>NW_026606945.1:172500-570000 GCF_029890125.1 Rhinichthys klamathensis goyatoka | reverse complement strand
CCTGGGACTCTACCCCTGGGACTCTACCCCTGGGACTCTACCCCTGGGACTCTACCCCTGGGACTCTACCCCTGGGACTCTACCCCTGGGACTCTACCCCTGGGACTCTACCCTGGGACTCTACCCCTGGGACTCTACCCCTGGGACTCTACCCCTGGGACTCTACCCCTGGGACTCTACCCCTGGGACTCTACCCCTGGGACTCTACCCCTGGGACTCTACCCCTGGGACTCTACCCCTGGGACTCTACCCCTGGGACTCTACCCCTGGGACTCTACCCTGGGACTCTACCCCTGGGACTCTACCCCTGGGACTCTACCCCTGGGACTCTACCCCTGGGACTCTACCCCTGGGACTCTACCCCTGGGACTCTACCCCTGGGACTCTACCCCTGGGACTCTACCCCTGGGACTCTACCCCTGGGACTCTACCCCTGGGACTCTACCCCTGGGACTCTACCCCTGGGACTCTACCCCTGGGACTCTACCCCTGGGACTCTACCCCTGGGACTCTACCCCTGGGACTCTACCCCTGGGACTCTACCCCTGGGACTCTACCCCTGGGACTCTACCCCTGGGACTCTACCCCTGGGACTCTACCCCTGGGACTCTACCCCTGGGACTCTACCCCTGGGACTCTACCCCTGGGACTCTACCCCTGGGACTCTACCCCTGGGACTCTACCCCTGGGACTCTACCCCTGGGACTCTACCCCTGGGACTCTACCCCTGGGACTCTACCCCTGGGACTCTACCCCTGGGACTCTACCCCTGGGACTCTACCCCTGGGACTCTACCCCTGGGACTCTACCCCTGGGACTCTACCCCTGGGACTCTACCCCTGGGACTCTACCCCTGGGACTCTACCCCTGGGACTCTACCCCTGGGACTCTACCCCTGGGACTCTACCCCTGGGACTCTACCCCTGGGACTCTACCCCTGGGACTCTACCCCTGGGACTCTACCCCTGGGACTCTACCCCTGGGACTCTACCCCTGGGACTCTACCCCTGGGACTCTACCCCTGGGACTCTACCCCTGGGACTCTACCCTGGGACTCTACCCCTGGGACTCTACCCCTGGGACTCTACCCCTGGGACTCTACCCCTGGGACTCTACCCCTGGGACTCTACCCCTGGGACTCTACCCCTGGGACTCTACCCCTGGGACTCTACCCCTGGGACTCTACCCCTGGGACTCTACCCCTGGGACTCTACCCCTGGGACTCTACCCCTGGGACTCTACCCCTGGGACTCTACCCCTGGGACTCTACCCCTGGGACTCTACCCCTGGGACTCTACCCCTGGGACTCTACCCCTGGGACTCTACCCCTGGGACTCTACCCCTGGACTCTACCCCTGGGACTCTACCCCTGGGACTCTACCCCTGGGACTCTACCCCTGGGACTCTACCCCTGGGACTCTACCCCTGGGACTCTACCCCTGGGACTCTACCCCTGGGACTCTACCCCTGGGACTCTACCCCTGGGACTCTACCCCTGGGACTCTACCCCTGGGACTCTACCCCTGGGACTCTACCCTGGGACTCTACCCCTGGGACTCTACCCCTGGGACTCTACCCCTGGGACTCTACCCCTGGGACTCTACCCCTGGGACTCTACCCCTGGGACTCTACCCCTGGGACTCTACCCGGACCTACCCTGGGACTCTACCCCTGGGACTCTACCCCTGGGACTCTACCCCTGGGACTCTACCCCTGGGACTCTACCCCTGGGACTCTACCCCTGGGACTCTACCCTGGGACTCTACCCCTGGGACTCTACCCCTGGGACTCTACCCCTGGGACTCTACCCCTGGGACTCTACCCCTGGGACTCTACCCCTGGGACTCTACCCCTGGGACTCTACCCCTGGGACTCTACCCCTGGGACTCTACCCCTGGGACTCTACCCCTGGGACTCTACCCCTGGGACTCTACCCCTGGGACTTACCCCTGGGACTCTACCCCTGGGGACTCTACCCCTGGGACTCTACCCTGGGACTCTACCCCTGGGACTCTACCCCTGGGACTCTACCCCTGGGACTCTACCCCTGGGACTCTACCCCTGGGACTCTACCCCTGGGACTCTACCCCTGGGACTCTACCCCTGGGACTCTACCCCTGGGACTCTACCCCTGGGACTCTACCCCTGGGACTCTACCCCTGGGACTCTACCCCTGGGACTCTACCCCTGGGACTCTACCCCTGGGACTCTACCCCTGGGACTCTACCCCTGGGACTCTACCCCTGGGACTCTACCCCTGGGACTCTACCCCTGGGACTCTACCCCTGGGACTCTACCCCTGGGACTCTACCCCTGGGACTCTACCCCTGGGACTCTACCCCTGGGACTCTACCCCTGGGACTCTACCCCTGGGACTCTACCCCTGGGACTCTACCCCTGGGACTCTACCCCTGGGACTCTACCCCTGGGACTCTACCCCTGGGACTCTACCCCTGGGACTCTACCCCTGGGACTCTACCCCTGGGACTCTACCCCTGGGACTCTACCCCTGGGACTCTACCCCTGGGACTCTACCCCTGGGACTCTACCCCTGGGACTCTACCCCTGGGACTCTACCCCTGGGACTCTACCCCTGGGACTCTACCCCTGGGACTCTACCCCTGGGACTCTACCCCTGGGACTCTACCCCTGGGACTCTACCCCTGGGACTCTACCCCTGGGACTCTACCCCTGGGACTCTACCCCTGGGACTCTACCCCTGGGACTCTACCCCTGGGACTCTACCCCTGGGACTCTACCCCTGGGACTCTACCCCTGGGACTCTACCCCTGGGACTCTACCCCTGGGACTCTACCCCTGGGACTCTACCCCTGGGACTCTACCCCTGGGACTCTACCCCTGGGACTCTACCCCTGGGACTCTACCCCTGGGACTCTACCCCTGGGACTCTACCCCTGGGACTCTACCCCTGGGACTCTACCCCTGGGACTCTACCCCTGGGACTCTACCCCTGGGACTCTACCCCTGGGACTCTACCCCTGGGACTCTACCCCTGGGACTCTACCCCTGGGACTCTACCCCTGGGACTCTACCCCTGGGACTCTACCCCTGGGACTCTACCCCTGGGACTCTACCCCTGGGACTCTACCCCTGGGACTCTACCCCTGGGACTCTACCCCTGGGACTCTACCCCTGGGACTCTACCCCTGGGACTCTACCCCTGGGACTCTACCCCTGGGACTCTACCCCTGGGACTCTACCCCTGGGACTCTACCCCTGGGACTCTACCCCTGGGACTCTACCCCTGGGACTCTACCCCTGGGACTCTACCCCTGGGACTCTACCCCTGGGACTCTACCCCTGGGACTCTACCCCTGGGACTCTACCCCTGGGACTCTACCCCTGGGACTCTACCCCTGGGACTCTACCCCTGGGACTCTACCCCTGGGACTCTACCCCTGGGACTCTACCCCTGGGACTCTACCCCTGGGACTCTACCCCTGGGACTCTACCCCTGGGACTCTACCCCTGGGACTCTACCCCTGGGACTCTACCCCTGGGACTCTACCCCTGGGACTCTACCCCTGGGACTCTACCCCTGGGACTCTACCCCTGGGACTCTACCCCTGGGACTCTACCCCTGGGACTCTACCCCTGGGACTCTACCCCTGGGACTCTACCCCTGGGACTCTACCCCTGGGACTCTACCCCTGGGACTCTACCCCTGGGACTCTACCCCTGGGACTCTACCCCTGGGACTCTACCCCTGGGACTCTACCCCTGGGACTCTACCCCTGGGACTCTACCCCTGGGACTCTACCCCTGGGACTCTACCCCTGGGACTCTACCCCTGGGACTCTACCCCTGGGACTCTACCCCTGGGACTCTACCCCTGGGACTCTACCCCTGGGACTCTACCCCTGGGACTCTACCCCTGGGACTCTACCCCTGGGACTCTACCCCTGGGACTCTACCCCTGGGACTCTACCCCTGGGACTCTACCCCTGGGACTCTACCCCTGGGACTCTACCCCTGGGACTCTACCCCTGGGACTCTACCCCTGGGACTCTACCCCTGGGACTCTACCCCTGGGACTCTACCCCTGGGACTCTACCCCTGGGACTCTACCCCTGGGACTCTACCCCTGGGACTCTACCCCTGGGACTCTACCCCTGGGACTCTACCCCTGGGACTCTACCCCTGGGACTCTACCCCTGGGACTCTACCCCTGGGACTCTACCCCTGGGACTCTACCCCTGGGACTCTACCCCTGGGACTCTACCCCTGGGACTCTACCCCTGGGACTCTACCCCTGGGACTCTACCCCTGGGACTCTACCCCTGGGACTCTACCCCTGGGACTCTACCCCTGGGACTCTACCCCTGGGACTCTACCCCTGGGACTCTACCCCTGGGACTCTACCCCTGGGACTCTACCCCTGGGACTCTACCCCTGGGACTCTACCCCTGGGACTCTACCCCTGGGACTCTACCCCTGGGACTCTACCCCTGGGACTCTACCCCTGGGACTCTACCCCTGGGACTCTACCCCTGGGACTCTACCCCTGGGACTCTACCCCTGGGACTCTACCCCTGGGACTCTACCCCTGGGACTCTACCCCTGGGACTCTACCCCTGGGACTCTACCCCTGGGACTCTACCCCTGGGACTCTACCCCTGGGACTCTACCCCTGGGACTCTACCCCTGGGACTCTACCCCTGGGACTCTACCCCTGGGACTCTACCCCTGGGACTCTACCCCTGGGACTCTACCCCTGGGACTCTACCCCTGGGACTCTACCCCTGGGACTCTACCCCTGGGACTCTACCCCTGGGACTCTACCCCTGGGACTCTACCCCTGGGACTCTACCCCTGGGACTCTACCCCTGGGACTCTACCCCTGGGACTCTACCCCTGGGACTCTACCCCTGGGACTCTACCCCTGGGACTCTACCCCTGGGACTCTACCCCTGGGACTCTACCCCTGGGACTCTACCCCTGGGACTCTACCCCTGGGACTCTACCCCTGGGACTCTACCCCTGGGACTCTACCCCTGGGACTCTACCCCTGGGACTCTACCCCTGGGACTCTACCCCTGGGACTCTACCCCTGGGACTCTACCCCTGGGACTCTACCCCTGGGACTCTACCCCTGGGACTCTACCCCTGGGACTCTACCCCTGGGACTCTACCCCTGGGACTCTACCCCTGGGACTCTACCCCTGGGACTCTACCCCTGGGACTCTACCCCTGGGACTCTACCCCTGGGACTCTACCCCTGGGACTCTACCCCTGGGACTCTACCCCTGGGACTCTACCCCTGGGACTCTACCCCTGGGACTCTACCCCTGGGACTCTACCCCTGGGACTCTACCCCTGGGACTCTACCCCTGGGACTCTACCCCTGGGACTCTACCCCTGGGACTCTACCCCTGGGACTCTACCCCTGGGACTCTACCCCTGGGACTCTACCCCTGGGACTCTACCCCTGGGACTCTACCCCTGGGACTCTACCCCTGGGACTCTACCCCTGGGACTCTACCCCTGGGACTCTACCCCTGGGACTCTACCCCTGGGACTCTACCCCTGGGACTCTACCCCTGGGACTCTACCCCTGGGACTCTACCCCTGGGACTCTACCCCTGGGACTCTACCCCTGGGACTCTACCCCTGGGACTCTACCCCTGGGACTCTACCCCTGGGACTCTACCCCTGGGACTCTACCCCTGGGACTCTACCCCTGGGACTCTACCCCTGGGACTCTACCCCTGGGACTCTACCCCTGGGACTCTACCCCTGGGACTCTACCCCTGGGACTCTACCCCTGGGACTCTACCCCTGGGACTCTACCCCTGGGACTCTACCCCTGGGACTCTACCCCTGGGACTCTACCCCTGGGACTCTACCCCTGGGACTCTACCCCTTCAAAAAAAAAACATACAATTAACACATTTAATTATTTTTCTCAAAACAAATTGTAAAATTTTAACAAGAACACAAAAATACATTAGAAAAGTCAACCAACAGCATAAATACAAAACATTAACGTCTATACAAAAGGGTTAAAAAAAAGGAACATGAAGATACAAGTGAACTAAACAGGAATACAAAACTGTGCAAAGTGAAACCACAAAAAAAGTTAGTTAGTAAATTGGTATGAATAAAGAGCCAGAGGATGAGTAGCAGCTTGACAATGTGGAGTTGGAGAGGTGTAAACAAGGCAGGTGCTGACAGAAGGAACCACCACAGAGGTGATGACAGAGAACATGGCAGGAGGCCCCAACAGGCTCACCAGGATGTAGGGCCACAGCACAGTCGATAAAAGGATAGATTGACCTTTGGTAAATGGGCCAGGCAGAACGTGGGGGACAACCAACTCAGATGGAGCCATAAGAGATGGGGACCTAGGCAGAGCTGAAAACCCAAGGCAAGACCACTGCACTGCAGGGCAGAGGGAGAAACATGGGGTGGGGGGACAAGGCTTAGCCGTTGGATTGGAAGTCTGTGGTGCAACCAGTGTGATAGCAGACCAAGGTAAAGTCAGAGGGACGAGGGAGCCCGATACAGCTTGAGGGATAACTGCCCATGGTGGAGGTGATAGGTCGACAGAGTGAAAGTTAAGGCCAGGGCTTGGCACAAATACAGAGGATCAACACCGAGGCGGAGCTGGTAATCTGGAAGCCAAAGGCGGACCCAAGGTGCAAAGGGTAGCCAATGAATGATGAGCCAAAGGGCTGAAAGGAGCCAGCTAACACGGGCCCCATTAACTAGATGATATGGGTAGAGGAGGTGGGAGAAGAAGCATCAATGAGAGGCTTTATACTGAGTGGGAAGGACATCAGACTGGACTGTCTAAACAGTTGGAGGGACCGGCCAACACAGGATAATAGAAAAAAAAAAAAAAAAAAAAAAAAAAAAAGATTATAAACCTGACAAGTACTTACCCTATTTGTAAATAAAAAAAAAAAAAAAGGGTTATTACAAATTACACAAAGTGGCATATGGGCACAAGTAAAATCATAAAAAGGTAGAAACAAAAAGGTTAACAAAGGGTTTAAAAAACAGAACATGGAAACAGAAATATGGACCATAACCCAAGTACAAAAATGTTCTGTTTTCATTTTAAAGTAAAGTATTAAAAAAACACAAGACAAGTGGCTCCTTTCAGCCCTTTGGCTCAAAAAAAAAAAACTAAATATACCATAAATGCAAAGACAGACAAAAAGGGTCATAAAATAGATATTGAAAGGGTTACTAAAAAAGCAACAAGGACCAACTTGATTTTTAAATGGAACAAGAGGCAAAACCATAAAATCAAAAACCAAAAAATCTAATTAGTACAATATAAATGAAACACTTCAGATAAAAACTTTTGTCTTTGTGAGTGGGAGGCACCCCTATATATTGTAGCTTAAGTCAATTTTTATTTGCACCTGCAGTTGATGGACTGTTGAGGTGAAGGGTTGAAATCAAACCTGGATAAGTCCCACCCACCAAAGTCCCACCCAAGTCCAACCCACCCAAGATCCACACAAGTCCCACCCAAGTCAAACACAAGTCCCACCCACCGAAGTCCCACCCAAGATCCACACAAGCCAAACACAAGTCCAACAGTTGAACACCTAAAAAGAAAGTTGTCCACATTTCCAGAAGTTCATGAAAATTAATGAAGTACCCAGTGAACCCGATCCCATCAGGGGGAGAAAAAAATTCAAACAGGCTGAATGAAATGGCAGCATCAGACACAAATACAAATGGGCACAAGAGCATAGAGAAGAATCAAAGCAGAAAAAGGGCATAGTAAGACAGCCACTAATGCCAACATACAGAAGGCAGTCAGAATAAAAACGAGTACAGAAATATACAAAATACACAAACAGTAAAGACATTTTATGTAGTACATTTCAATACAAAATAGAACGGTTTTAGAAAAATAGGAATAGGCAAAAAATAATAATTTGGATCAGGACATAGAACAGCATAATGGCTAATAAGGCAAGGAGCATAAATGAAAGATGGAAGACATTAAATCATAAACATAAAACAAAAAAATTGGGTGGTGATGGTGCAGTGGATAAGACACATGCCTTTGGTGTGAGAGACCTGGGTTCGAATCCACTGTGAGACACCAATGTGTCCCTGAGCAAGACACTTAACCCCTAATTGCTCCAGAGGCGTGCGACCTCTGACATGCATAGCAATTGTAAGTCGCTTTGGATAAAAGCGTCAGCTAAATGAATAAATGTAAATGTAAATGTAAAAAAAACCAATAGGCTTAGAAAAAAAATGCAAAGACAAGAGATAGGAATACAATATATGCCAAGATGGGGAAAATGCACAAATACAAAAGGGCCATTGTGACAATAGACAAAAAAAAAGTCTTAAATTAGATACATGAGGTGAAGGCATAAATACACATGCAGCAATTTCAGGACTATGATGTTGTACAAATCAAATTACTAATACAGCTTTATAAAGTATAAATAAAAAAGGCATTAATGTAGTGAACATTTGCAGTGACTGCTTGCTGAGATATGACTCTTTTGGAAAACGATTCCTTTAATTGACTCAGAGTCGACTCTTACTTGTGAAAGACAATAACTTTATATACGGTGCACTTTCAGATTTAAAACTTTGCAGGATGTTTTCATTCACTTAGAGCTGTTACACACACTACATGAAAAGTCATTTTCAAAAATCCATAATATGGGCAATTAAAAAAAAAATACATTGAAAATTAAAACTACATTTGACTGAAAAACAAATAGAGCACTACTATAAATACAAGAGAAAAAAAAGGGTTAAAGAAAAATACCAAATCAGAAGTTTAAAAAAATCCAAATGGACATAAGGGCACAGATGATTACAAAAGGGACATAAAGTTGCAAAGGCAAAAAACAAACAACTAACAAATAAAAGTCAGGTGCATCCCTAATTAAAAGATTGAATAAATGCTAAGAATGCAGAGGAATACACAAAAACAACATTCTGATAGACAAACTTACAAGAGTGCACATCCACGTTAACAAAAAAATAAACTTAAAGACAGATTAAAAAAACAATATTAACAGATTGTTATCATTGACATTCAATTAATGCATCAATTAACTAGATAAGAAACTTTATTGTCCCCGAAAGGGAAATTTGTTTGGGACTCTGTCCCTTCCGCAGTTTTACAAGACAACACAAAATACAAAGAACAGACGTCTCTCAACACATCCACATCTATGAAGGTATATTTGGTGCAAAACTACTGAACGCCTGTGAGAGTGAAATGTGTAGTTGTAGAGAATAGCCACACATGTGTGTCAGTAAATTTAAAGTCACAGAGAGAAATGTTTTAAGAGTTGCAAACTTTTAGACTTTTTTTCTCTCCCACAAACACAACACAACAGTTACACCTTCTCAAATTCCTCATTGCAGGCGCACAAATCCTATTCTACAAATCACAAATTAAGAAACTTGTACGCTCACATTTTTGCTACAGTTGCTGCAGTGAATATGGTGCAAAACGCATTTACACACCCGCATCTAAACGTGAAGTCACGGAGAAATTTTGCTCATTCGCAAATCAGTATGTGAATTCATCCAATGAGAGTTGCACACTTGTAGAATATTTTCTCTCAAATGTCTTGTATATTTTTCTAGCACAAACACAAGTACATAACTCCAGCTGCTTGAATCTGCTGCGACAAATCTCAAACACTGTTTTTCGCTTTCAAGTGACAAGTTTCCTGCGCTCTCCCTTTTGCTCTGTGAAATGGGGAGCAAAACTGAGTTGTGCGTCTGTAGAGGCAGTGGGCGGAGCCTACATTAATATTCATGAGTTTCCCGGGCATGCGCGTGGAACTGCTCATTCTAGTTCAGAGGTTCACTCCTCGTTTCTCAGCAGGTTTAATGGGTTATTTCAAAAAAGGTAAATATAGTTTCAGCGCGAAATTAAAATACAATTGTGCATCATTTCATAAAGTTCATGTTTTTATTAGTTTGCACTTTTTTTGCATCCGTTAATGACTTAATGATTGCAGGCATTCACTTCGTGTAGGCCTATGTAAAGTACAGCAAACTTCAACTCGTTCATTTCGTTGTGCTTTTCCTTTGTACATTGCAATGCTTTAAAACTGTCTTTTGTTGGTCATTTATTTAATGTCACTGCAATAAAAAATATTAACATTTTTTACAAACAAAATATAAATTTACAAATAAATATTCTCAGGTTCCACTTTTACTGTAAAACCAAAAATTCCAGAACACCTGAATGATTCCAGAACACCTGAATGATTACAGCAACACTTATTTCCAACAGAAGAGCAGATATAGAATATTCCTAAATACATTAACCATAACCAATTAATTTATTTATTGCTAAGCTCTTCTCATACCTTACGAAGCTTTACAATTGTGTCATCTATGGCAATAACCTCTGGGAAATAACTCCACAACTATATCAGTGTCCAAATAAACATTTTGCACCCTACACTGATGTTTCTCTTAGTCATGTTATTTCTTTGCCCTTATGTGTTGCACTGTGTGACTGGATGATACACAATGATGATCATTGATACAAATGCATGATTTTGTTGCACAACAAACACATTCAACAACATGTTTTAAAAGTCATAAAGTTAAACATGCATGTTCTTGATTGGGCTTCAATTAGAGGCACTTCTGACTTGAACTCTTGAAAAATGAAACCTTTAAACTTTGTTGGATCGATAAAACATTCTCATCATTTTCATCACTTAAGATTTGCATGACAAAAGTTTGGAATCACTATGATTTAAAAAAGTTTATACTTTTATAGCAGGCAAGGTCAAGGATGCCTTAAATTGATCACAAATGACAGCAAAGACACTTATAATGTTAGGGTTAGGATAAATCTAGTCTTGGTACCCTTCCTAGAACCTTACTAATACCAAACTTTTGAACAGTAGGGTATGTATTATTATATAAAAGCCAGCACAAGCACACCTTACAACCAAAACATTAAAAAAAATAGTGTTACATTATTTTGCCAGTATGTATATTTGTAAATATGATTATTTTAGAACTTCAAATTGGTTGCTTATTATATTCCGTAAAAGAATGTTACGTTTTATTTCCCTCATTTACAGTAACCTAGTTGTACCAAATGTAATTTATCCACTTTTGTCCATACAATTTTGTTTAATCCAAATTGTACTTAAGTATTAAAGCAACACATTCATGCTTCTGTGTGGTCTTAAATTTTTGTTAATTTAAATAAGCCAAATAATTTAAGAACAATCACACCAGGATATATTTGTACAAAAAAGTGTTAGCCCAAAGATACATTTATGAGGGTTTATTTAATTTATTACAATCATCAAATGATAACAATTAGTAAAAGACACCGTTTTAAAGCTTCGCAATGTGCAATTTATACGACGAGTTGAAGTTTGCTGTACTTTATATAGGCCTATGAAGTGAATGCCTGCAATCATTCAGTCATTAACGGATGAAAAAAAAACGTGCAAACTAATAAAAACATGATGAACTTTATGAAATGATCCACAATTTTATTTTAATTTCGCGCTGAAACTATATTTACATTTTTTGAAATAACCCATTAAACCTGCTGAGAAACGAGGAGTGAACCTCTGAGTGAACTAAAATGAGCAGTTCCACGCGCATGCCCGGGAAACTCATGAATATTAATCTAGGCTCCGCCCACTGCCTCTACAGATGCACAAGTCAGTTTTGCTCCACATTTAACGAGACATATGGTGCAAAAGGGAGAGCGCGGGAAACTTGTCACTTGAAAGCGAAAAACAGTGTTTGAGATACGTCGCAGCAGATTCAAGCAGCTGGAGTTATGTACTTGTGTTTGTGCTAGAAAAATAGACAAGACATTTGAGAGAAAATATTCTACAAGTGTGCAACTCTCATTGGATGAATTCACATACTGATTTGCGGATGAGCAAAATTTCTCTGTGACTTCACATGTTTTGATGCAGGTGTTTAAATGCGTTTTGCACCACATTCACTGCAGCAACTGTAGCAAAAATGTGAGCGTACGAGTTTCTTAATTTGTGATTTGTAGAAAAGGATTTGTGCGCCTGCAATGAAGAATTTGAGAAGGTGTAATTGTTGTGTTGTGTTTGTGGGAGAGAAAAAAAAAAGTCTACAAGTTTGCAACTCTTAAAACATTTCTCTCGGTGACTTCAAATTTACTGACACACGTGTGGCTATTCTCTACAACTACACATTTCACTGTCAGAGGCGTTCAGTAGTTTTGCACCAAAAATACCTTCATACACATCCCCGATGGTCTATGAACTATCTCTAAAACTTTTGCATCCACACTGCCAAATACACCAAATGACCAGGAGTAATTTATCAGTTTACCAAAGAAAGCTCTCTACATTTCCAGAGTTCAAGGAGCAAATGAGAGTAGAAAAGTTAAATTATGGAAGCTTGCCTAGATGAGTGCTGAAGTTCTCAGTGACGAGCGAGACCAAGGAACAGGACAACAGCAGGACAAACTTCAAGAAGCTGCACAGATCAAGAACACATGGTAAAGTGGAGGTTAACTACATGAAACTCAAAAGTAAATGTATCAAAATACTATTTCCAATCATTTGCAAAGGAAACCTGCTTCATCTCCCCGGCCAGTTTTTTGTTTCACAGTGTCCTCTGGTCAAATCCTGGTCTCATTCAGACCCAAGAAAAGTGGAGTGTGGTTACATCTAGAATAAAGTCAACATTTGAACTCTGGAATAGCCATACAGCTGTGAACAGAAAAAAAAAAGTGTGGGAGAGGTCCAAAATGTGGGACTGCATAATCTCATGCTTATGAAACGGGTAAAAAAAAAAACAATAAGCACATTGCTTTTTGACATCCATTTCTCCCATCTACTACAGTTTTAAATAAGTGCATTATCTGCAGCCTTTATCAGTAAACTTGTGCAAGTAGACCCAGTCTTCAAGTTAGGTCTCCAAATAATGTGTTTCACAACAGGCTGAAAAGGCTAGATTATTTCTTGCAGAAAAATGTATAAACAAGTAAACACTAAGAATAAAGTAAAAGCAACAATACAGAGAAAATGTATTTAAATAAAAGGCAAATTGTATTTTTAAAAAAGGGACAATGAAAGAGGTATAAAACATTCATAACTAAAAAAAATTACAGGATAGCATAAATACAAAAGCATAACTACAAAGGGGCTTACATTGAAACCAAGAACATTCAACTTTATGCCTATGCCTTATGTCCCCTTATGTGTCAAGCAAAGTTTAACAGAAACTAACCCTGCCACGATATGGCAGACTCTGACAGATGAGTTAAAAAAAACGTTTGTAGAAGCATCAGGATCAGACAAATTGGCAGGTGAGTAAAAACTATTCCAAATTCAGAATACTGTAATGATATTAATGGAGTCTTATCTTTTGCAGGCTGGACAAAGAAAACCATACACAAAGAAGCTGATGAGATGACAAGGACTTGAGATTATGACCAAAGTTATTTTACTGAAGTGCTCTCCACTTAGCCAAATTTGCATTTGGCCTTTGTAAGGTATAAAGGTGTGTGAGTGTATATATGTATATGTATATATTTACTTCTTATTTCCATACAGGTGACTTAACTAAAATAGCTTGGAGTTTTTCAGCATTCACCTGAATACGCCTCAAGCTGGAGTCATCAACCACAAATTGGCTCCCATTAAGGTACAGGATAGCAGCACATCCAGCAGCTCCAACATGAGGACAAGTGCTGTACATGTAAAAGTTGAGCTTGGTGTCATTTTAACCAAAAAACAGTTGTTTCCATAGAGAATTACATCTCCAGTCATCAGGAATAAGCAAACACCTAGCCTCACAGTTTTTGGTGTAGTGTCTGGAAGAAGGTGAAGTTAGGAAACTGGATGTGTCACTGTGTCCAGAGGAGCGGAGAGGGGATTCAGCTTTGGGACTGCAGAACTGACGGAGCTGTAAACACAGATGTGGGAAAGGTGCAAAGAAAATTTAAATTAGTTCAACCTGTTCCTAATCCTAATTGAATGAGGGGTGTGGAAGTCATTGACCGTGTTGGTGTCCTCTGGTCGAGATCAGGTCAATCAGTTCCAAATGAGCTACAGCAGGAAGTCAACTAACCCTAACTCTGGATAAAGGGGGAAAAAACAAAAGCAAATACAAAAGAAATCTGGGCAGAGATAAATACAAAGAGAACAGTGACAAAATGAAAGGGTCCTATTTGCAAAAATAAAAAAGGCACAGAAGAAACCGGCATAATAACGGGAAGTATAATACAAAAACCATTACTAAAAATGCTGGCATTTGCCATAAAACTTTTGACCCAGGAAAGAGACCAATATACACAATGTTTCATAGGTTAGCCTTCAAATCAAGGTTCTCTTGGCATTGTCAGGAACTGACTGAAACAATTATTAAAATTGTTATTAAAAAATATTAAAAACTGTTAAAGTAGTGGGGAAGTGGAATTCAATACCCACCAACATTAGAAACTCAGGAAGTTTTGCAGTATTTAAAGCTAGCCTCAATTTATCTAAAATCAGCACAAGAGTGTCGCCATTAATTGTTGCATTGCATTTTCTATATTCTGTATCTGGTGTATTTATCAAATTGTTTTTTTATCAATCTTAAATTGATGGATAAAATGTCATTTGTAAATTGATGTAGTGCATTTGTTGTTTAGTGGTTGCTTTGTGTCTTTTGTTATGTTTTGTCTACCTGCCTGGGGACAACAGATGCAAATTAGCTGTTAGCTAACTCTGGTGCAATTGTTTTAAATTGTGCGCTGTCCCTGTCAAATAAAAACAGAAATAAAAAAATAAAAATAAAAAAAGGAACTATTAAATGTCTAGAGTAATAAGAACATTCAGATTGTTGTGTAACTAGGACACAGCTGTGAGCTGATGTAACAGCCGCCACTAAAAGGGTTAGCAAGGTTAGAAAAGCTTGGAATTCTATACCATGAGCCTCAAGGTAGATGGTAGGGTCAACATGTGGACTTCCAAATGTGTCAAGCAAAGACTTTATGAACTTCTTCACTTATAAGATTGATAATATCAGGGACAAAATTATAACTATGCAACCGTCTACCACAGTATCGCATCAGGAAGTGCATTGTAGTCTCCCTGAGGAAAAATTTGATTTATTTGTTGCTATAGGAGAGGAAGAATTCTGCAAACTCGTTAATTCATCTAAATCGACAACTTGTATGTTAGATCCTATACCGACTAAGCTACTGAAAGAGATGTTTCCAGAGGTCATATATCCTCTTCTTAATATCATTAATTCATCTTTGTCTCTAGGATACGTACCAAAAACCTTTAAACTGGCTATGATAAAACCGCTTGTTAAAAAAACCACAGCTTGATCCTACAGAATTAGTCAATTACAGGCCGATCTCGAATCTGCCTTTTCTGTCAAAGATATTAGAAAAAGCAGTATCTTCACAACTATGTTCCTTTCTAGAAAGAAATGATATCTGCGAGGATTTTCAGTCCGGATTTAGACCGTACCATAGCACTGAGACCGCTCTCATTAGAGTCACAAATGATATGCTCTTATCATCTGATCGTGGTTGTATCTCTCTATTAGTGTTACTCGATCTTAGTGCTGCATTTGACACCATTGACCACAACATTCTTTTAAATAGACTAGAAAACTATGTTGGCATTAGTGGAATTGCATTAGCATGGGTTAAATCATACTTAACTGACCGTTATCAGTTTGTAGCAGTAAATAAAGAGATGTCTTATCGATCACAAGTTCAGTATGGCGTACCACAAGGCTCAGTACTAGGACCGCTGCTGTTCACTCTGTACATGCTACCATTAGGAGATATCATTAGGAAACATGGAGTTAGCTTTCACTGTTATGCCGATGATACTCAGCTGTATATTTCTTCACGCCCCGACGAAACTTACCAATTCACAAAATTAACGGAATGCATAGCTGATATAAAAAATTGGATGACTAGTAATTTCCTACTACTAAATTCTGAAAAGACAGAGATTCTAATTATTGGACAAAAAACTTCCACACGTAATAACCCAGAATACTGTCTAACACTTAATGGCTGCTCTGTCAAGTCTTCGTCGTCGGTTAGGAACCTGGGTGTGCTATTTGATACCAACCTTTCTTTTGAAAGCCACGTGTCTAGTATCTGTAAAACTGCATTTTTCCATCTTAAAAATATATCTAAATTACGCCATATGCTCTCATTGGGAAATGCGGAACAATTAGTCCATGCGTTCATGACCTCAAGGCTAGATTATTGTAATGCTCTACTGGGTGGTTGCCCTGCACGCTTAATAAACAAACTACAGCTAGTTCAAAACGCCGCAGCTCGAGTTCTTACCAGAACCAGGAAATATGACCATATTAGCCCGGTTCTGTCAACACTGCATTGGCTCCCTATTAAACATCGTATAAATTTTAAAATATTGTTGATTACCTACAAAGCACTAAATGGTTTAGCTCCGCAGTACTTGAGCGAGCTCTTAACACATTATAGTCCTTCACGTCTATTGCGATCTCTAAACTCCGGCCAGTTGATAATACCTAGAATATCTAAATCGACTGCTGGCGGGAGATCCTTTACCTATTTAGCACCAAAACTTTGGAACAGTCTTCCTACCATTGTCCGGGAAGCAGACACACTCTGTCAGTTCAAAGCTAGACTAAAAACACATCTCTTTGACCTAGCATACACATAATACATTATAGACTTCTATAAATTCAATGTTAGGCTGCATAGATTAGGTCAGCCGGAACTGGGAACACTTCCCTTAAATCTTGATGTACTCGCTACATCATAAGAAGAATGGCATCTACGCTAATATTAGTGTCTTTGTTTATCCCGAGGTTTTCCCGCAGCCTGCCGGATCCAGGCCGTGTCCAGATCTGACGAAGGAGATTCGCCTGGACCCGATGACAATGCAGTGCTGAAGTATCTACTATCCTCTCCCTATGGAGGATCCCTTTCCCACTCTACAGATAAAGCGCTGTGAATTCCGGCTCGCGTACGCCGAAGTGCACTGTCCTTAAATAAATAAATGAAATGAAATGAAAGTGATAAAATAAAACAAAATTCTGTATCAATTTATAGGCAAGAAAGTAGTTTGTTTAGGCTGGGTTGTATGAATTACAAACCTGCGCACATATTTTAAAAAGCACATAACTATAGAATTCTGAATGAGCATGTGAACGCGAACCTAATCACAGGTTCGCGATTAAAGTCTGATCATTTCGACGGAGGTGAATCAATCAAAGTTAACTTTAGCTGGAAGTAACATTATTCAAGAACCGATATAACGCCAAAACAATCTGTTACCTTAAATTATATGTTTATCTCTGTAAAGCTGCTTTGAAACAATTCATTGTTAAAAGCGCTATATAAATGAAGATGACTTGACTTGACTTCCATTCAACTGCACACCCAGCTCACCTAGAGGAAGATACATCACATTTCAGTTAGAATTAGTATAAAATTCAAAAGAATGATTGCACAGAAGAGAATTTCCAAAAAGTTTCAGAGGACAGGCAGAAACTTCAACATCAGTGCTAATGCTCATTTAGCTGCACAAGTAATCAAATAGAACAGTCAAGCACGGTCAACTAAAACAAAGCACAGCACTTAAACAAAAAAATGAATCCCTGTAAATACACACCAATGATCAACCATCCCTAAGGTGTGCACACTGCATCATTTCTAGTAACTAAATTCGGGACGCCCCTATATATCGGATATCTGAGCTCAAATAGCAGCGGATATACACCTGTAGGCAACTGATGCTACGCTCAACTTAGCCTTGCATTGGTTGACCACAAGCTGCACTGAAGTGTGGGAACCTTCACATAAGGTTTCTGGGGAATATGGTTTGACCCAGCAAAGAGAACAAGCAATTTTAAACATATCAAGGATCACAGGTTGGTCTTCAAACCTCGAAGAACTTTCAATGAAAAAAATCAATGAATTAGAAAAAATTAGTAACAGGGTAAATTACATTTAGAGTAACAGAAATGTGGGAGATACATTAGTAAATAATGTCCATCTGTGCCATACAGTAATGAGCGGTTCAGTAAAACCGGTCTAGAAGAGCTTGAAATGCTCTAGCATGAGCTAGAACAGCGGTCTTCACTAATTTTTCATGAGAGCCGCACTGATAGGACAAAGTCAGAAGGAGAACCATTTTACCGCAAAGTATAAGTATATACATCCAGTCATAAATACCATGTCTGTTTATCAATCTGTCACCCCTGAACATACAATACACAATGCAATAAATACAAAAGGGTGGGGGGAAATGATTTACCAGTCAAATTTGTAACGGAGACAAAATGATTTCCCTTAATGACAAAAAAAAAAGCAGAATTTCCAGAATATATTCATCCCAGAATGACCTTAAGTTGTTTTCTACATTAGCCCATCATGTATCCAACCATCCAAGAGCACATGCAGCGTTAAGAGCTGGAAAGACCGGCATAACTGCCAACTCCGCAGAGACTGGACGTTTACATGCTCAACTTTTGTTTCAATCGGACTGAATTCATTCCGATTGATGAATCTGAATGTATTGTAGTTTACATGAATGCTAAACATCGTGATGTGATACATGATCGGGTTGATGTGGGCGTTTATAAGTCAAAAGATTCAATAGATTTTTTGACATGCGCACACTGCACTAATATACAGTTTCCCGCTGTTGTCGCTTAACCATTCTCCTACATTGGATCTTTATTTGTTTTAAACAGCAGACTTAATATTTATCCAATGCTGGTCATAGTTTGGAGACTATGAACATATGAACCGTTGTCCCGTGCTGTTTGTATTTATCACGCAGTAAAAATGCCCAAAACCAATCGTCTGTGGATGAAAATCTGTAACAAGGACTGGTTGGCCATCGAGTATGTGCTATAAACACAGAGACATGAGATGGTGGAAATCACTTCCAGTGTCAGTCATTTGAGAAACTGAGTTTTCAGTGATTGCGCAGTAAAACATGACTACTTTTCACGTCGTCTTTGTCCCTTTGCATGCGTTTCAAAGTGTTTACTATGCTGAGCGAGTTTAAGTGTTATGTGGACATCCAGATCTCAGGAAAATGTTGTCTTTTGTCCGAGTGGCAAAAGCAAGCCAACAGCTGGTCTACGGGTGCTATCAGACTTCTGCCTGTGGTAAAACGAGAGATATACTGCAGTAACATGGTGAGAGCACGACAGTCCATTGAAAAGAAAAGGCTAAGAAATGACAGTGTTGTGCAGTGCCCTTGTTCAGTGTTAGTGATGACTAGTTAAATACTCCCTGATAGAGTCACACCCGTGCTTCACTTCAGCTCCAAGCCGGTTCAGAATGGGACCAGCCTTTGCCCAAGTGCCAAGCAGTGGTTTCATATTTTCTGAATAACTGATACCTCTCCAAACACCTTGAAATCAGCCTGGGTTAGGATGAACTACAGTACCTGTGACACCAACATCAGAGAGGGAGGACGGGACGATCTGCTGATTCACAGTAAAGGCCACAGACAGACAGCAGGAGAATATTGTCATTCCAACTATACAGCAATAGTGTACAGAATGAAGTTGTGTTTCCCAGCTCTAATGTGCAAAGTACGTACAAGCATACATAAGAAAAACAGAAGTAGTGCAAGCTGGACAAACAGGTATACATAACATACACTATAAATAGGCCAAATAACAGAGAAAATTTAGTGAAAATGCAGTCCCAAACAATTACCAGAACAAATGCTACAGATCTGTACAAAAGGAGCTCATTTAAAAAAAAAAACTGAATGAATTAACATTTAGAAATTCAGTAAGAAACACAAAAGCCATTTCTATAGGGGTGATGATTATACAGATCCAGCCCAATGAAACGCTGTTGGACGTTTGCTGCCCTGTATCTGAGAGTATTATCTGTGCCAGAGTATTTCTAGATCAGCAATATGCATTATAGAATAAGCTATTCTATAATGACAGGCTAATATACCTACTGACTTCTTACAAACACTACTGATAAATAGAAATTTCAGCATTGAAGCCTGTTTCACTAGATCTTTACATTCACTTTTTGCAAAAACAATTCAGTAAATGTAACTTCTGTTTTAAAAAAACACTTTGTAGATGTAAATGGTACACTCCAAGACAATACGGTTTTAACATTTGTTTGTCTTATTGCTGATGTGACTGGTAGATGTCATGTCAGTTAAGAGTCTAAAACCAGAGACATGTACATAAATAGGCCTTTATGATAGCAAATTGGTACTAGACCCTTCACAGCATAAGGAAAAAACACTTGGATTAAAAAAGCAGCTCTACTAGAACCACCATGAAAACACCCCATTAAAACACAGGAAGGGCAGTGATACTGACTAAAATATTAAAGGATTAGTTCACCTCAAATTGAAAATTTCCAGATAATTTACTCACCCCAATGCCATCCAAGATGTTCATGTCTTTCTTTCTTCAGTGGAAAAGAAATGAAGTTTGAGGAAAACATTTCAGAATGTGGCTATTTTTTTATTATTATTTTTTTAAATGACCGATCATATCGCTAGATAAGACCCTATTCCTCAGCTGGGATTGTGCAGAACCGTTTGAAGCTCTTCTAAGCCCTTTGAAACTGCATTGATTTGGATTTCAACATGTTGGTTGCGCTTGAAGTCCATTGTGTGGAGAAAATCCTGAAATGTTTTTCTCAAAAAACTTCATTTCTTTTCCACTGAAGAATGAAAGACATGAACATCTTGGATGGCATTTGGGTGAGTAAATTATCAGGAAATTTTCATTTTGAGGTGAACTCATCCTTTAAGTTTTAAGGACATTAAAAACTTTAAACAATGCAAATAATATCATGTTTATCAGAGCAGTATCAAGGAACATGAAAGAGCTAAAAACAAGGTAAGAAGTCTTACATTAACACTTTAGTGCTTTCGTTTGTTTTATCAAAACGTATTCGTTAGTCAAAACGTTTGCACGATGTTGCCATTTTATTATGCAAATAAACTTGCTGTTTTCATAGCTTTTAATTTAAATATTGTTTGGAGCACACAATTGTCAGGATATGGAAGTGTTTTTTATTTGATTAATAGAAGGTATAAGGGAAAAAACAATCAATTGTCACAATAAACACTAGTTGCAGCCTGAATGACTCCAGGTTGTGAATTGCTCAGTTTCACTGGTGTGTGATTCCTCATCAATTCAGTTCTGATGCACCTCACGAACACTAAAGATTTAAAGTCTTTTTTAAAGTCTATTTAAACTCAACAAACACAAGCTTTATGGGTGATGAAGTAAAATCTTATTCACGTAATAGCAGGGAAAATGAAGTATCTGAACGATCAATGACAAAAATCTATGCGTGTCTGTATCTGTGTCTGTGTAGAAGACAATAAAACAGAAGCCCTGAAGCCTCACATTAACTGGGTTGCATTTGCCTGAAACATGATGAAATCATATCCACCTTCTAGATTAATGACTAAACACACGGTACCCATAACTTACAAGAGTAAAGACTTCCCAAAGGAAATGACAATATTTTTTTAGGAACACACAAAACAGGCGTAGAGCTGCAATCAAATCGCGGAAAGGAGAACCCCAGGGTTGATCGGAAGTGACAGGAATGAAAAGAGGGTATTTATAGGCGGTAAGCTTTTCATTTAACCCATAGAATCTGGATAATAATTTAAAACATGGGAGCAGAGCATCGGGTCACACCAACATAAATGCCATCATCAGGATATTTGGGGTGGAGAATCTCCTCAGTGGCTTCTCTTGAATTTGTGACAGTGAAGGGAGAATCTGTTCAGAAATATTAGTAAGCTATTATTCTGAAAATTGCAATTCTCAATAACCTTGCCGCTCAAACTACTGGGTCTGCGCTGACTTTTTACAGTGCCTAGAAACTCTTTTCAAATAAAATAGACAAATGTATTCAAATATTAATAGTAAGTTTAATGCACATTGGTCAATGTTAATAATTCTCATTTAAATGTAATAATAATTCTCATTACATTTATCCGTAAAAATAAATAAGATGCTAGAATTGTTATTTATTCAGTAATGCTATCCTTCAGCGTATAGATGAAACTGTGGTGTAACAGAATTTACATTACACAGAATGACAAAACCTCTACTTCAGCTTATATTGCAGGCGTTCAACTGGCCACCCATATCAAACTGAGAGCTTGACCAGTCTTTACTGACAAGCAGTTAATCAAAACATTTACTTATTTTTAAATTAAAAAAAACAAAATAATAAGTGATTACTGGAATTTCACTGAATGACACGTTTTGTAACTTAAAAATGTGTCAAATATATCATATATATATATATATATATATGTGTCGTAACTTTGATGTATAATTCTGTACAATCCTAACCCTACCAACAGCAACTCCGGATTGGCTCAAGCCATTAACTCAAACTCAAAATACATACATTGCATTGGCTAGAGATTTCAGAACAGTTAAAAACAAAAATAGTTTCAAATACACACAACTGGTAAAATATTTCAAAGAAAAAAGAAGATAGGGTGTGAATAGATACCTTTTGATGAACATTTCCAAATGAAAATCCATCTACTTTCAATCAGTCTCATCCAGAAACCTCTTTCAACTACTGGCAAAGTGCAGCCTAACTGTGAACATTTATACCCATGGGCACAACCATTAGACTAATACTCAAGTAGGTAACCCCAAATAAACTTCACCAAACAAATGAACCTCATTTTATTAGATTTTTGTACTACCCCTAACAAATATAAATTATTTTTAATATAATTTATATTTAACAAGCATGTAAACTGAACATATTTAACCTTTAAACAACTGTTTAATTTTAAAACAACAAATTATCCCCTTCATCCTCCACACTTGGTTTCTCCCACCCTACCCATAATGCACAACTGCACAGATATAACATTTATTTCCAAAAGTTGATCTGGGTTTTTAACTGGATCTAGCAAGTCCTAATCACTAGAATATTACTATATATCGTAGTTATGGGAGAAACAAAGCTTTTCTAAACTCTGAATCAATTGAACCCAATGCTTCACAAAATAATTCACTGTTGCAAAGTTCTCAGATCGGCCACAAGATGGCCTGCTGGTCAAAATGGTTTATGCAATGAAAATAAATGACAAATAATTAAATACCATTCAATATAAAATATTCTGTGAAATTTGTGTTCTTTAATTAATGAGACATGCTTTTTTGTGTGTTATTAGGCACGGCTTAGAAAACTAGGTCAATCAGATGAGTGAAATATCATATCATTACCAGTAGTAATATAAATGCAAAACCATCATAAAAACCCTGACAAGGTTTTTTTCCTGCAGAAAACATACCTTTACTTTTACTCTTGATACCTCAAGTACATTAGAGTATGCAAGGTAATTTTGCTTAACTAAGGTTTGAAATATATGACTAGTAGTTTTTCCCCCTATGCAGTATTAGTGGTTATTAAAAGTACTTTAGCGTAATAGAGTATCTCAATATTTATTACATGAGTCAGGCCTGCAAACCTGTTGGTAGATAACTTAGTGGAGAGTGGAAATATCCTCTCAAACACTCAGAGACCATTACAAAAATAAACACTGTCCAGAGCCATGAATTCTCTTTTATTTACACATTTAAAGTTGCATTAAAAGAAATAATGTACAGAATTTTTTTTTTCATTTAAAAAAAAAAAAAGTAAAAAATATATATATATATATATATATATATATATATCATCACATTAAGAAATAAATGTTTTTCTCCAAAACAGGTTGGCCACAATTATTGGTACCCCTAGAATTTTTTACGAGTAAAATATCTCTGAAGTATATTCCCATTAATATTTACCTTTTTTAGCACAACAGGGTGACTAGGAACATGAAATTGTCCAGTCATGACTTTTTGTTTCACAGCAGTTTAAATATGAGGAAACACAAAGGCCAAATTCCCTTAATCATCCATCACAATGAGTAAAACCAAAGAATATAGTTCTGATGTGCATCAAAAGATTTTTGAGCATCACAAAATAGAAAGTGGCTGTAAGAAAATAGCTAAAGAATTGAAAATCCCCATTTTGACCATCAGGGCAATAATTAAGAAGTTCCAATGAACTAAAGATGTTACGAATCTGCCAGGAAGAGGACGGATGTCTATATTGCCTTAATGCACGGTGAGGATGAAAGTTTGAGTGGCCAAAGACTCTTCAAGGATCATAGATGGAGAATTGCAGAGATTAGTTGATTCTTGGGGTCAGAAAGCCTATAAAAAATAAAAAAATTCAAACAAGCCCTACATCACCACATGTTGTTTGGGAGGGTTTCAAGAAAAATCTTCCTTGCTCATCCAAGAACAAACTCCAGCAAATTCAGTTGTCAGACACGACTGGAACTTCAAACGCCACAGGGTTCTGTGGTCAGATCATCAGATAAAACAAAAAAAAAGAGCTTTTTGGCAGCAAACACGCTAGATGGGTTTGGTGCACACAAGGATAAAAAGTACCCCATGTGTACAATTTAATAAGCCGTTGGATCTTTAATGTTGTGGGCATATTTTTCTGCTGGAGGTCGTGGACTTCTTGTTCAGATACATGGCATTGGGGATTCTATCAAATATCAACAGATAAAAAGTCAAAACCTGACGCCTTCTGCTAGAAATCTTATAATGGGCCGTGGTTGGATCTTCCATCAGGACAGTGATCCAAAACAAACGTCAAAATCAAGACAAAAATTTGTTACGGACCACAAAATGAAGCTTCTGCCATGACCGTCCCAGTTCCCTGACCTGATGGGTGGCTGAACTGAAGAGAAGAACCAACATGGATCTGTGAATCTGAAGGATCTAGAGATTCTGTATGGAGGAATGGTCTCTGATCTCTTGTCAGTTGTTCTCCAAACTCATCAGGCATTATAGGAGAAAGCTCAGAGCTGCTATCTTGTCAAAAGGAGATTGCAAAAAGTAAAAGGGTATAAAAGTATAAAAGGGTGCCAATAATTGTGGCCAACGTGTTTTGGAGAAAAACATTTATTTCATAATGTGATTGCTTAAAACTATTGACTGCAGGGGGACTTTAAGTAAGCATGGAGTAGTTGACTTCAGATCCACATCCAATCAGGAAAAAAATGTCTCTTTACACAAACTTTGTTGGAGTAGCAATAAGGGAGTGAATAATGTGTGTTGTAGCGTTTATACGCCCGTGTAAATATAACTAATTATTATTCAACAGATTATGATCAATAATTAATAATTTAATTATTTTCAGAATTTAATGTAGCAGAATCAATATGATCATTTTATCTGTTCATCCAATGAACGGAAAGCATAAACAATTAAAACTGAAACTGCTCTTTGTAAATAATTGGAATCTGTTCTGGGAGCGACCTAGGCTCTACCGTGCCGATGGCCTGCACCCCAGCAGAATCGGAGCGGCTGTTCTGTCGGACAACATCTCCAAGACGTTGCACACCATCTGACTAGTAAGTCAAAGTCCAATTCACAGTCTTTGCTGTCCCAACTTAATTGATATAAGTAGTGTAGAACATTATATAGAAACTGTGTCTATTCCTTGTCTAGTGAGGCCAAACAATAAATCTAGTGTAGGATCTAGGAAAAATCTTATTGTAATTAAACCAGAAAATCTAAATATCAGTGAACAAAAACAATTTCTAAAACTAGGTCTTCTAAACATTAGATCGCTCACACCTAAAGCGGTTATTGTAAATGAAATGGTCACAGATAATAGCTTCGATGTACTTTGCCTTACTGAAACCTGGCTTAAACCAAATGAGTATTTCGGTCTAAATGAGTCTACACCGCCAGGATACTGTTATAAGCATGAGCCCCGTCTGATCGGTCGTGGCGGCGGTGTTGCAACAATCTATAGAGATATTCTTAATGTTACTCAGAAAACAGGTCACAGGTTTAATTCGTTTGAAGTACTTGTGCTAAATGTTACGCTCTTAGATGTAAGAAAGAAATCCCTATTATCTCTAGCCTTGGCTACTGTATATAGACCTCCAGGGCCATATGCTGATTTCCTAAAAGAGTTTGCAGACTTTCTCTCAGATCTATTGGTCAATGCCGATAAAGCAATAATTGTTGGAGATTTTAACATAAACGTAGATAACACAAACGATGCGTTAGGGACTGCGTTTACAGATTTATTAAACTCCTTTGGGGTCAAGCAAAACGTCAGTGGTCCCACTCATCGTCTAAATCATACACTAGATTTAATTATATCATACGGAACCAATCCAACCGATATAGATATTATACCGCAAAGTGACGATCTCACTGATCATTGCATGGTAACGTGCATAATACGTACTGCTGAAATTTGTCATGTTGCGCCGCGTTATCGACCAGGCAGAACAATCCTTCCAATCACTATAGATAGATTCTCAAATAGCTTACCTGATCTATCTCAGCTGCTCAGTGAACCCAAACAAACAGATGAACTAGAGGAAATGACCAGCAGTTTGAGCACCATTTTCTCTAGTACATTAGATATTGTTGCACCAATTAGATTGAAAAAGGTTAGAGAGAAAACTAAAGCACCATGGTACAATAGTACTACACATGCTATCAAGAGAGAAACTCGTAACTTAGAGCGTAAATGGAAACAAACTAATTTAGAGGTCTTTAGAATCGCGTGGAAAGACAGTGTGTCATGTTATAAAAAGGCTCTAAAAGCAGCCAGGGCTGAGCATCTCCGCAAACTAATAGAAAATAACAAAAATAATCCAAGGTTTTTATTTAACACCGTGGCTAGACTAACAAATAAATAGACATCGCCAGAGCAAAATATTCCGTTACAGTATAGTAGAGTAATGATTTTATGAATTACTTCAATGAGAAAATAGAAAGCATCCGAAATACAATTGTAAATGTACAATCCTCTATGGTGTCTTGTGATTCAGCCTCAATTATCGCCCCTCAAGAACAACTACACCGCTTTACAACTGTAGGACAGGAAGAGCTAAATAAACTTATCATTGCATCTAAACCAACAACATGTTTATTGGATCCAATACCCACTAAACTACTGAAAGAAGTGTTACCTGTAGTGGAAGAGCCTCTTCTCAATATTATTAACTCGTCTTTATTCTTAGGTCATGTTCCAAAAATATTCAAGCTGGCAGTAATAAAACCTCTTATTAAGAAACCGCAATTAGATCAAAATAACTTAGCAAATTACAGACCCATTTCAAATCTTCCATTTATGTCTAAAATACTAGAAAAAATTGTCTGCTCAATTGTGCTCTTTCTTGCAAGAAAATGAGATATATGAAAAATTTCAGTCAGGATTCAGACCGCATCTGTCAGGATTCAGGCTCGGAGACAGAGGTAAGTGATAAACATAAATGTATCTTTATTTAACTCAAAGGTAAGTATGCAGGGTTTCGGGAGTTCAACGGTGATCTCGAAGAGGATATATGTGGCAGGAATGCATCCAGGTGAGTGAATCCTCTTCTTCAGGAATAACGTGGCGGGTAACACAGATCAATAACTTGAGTTTTTCTCTCTTTTCAGATCGTTCGTGGATAGGCGTGATTCAGGAAGGATTCCAGGTGAGTAGATCCTTTGAAGTGCACTTGACAATGAGCTCACCAGTTCAGTGATACTTTCACTTTCTCTTGCAGCTCATCCAGTGGGAAACGGGACTCGTGGCGGATTCCAGGAAACGGAGAACATGAGTCATGGAGCGGATCCTGGGAACATCAGAACAAGGACAACAAGGTTAGTTTCTTTCAGGTAAGTATACTTTACGTCCGTTGCTGAAGGATGGCTCAGAGTGAGACAAGTGTTGACTGGTAAGGGTCGTTCCTGTTGGAGGCTTGACAATGACTGGGAGTGAATCGGGTGCTTTTGTGCTGGCTGGGAAGTGAGTGCTGAGTGGAAACAGGTGCAGGTGATCAGTAATCTGGGGACAGTGATCTTTGCGTGGTGACATGTGAGGGATCTGATTGGCTCCTGACAGCATCATAGCACAGAAACTGCGCTAGTTAAAATTACAAATGATTTGCTTCTAGCTTCTGACCAAGGCTGTATCTCAATACTAGTTCTACTCGATCTTAGCGCTGCGTTCGACACTATAGATCACAAAATACTCTTGGATCGACTACAAAACTACACTGGTGTTCAGGGACAGGCATTAAGCTGGTTCAGATCGTACTTATCGGACCGTTACCATTTTGTCTGTTTAAATGGGGAAAAATCGAAGATAACGTCAGTAGACTATGGAGTGCCGCAAGGATCGGTGTTAGGCCCTCTGCTATTCTCAATATATATGCTGCCACTTGGTAATAGTATAAGAAAACATGGAATTAATTTCCACTGCTATGCTGATGACACTCAATTATATATTTCATCACGACCAGATGAAAACACTAACTTTTCTAAATTGACAGAATGTCTTAAAGATATAAAATGCTGGATGACGTGTAATTTCCTGCTATTAAATCCAGATAAAACGGAGTTATTACTTATTGGTCCAAAAAACTACCCACAAAATCTCTTACAATACAACTTTAATTTAGAAGGATGTCCTGTTACCTTATCGACTACAGTAAAAGACCTGGGTGTTATACTAGACCGCAACTTGTCTTTCGAAAATCATATTTCATATGTTACAAGAACTGCCTTTTTCCACCTTAGAAACATTGCTAAATTACGTAACATGCTATCTGTTTCTGATGCAGAAAAGTTAGTTCATGCATTCATGACCTCGAGACTAGATTACTGTAATGCTTTATTAGCTGGTTGTCCTGCATCTTCAATAAACAAGCTACAGTAGCAATAAACAAGCTACAAAATGCAGCCGCTAGAGTTCTGACTAGATCAAGAAAATATGATCATATAACACCGATTTTATCATCTCTGCACTGGTTACCTACTAAGTTCCGTATCAATTACAAAGTTCTACTACTGACCTATAAAGCCCTAAATGGTTTAGCTCCTGTGTATTTAATGGACCTTCTATCGCCCTACAATCCATCGCGTTCTTTAAGATCCCTAAATTCGAGGCTTCTCGTCATTCCTAGGATATCTAAGTCCACTAAAGGAGGGAGGGCGTTCTCACATTTAGCTCCTAAACTCTGGAATAGCCTTCCTGATACTGTTTGTTGCTCAGACTCGCTCTCCCAGTTCAAAACTAGATTAAAGACGCATCTCTTCAGCCAAGCATTCACATAATGCTTACCTTTTATACCACTGTTGAATCAGATCGAATGCATTAATATTATGAACAGCAGCTACGCCAATTATTTCCCATCTGCTTTTCTGCTGTTATCTCGGGACGCTAGTCCCGAGGTAAATAGCGTTCGTCAGCTCCAGTTTGTATCCAGCCTCTTACGGAGACTTCAGATGCCCCAACACCTGCGATGAGACGACTCGACGCCTGTGAAGAGACGACTCAACGCCGGCAAAATGTTATGCCCTAAATTAATACATGATGATTAACTAACTATATTCTTCTATGTACATTTCTGAAATGCACTTTCTGTAAAGCTGCTTTGAAACAATATGTATTGTGAAAAGCGCTATACAAATAAATTTGAATTGAATTGAATTATTAATTCTAGGAAATATAATATCTTCCTGGCCAAAAAATACTAATTCCCAGCTAACAGCTAAATTGAGAAATAATTCAAGGGTAAAAGCATATGTAGCTTAGATCGCAGTTCAAGATGGCACAGATGGGTTGGTGATGGCACAGTGGATAAGACACATGCCTTTGGTGTGAGAGACCTGGGTTCGAATCCACTGTGAGACACCAATGTGTCCCTGAGCAAGACAATTAACCTCCAGTTGCTCCAGAGGCGTGCGACCTCTGACATATATAGCATTTGTAAGTTGCTTTGGATAAAAGTGTCAGCTAAATGAATAAATGTAAATGTAAGACAATAAATTCGTAAGCACATAACACAAGTAATGCTTCTCTTTTCAAATACAAACAATACTTTATTGATTATAAGCCTATGACTAACACAAAAAACTAATATCTAACACACACACACACACACACATTCATACGAGTTGCAGAAAGAAAGAGAGTGAGGAAGAATGAGTTTTAGGAGTCAGATGGTGAGATCCCAAGTTTCTATATGCACTTCAAAGACATGACCTGAACGAACCATCAATCATCGATTTAACCCTTCTATTGTTTCTTAGGCAGGTTATTCAATTTTATATTAATGCACCAGTTCAGTTAAGAGTCTGAAGGCTACTTGCTTGTCTTCGGTTTGCATTGGGGATTTCCTTTTTAAAGGGGTTTCCCGGGTCCGTTGCTTGGCTGGCGGTCTCCTCGTGCCTGCTAGATCTTGGGCAGCCAATCACGTGGTGTGTTGGCGGATGGATGAAAGTCTTTGAAGTTGGAAGCGCATTGCAGTCGAAACGTTTAAACAAAACTTTGCAGCAAAACTTAGCTTAGAACCGAGACTTTTAACAGAAAAGAAAACAAAGGAAAAGAAAGGAAAGTGAGACGAGTTAGATGGCTTGAATGAAGCCGTTTTAAACCCTGATCTTGGTTTGGGTCATTTGTCTCTATGCGTCTACATGGTTACTATAACCATCGTCTGCTCTACCCGATTTGTTCTGCCGAGACTTTTTCCGAGAGAGAGGCCCGCGAGAGAGAGCGCAAACTGTGTTCGGGTCTAAGATTTTAAACTCAAAGTTTGTCCAACCTCCAGGATGTGTTCTGGCCAATTAGACACTGGCTTAATTTAGGAGGTGGCTCTATTTTCTTCTTATCGTAAATCATGGGTTATCTGTGATCTCCTTGCTCTCCAGCACTAGCAGAGAGAACAAGAGGCCACAGTTTAGACAGTATTACTATTATAAGAATACAAAACATTTTATACAGATTTCAATTAAGCCATCTTTTGAATTAAAAACATACGATCCTGCTGACAGGAAACACAACACACTTTCATTCACACGCCTAATATTTATAACAATTATGAATTGTATGGCATCATAGCATATTAGACACACACATATATTGTAGAAACAACATAGAATCATGTAGTTGCATGATGTTTGATTATAAGTCCATCGAGAATTGTTCTGGGATGAGTTTTATGGATTTTGATATGTAAAGTGTGTTAGTGTGTAAAGTTTATGGGGTTTAAGCCATTCCAGTCTGAGGTCATGGATAGTTCCTGCTGAAGTCTGTTTTGTTCATCTCTCATGGGACCTTGGTCCTTAAAGGTTCTCTAAGCGATCCTGGGTGACGTCACTTCTTGTTGACGTTCGAACTATTGTCAAACAAAACGGAGGCTAGCTAGACCCTCCCTCCTCCTCATCCGCACACTAACCCCCCAAACCACACCCCCAAACCCTTCTTGTCGGTCATTGGCTGGAACAGTTTGTTATGTTTTGGGGAGCGGGTCGCTGCAGTTTGTTTTTGGTGCTGTTTGTGAAGCATGGGCTGTCTACAGAGATCGCGTTTCTTTACAGTGTGTTCAGGGGACAGGCAGCCAGCGGATAGTGAGGAGATGTTTGCTGTATGTGACAAAAAATGTTTTGGCCTAAAAAACACATGACATCGCTTAGAGCACCTTTAAGAAAGACGTAGCCCAGCTAGAAATTTTACGTTCCCAGAACGTTCTGAGAACGTCCCCGCTGGTGTCAAGGACGTTGCCTTTCAACGTTCCCACAACGTTCCCAGACAGACACGATGTGAAGTTCTTTAAAGGGTTTAGGACGTTATTTGGAGGACCTTCAGGGAACATTCAGGATGTTCTGGGAACGTTTAGAGGACAATATTTAATTCAGAAATCCACTGTTCCCAGAACATACTGAGAACGTCCCCGCTGGTGTCAAGGACGTCGCCTGGTAACGTTCCCACAACGTTCCCAGACAGACACGAAGTGGAGTTCTTTAAAGGGTTTGGGGACGTTATTTGGAGGACCTTCAGGGAACATTCAGGATGTTCTGGGAACGTTTAGAGGACAATATTTAATTCAGAAATCCAATGTTCCCAGAACATTCTGAGAACGTCCCCGCTAGTGTCAAGGACGTCGCCTGGTAACGTTCCCACAACGTTCCCAGACAGACACGATGTGAAGTTCTTTAAAGGGTTTGGGGACGTTATTTGGAGGACCTTCAAGGAACATTCAGGACGTTCTGGGAACGTTTAGAAGACCATATTTAATTCAGAAATCCAATGTTTCCAAAACATTCTGAGAACGTCCTGCAGAACTTTTAGGGACCAACTTAGAATATTATTTTTGTCCTATTAAGGTCTTCTGTTATATTTAAAGAATAAGAAGCTGATGCTTCTCCGCTTCAACCTGATCTGCAGGCTCTGTGTGTGTGACAGGAGTTTTTTTTTAATAGACTGTGTACATTTTGCTGCCATTGTTGCTGAGCTTAAAACGTCTGCATTCTTGATTTTATAATAACAATTGTAAAAAACTGTTTTACATCAACGAGCCAAATAGCAGGATCACCACAACTTTTTTCCCATGGAAAAGTGGTGTAGCCTTTACCAAATAATAGGAAAAAATGACAATAAAAGAAAAGAGACAAAAATAATACAAACATATTCTAAAGACCCTCGCTTTGAACTTTATGCCACTTAGATTTCGTGAGGAGACCCTGCAGGCTATGTAAACAAGAGTTAAAATAAGCAAATTGGAATAGGCCTAGCGCTTACGTTAGCTTGTTTATCTAAAGAAAAAAGCCAATATAGCCTGACCATCTACGGGAGAATGGTTCATTAAAATAACTTTACATGATAATCACATTGGCTTTTTCTGGCTCGCTGTTGGTGAAGAAAACAAGAAACAGACCGCCGTCAGGTGTCCGTCCGAGAAGGGTCCAGCCCGCAGACAAACCAGATAAACATGACAGAAGTTGACGGAAGTTGAACCTCGGTTCGTCCCACATCACCGCGCACAAAACGTGATGTATATGAGAATGTTCTCATTAAGTTAGTCACAAAACGTTCTCATATGGTCAACAGAGAACCATATGGGAACGTCCTTATTATGTCCTCTTTGTAATGTTGCTATGTGACCATAAAATAACCAATATGGAACATTCCCCTAAAGTCACATAAAGAACGTCATTGTATGACCAACTTAGACCCATATGAGAACGTTTTGATTACATCCTCTTTGTAACGTTGTTGTGTGACCATAAGATTATCCTTACGAAATGTCCCCCTAAAGTCATATAAGGAACGTTATAATATGACCAACTTAGAACCATATGCGAACGCTCTGATTATGTCCTCTTTGTAACGTTGTTGTGTGACCATAAAATAACCAATATGGGATGTCGCCCTAAAGTCCTATAAGGGAGGTTATTTTTATGACCAACTTAGACCCATATTAGAACGTTCTCATTAAGTTAGTCACAAAACGTTCTCATATCGTCGTCGGCAGCCGTCCGTCTCGGGAGACAATGGTGTAGCTCGGTGTGTCTATCTGCACCGCCGGGAATGGCTGTGCAGACCAATTCTAGAGTGGCAGTCCTTGCCGCACTGGGCGCAGGAGAAGGGGGATGGCTGGTCAGGCTGCTGTTGCCGCTGCTTCCGCCTAGCTCTCTTTGCCACGGCAGTGTCGTTTCGTGCCGCTTCTGCTTTGATTGTTGCCTGCCGGACTGCTTGTCACCAAGCGGAGCGATCATCAGCCAGGCTCTCCCATGCGCTGGGGGCAATGCTGCATTGCTTCAAGTCCTTTTTGCAGACGTCTTTGAAGCGCAATTTGGGGCGCCCTGTGGTTCTGGTGCCTTCAGCCAGCTCGCCGTAGAGGAGGTCTTTGGGGATGCGGCCTGGGTCCATCCTCCTAACATGCCCAAGCCACCGCAGCCGTCTTTCGCTGAGCGTTGCATGCATACTGCTCATGTTTGCTCGTTCCAGCACCTCGGTGTTGGGGATCTTGTCCTGCCACTTGATATGCAGTATGCGACGCAGGCACCGCATGTGGAAGCTGTTGAGTTTCTTCTCGTGCTTTGCATAGGTGGTCCATGACTCGCTGCCATAGAGGAGCGTACTGAGCACGCAGTGTTTTGTAACGTTGTTATGTGACCATAAGATTACCATTACGGAACGTCTCCCTAGAGTCCTATAAGGAACGTTATAATATGACCAACTTAGACCCATATGAGAACGTTTTGATTACGTCCTCATTGTAATGTTGATATGTGACCATAAGATTACCATTACGAAACGTCCCCCTAAAGTCATTTAAGGAACATTGAACTGCAGCACTTTCATTACCAAAAGAGGACCTTTCAGGAACGTCCCTAATGTTCTGTAAAGGTTCGGAATGTTCGTCACCTTTAGAGAACTTTTAGGAAACGTTACCAATGGTCGCGGGAACGTCACCTTCTACCTGGGGCAAGACCTTTGACACTATTGAGATCACTATTGAGATGTTATAAAGTCAAGTCAAGTCAAGTCAAGTCATTTTATTTATATAGCACATTTAAACGAACCACAGTTGACCCAAAGTGCTTTACACATTAGAGCAGGAAAGGCAAAAAACAATATGCCTTAAAATTACACACATAAGAACAGTTTAAAAAAAATTTTTTTTAAGAGAATTAAAAGCAAGAGAATAAAAGTATGTTTTCAAATTTGTCTTAAAATTGACAATTGTATTGCAAGACTTGATATGAAGTGGGAGGAAGTTCCAGAGTCTAGGGGCTATTACAGAAAAGGCTCTGTCCCCTCTGGTTTTAAGGCGTGTCTGGGGAATTGCAAGAAGCTGTTGGGTTGTAGACCTGAGTGAACTTGTGGCAGAGTAGGTGGACAGAAGCTCAGAAATATTATATTATATGTTTGAGTTATGTGCTCAAACTTTTTGGTACCAGTGAGGAGTCTTGCAGCAGCATTCTGAACTAACTGAAGTCTATTTAGATTGTATTTGGTTAGACCTGTGTACAGTGAATTGCTGTAGTCTAAGCGTGAGGTAATAAAAGCATGAATGAGTGTTTCAAGATCTTTCTTTGGATAACGAGTATTTCAGCTTAGCTACTGTTCTAAGCTGATAAAAACTGCCTTTAACAACAGAGCTAACTTGTTTATTAAAATTAAGAGAGCTGTCGAAAATGACACCTAAATTTCTGACCTGATTCTGCAAATTCAATGACCAAGGGCCAAGGTCGTTGCTCCGGTGTTTTGTATGGGTGGGTGATCCAAAAAAAATCATCTCTGTTTTGTTGGTATTCAACTGGAGGAAGTTTTCTGCCATCCAGGATTTAATGTCTTCCAAACAGCTAAAAATAGTTTCAGTAGATGTAGTGCAAACAGGGGAGATAGGTAAATACAATAATGTATCATCGGCATAACAGTGGTATCTTAAGTTGTGCTTTTCAAGGATAGTGCCAAGGGGCAGCATGTATAGGGAAAATAGCTGGGGTCCAAGAACTGATCCTTGAGGGACGCCATATTTAATATCTACTGGAGGGGATGATTTAGCTCCCAGTTTGACAGAGAATGATCTCTCAGTCAAATACGATTTAAACCAACGTAAGATGGGGCCCTGTAGTCCAACACTATTTTCCAAACGATCAATAAGAATACAATGATCGATAGTGTCGAAGGCAGCGCTAAGGTCCAAGAGGATAAGTAATGCACTTGATTCAGAGTCAATAGTAAGAAGGATGTCATCATAAACTTTAAGAAGTGCGGATTCAGTGCTATGGAGGGCTCTGAAACCAGATTGAAATTTATCCAATTTGTTAAAACTCAGCAAGAAAGAGAAGATCTGCTGGAAAACTGCTTTTTCCAAAATTTTTGAAATAAAAGACAATTTAGAAATGGGTCTAAAATTTCTAGGGTCGTTGGGGTCAAGATTGGGTTATTTCAACAGTGGTTTACCACTGCGTGCTTAAAACCATAGGGAACAACACCAGTGTATAAAGAGCAGTTTATTATAGCTAACACAGTTGGACAAAGGACATCAAAGACCTCTTTAAAGAGACGAGAAGGGAGAACATCTGAGGGGCAGCAAGAAGGCTGAAGGTGAGAAACTATCTCAGACAGCTCAGGGGAAGACAGAGGGGTAAAATGCTAAAGTATATTAATAGGACTGTAAGCTATAACGGAGATGCAACCCTGGGTTGTGATGCTAGATCTGATATGGTCAATTTTATGGATAAAATAATCAGAAAACTCATCACAAGTTAAGGATGTATCAACTGTATATGCCGGATTTAATAGTGTATCAACCAATTTAAAAAGAACTTTGGGTCTATTACCCTGTGAGTTAATAAACTCACTGAAATAATTAGCTTTTGCCTTTTTTACAGCGGCTTGGTAGGCTTTCAGATGTTGCAAAAATGTGTCATAAGAGACCTGAAGCTTATCTTTTTTCCATTTCCGTTCAGCCTGTCTAGCTTGTGTGGAGCTATTCACCCAAGGGGTTGAAGTGTTTGACTTGAGTCTTTTTAATTTTACAGGGGCTATCTGAGCCAATGTATCAGTACAGGACAGGTTAAAACTAGAGACAAGCTCAGCAATATTAGTGCATGATGGCAAGTCAGTACAAAGGGAAGGAGAGAGCAGGCTTAAAAGTGTTGGAAAAAAGGGAAGCTGTAGCTGAGTTAAAAGAACGAGCTAAAACATAAGTAGGGGAAAAGACAGAGGGAGGGCCATAGCTAGAAAATTCAAACTCAATCAGAAAATGATCTGAAATGACAACATTTGTGATGTCAAGTTTATCAACTGATATTGTCACAGGCCGGGGGCACCTAGCCCAACCGTCACTTCCTCCTCCCAAAGGAACAACACGTATCCCACCCAACAAACATCAAGGCACAAGGATGTCGTTTTGAAAACAAGGGAATATTCTTTATTTAATATCTTTGTTAAAAGAAAGTCTTGGGGGGATGCCGTGGGATGATAGAGCGCTCAGAGTTGTTAGCCAGTGGCCAGATGAAGCTTTAGGTTTCGCAGGGGTGAGACTCCAGGCGCGTTGGCTTACTGTGTTAGCCGGTGCACTGGGCCCCGCCAATGCAGGACAACAATAACAAGATGGCTGGACAAAGTAGGAGGGCCGTCCGGACTCCGCCGGGGTGAGGCGGCCGTGGGCAGAAGAATTCGATGCGGCACACCGCCTTCTAGACTCCTAGGGCAAGGCAACAATACACAGATGATCAGGTCAATGAAGGTACCAAGCAGACTTGACCCACTGAATGTAACAGCAATAACACAGTCGGCTGGATACAGCGGCGGTCCTCAGGAATCTGTTGATATAGGGCAGTAATGTACAAGTTAACTTTGCCGTAATGAGCAGACTCAAACCGCAGGGGATAACAGCAATGAGAAGGTCGACTGGATTCAGTGACGGCTCTCCTGTACTCTGCTGGTGCAAGACAGTAGTGTGCAGGTGCACAGGTCAATTGGATGTCAGGGTCAGCCTCAAACCGCTGGACATAACAGTAATGAGAAGGTTGACGAAGTGCAGCGGCTCTCCCTAGGCTCTGCGGATACAGGGCGGCAGTACTCAGTTAGCAGATCAATTTGGTGTAACAATCAGACTCACCAAGCCACAGGAGTGAAACAATGAACAGGTTGGCTGGATGCAGTGACAGCACTCTGGGCTCTGCTGGTACAGAACGATGGTGTGTAGGTTAACAGGTCAATTCGATGTAACGAACAGCCTCAAAACACTAGACGTAACAGTATCGAGAAGGTTGACTGAGTGCAGTGGCGGCTCTCTAGGCTCTGCGGATACAGGGCGGCAGTACTCAGTTGCAGATCAATTTGGTGTAACAATCAGACTCACCAAGCCACAGGGGTGAAACAATCAACAGGTTAGCTGGATGCAATGGCAACACTCTGGGCTCTGCTGGTACAGGACGATGGTGTGTAGGTTAACAGGTCAGTTTGATGTAATAAGCAGCCTCATGCTAATGCATCATGGAGAAAAACTACTCAGATTAAAGTCACTCGTGAAGACACTGCACTCGAAGTGTTTTCCCTTGAGGTGGGCACTCTAGCCAAACGCGTATGGCATCTAACCACTACAAACAAGCCCCATACAAAAGCACACTGTGTAATCAACGTAGGGAGTAGTTTCTCTCACAGGGCAGAGTCACGTGGCTATCCTGTCATATCTTACGATAACCAGATAAGCATAGAAAGTCCCAGCAGAACACCACACAAGGGTAGATTTAGTCACCACAGTATAAAGCAAGTACTTATCTGGCGGGGACTCGTATCCTCGGTCTCCCGGTGTCCAAAGGACAGGTCGCTTTAGATGCAATTTTCATGCTCCACATTTAGTCATAGGTCCGTCCGCCTCTAACTCGCCCCAGCCTGAGATCATCCAGACGCTTCGCCCGTTCCACAACAACCACGACCCAACCGTCTCTCCAAGCCCACCGCGCTGCCGTCTTTTCCCTCCACCATACTCCAATCCTTAGGATATTTGAAGTCTTCTAAACAGCATAAGCGCCAATCGCAAGCATAATTCGATCAACCCGTGCACCTGTTTCTAGTTTCCCATTACGAGTTACTCGTGACTAGTTTGTTTACCAAAAAACAGAAGTTCGACCATCCTGTCCCGGCTATGTGCATGTTGACTAATTCCCCCAGGAGAACACCAATTAGGAAGTCCAGTTGCCATACCTCAGCGGGGGCCGCCCCTGTGTGTCCCGTTGAGAACGTCTGGGTTGGGGTGGAATCTCTCCATTCGCTTGCCCGGAGCCGGCCGGAACCAACGCCCACCCCACCAGTGGTTGTCATAGGGTCTCTGGCTCCTCTTCCCGCTCCACGTTGTCCTCGGGTAATTGGAGCAGGGTCTGAGCAGGTTTCGATGCAACACCCGCTCGGGGCCTGGTTGTCCCTCTAGGCGGACCCTATACACCGGCAGATCCGGCCGTTGACAGCATACTACCACATGTGGTGTGGCCTCCCATCGAGCGCTAAGTTTACCTTTGCCTTGGCGACGACTGTCACGGATCAGCACGCGCTCTGCAGGAAGGAGAGGGGCGTCTCGGGCTGTGCGGTCGTACAGCCGCTTGTTCTTGGCAGCTGCAGTACCGAGATGTTCAGTGACCCGTCCGTAGGCATAATATAGCCTCTGATGGTGTTGGCTTACCCACTCCGTCGTGCCTTGCTCTCGGTCCGTCCCTGCCGTCCCTGAAAGTAGATCAATGGGCAGGCGCACATGCCTCCCAAACATCAAATAAGTGGGGGCATATCCTGTGGTACTATGGACACTGTTGTTATAAGCTTGTAGAAGAAAAGGGAGATGTTCTACCCACCGGTTCTGTCGTTCTACTTCTAAGGTGCCCAATAGGCTCAACAATGTCTGGTTGAAACGCTCACACTGCCCATTACCCTGGGGATGGTAAGGGGTGGTATGCGTCTTCCGGCTTCCGTAGAGCTGGCAGAGTTCTTAAATTACTCGGGCTTCAAAGGCTGGACCCTGGTCTGAATGTAGGATTTCTGGACACCCAAATGCCTGGAACACAGTACCCCAGAGGACCCTGGCTGTGGTGGCGGCTGTCTGGTCAACGGTGGGGATAGCCCAGGCGTACTTCGTGAAGAGATCAGTGATCACAAGGATGTTTTGATATTGGTCCGTGGGCCGACTCAGGGACAGAAAATCCATGGCAATAATATGGAGGGGTGCTCTGGGAAGCATGGGTACTACCCACTGAGCAAGCGACGTCTGTGGACATACAAAACAGGTTGATATCACGTCCGTCCGTCCAGGCCATGATCTGAACGTCCATTGACAGCCAGAATTAGTCGATTAATGACACTGAGAAATGATGTCCCATCAGGCCATAATCTAAACGTCCACTGACAGCCAGAATTAGTCGAGAACAGACGTTCATACTGGCTATAATCTGGACGTCCGTTGACATCCAGAAAAAGTCAATAAACGACTTGAATAAAGATGTCCAATCTGGCCACAATCTAAACGTCCGTTGACATCCAGAATTAGTCGAGAACAGACGTTCATACTGGCTATAATCTGGACGTCCGTTGACATCCAGAAAAAGTCAATAAACGACTTGAATAAAGATGTCCAATCTGGCCACAATCTAAACGTCCGTTGACATCCAGAATTAGTCGAGAACAGACGTTCATACTGGCTATAATCTGGACGTCCGTTGACATCCAGAAAAAGTAAATAAACGACTTGAATAAAGATGTCCAATCTGGCCACAATCTAAATGTCCACTGACATCCAGAATTAGTCGAGAACAGACGTTCATACTGGCTATAATCTGGACGTCCGTTGACATCCAAAATTAGTTGATGAATGACGTGAATAAAGATGTCCAATCTGGCCACAATCTAAACGTCCACTGACATCCAGAATTAGTCGAGAACAGACGTTCATACTGGCTATAATCTGGACGTCCGTTGACATCCAAAATTAGTTGATGAATGACGTGAATAAAGATGTCCAATCTGGCCACAATCTAAACGTCCACTGACATCCAGAATTAGTCGAGAACAGACGTTCATACTGGCTATAATCTGGACGTCCGTTGACATCCAGAATTAGTCGATGAATGACGTGAATAAAGATGTCCAATCTGGCCACAATCTAAACGTCCACTGACATCCAGAATTAGTCGAGAACAGACGTTCATACTGGCTATAATCTGGACGTCCGTTGACATCCAGAATTAGTCGATGAATGACGTGAATAAAGATGTCCAATCTGGCCACAATCTAAACGTCCGTTGACATCCAGAATTAGTCGAGAACAGACGTTCATACTGGCTATAATCTGGACGTCCGTTGACATCCAGAAAAAGTCAATAAACCACTTGAATAAAGATGTCCAATCTGGCCACAATCTAAACGTCCACTGACATCCAGAATTAGTCGAGAACAGACGTTCATACTGGCTATAATCTGGACGTCCGTTGACATCCAAAATTAGTTGATGAATGACGTGAATAAAGATGTCCAATCTGGCCACAATCTAAACGTCCACTGACATCCAGAATTAGTCGAGAACAGACGTTCATACTGGCTATAATCTGGACGTCCGTTGACATCCAGAATTAGTCGATGAATGACGTGAATAAAGATATCCAATCTGGCCACAATCTAAACGTCCGTTGACATCCAGAATTAGTCGAGAACAGACGTTCATACTGGCTATAATCTGGACGTCCGTTGACATCCAGAAAAAGTAAATAAACGACTTGAATAAAGATGTCCAATCTGGCCACAATCTAAACGTCCACTGACATCCATAATTAGTCGAGAACAGACGTTCATACTGGCTATAATCTGGACGTCCATTGACATCCAGAAAAAGTCAATAAACGACTTGAATAAAGATGTCCAATCTGGCCACAATCTAAACGTCCACTGACATCCAGAATTAGTCGAGAACAGACGTTCATACTGGCTATAATCTGGACTTCAGTTGACATCCAGAATTAGTCGATGAATGACGTGAATAAAGATGTCCAATCTGGCCACAATATACACGTCCACTGACATCCAGAACTAGTCGAGAACAGACGTTCATACTGGCTATAATCTGGACGTCAGTTGACATCCAGAAAGAGTCAATAAACCACTTGAATAAAGATGTCCAATCTGCCCACAATCTATACGTCCGTTGACATCCAGATTTAGTCGATAAATGACAGAAAATATGTTAATCGAAACATCAACAAATAAAAAAAAAAGACGTTCACGATGGCTATAACCAGAATTGACAGTAAAAAAGAAAAAAGAAAAGAAAAATGGCAGTGGTGAAGAGACAGCATGGCTAAAGGCTGATTTTTTAAATTATTTTTTAAATTATTATTAAATGCTTGAAGAAAACTACAACAAAACACAAAAACATTAACAACCATCGTCATTGTCATAACATTACAACCGTACTCCAGAGTCCCTCAGTCCAGACTAATTTCCTATATCTTTCTGTTACGGTTGGTGTAGGCAGAGGAAGACGAGGAGATCAGGATTTCCAAAAACAATAGACTTTACTTAAATAAAGCAAAACAACAAACGGATACAGACAGGCAGACGGGCAGAGGATAACACACCTAACATCAACGTTACATAAACGAGAACCGACAAGGAGTGAAGGAGAACACAGGGTTTACATACACAGAGAACAGATAGGGGAAACAAGGCACAGCTGGGGCAAATTAACTAGACACAGGTGAAGGAACTGAACACAAACGAGGAGCGGGAAAACGAACACAGGACTAAACCAAATACACTATGAACGGGGGGAAACTCAGGACACACATGTAACATAACGCCCCCTCCAAAAAGGCGCGTCCTCGCGCCGTATAACTTCAATAGGGGTGGGGGGGCGGGCGCCCTGGAGGCTGACGAGGGCGTGGCCTACCCTGAGCAGGAAGCCTCCAGGGCGGAGCAGGCTGGTCAGGGGCCCATGGCGGAGTAGGAGACCACCCCTCGGGCGGTCCTGGCGGAGAATCCCCTTCGGGCGGCCATGGCGGAGAATCCCCTTCGGGCGACCATGGCGGAGACGCATCTTCGGGCGGCCATGGCGGAGACGCACCTTCGGGCGGCCATGGCGGAGACGCACCTTCGGGCGGCCATGGCGGAGACGCACCTTCGGGCGGCCATGGCGGAGACGCACCTTCGGGCGGCCATGGCGGAGACGCACCTTCGGGCGGCCATGGCGGAGACGCACCTTCGGGTGGCCTATATCCCCCCCCCAAAACTTTCTTGGGGGGAATCACAGGCTCTGGGACAGTCTCTGGGTGGGCAGAAGGGACATGGAAAGTCTCTGGCTGGGCTAGCGGTGAAGGCCCGGCTATGCTGGATGGAACCAGCGGTGAAGGCTCTGAAGGGCTGGACAGGACCAGCGGAGAAGGCTCTGAAGGGCTGGACGGGACCAGCGGAGAAGGCTCTGAAGGGCTGGACGGGACCAGCGGAGAAGGCTCTGGCTCAGCCGGCGTGACGCGAAGCTCCGGCCCGGCAGGCGTGACGCGAAACTCTGGCTCGGCAGGCGTGCAGGGAAGCTCAGGCTCGGCAGGCGTGCAGGTAAGCTCAGGGTCGGCAGGCGTGCAGGGAAGCTCAGGCTCGGCAGGCGTGCAGGGAAGCTCAGGCTCGGCAGGCGTGCAGGGAAGCTCAGGCTCGGCAGGCGTGCAGGGAAGCTCAGGCTCGGCAGGCGTGCAGGGAAGCTCAGGCTCGGCAGGCGTGCGGGGAAGCTCAGGCTCGGCAGGCGTGCGGGGAAGCTCAGGCTCGGCAGGCGTGCGGGGAAGCTCAGGCTCGGCAGGCGTGCGGGGAAGCTCAGGCTCGGCAGGGCTGCGGGGAAGCTCAGGCTCGGCAGGGCTGCGGGGAAGCTCAGGCTCGGCAGGGCTGGACGGAACCAGCGGTGAGGGCTTGGCTGGGCTGGACGGAACCAGCGATGAAGGGTCGGCTGGGCTGGACGGAACCAGCGGCGAGGGCTTGGCTGGGCTGGACGGAACCAGCGGCGAGGGCTTGGCTGGGCTGGACGGAACCAGCGGCGAGGGCTTGGCTGGGCTGGACGGAACCAGCGGCGAGGGCTTGGCTGGGCTGGACGGAACCAGCGGCGAGGGCTTGGCTGGGCTGGCTGGGATCAGTGGCGGAAGCTCTGTGTCCCAGTCAATAAGCTCCTCCTCTTCCCCTGGACCGATGGTGAAGGGAGAGCCACAGCTCGCCAATACCCACTCAACAAAGGCCTCGAAGTTCCCCCGAGGCCCATCTCCGGGCAGGCGTGCTGTGGTCTCGGCGTTGAGACCTGCCCGGAAGAACACACAGAGGCTGGTGTCATCATAATGGACAAAGGGTACCAAGTCCAAATACCTCTGTGTGTGGGCCTCGAGGGAAAGATCCTCTTGGGAAAGCAGCATGATCTTGACTGCTGCCAAATCCATATTTTCGGTCGGTTCTTCTGTTACGGTTGGTGTAGGCAGAGGAAGACGAGGAGATCAGGATTTCCAAAAACAATAGACTTTACTTAAATAAAGCAAAACAACAAACGGATACAGACAGGCAGACGGGCAGAGGATAACACACCTAACATCAACGTTACATAAACGAGAACCGACAAGGAGTGAAGGAGAACACAGGGTTTACATACACAGAGAACAGATAGGGGAAACAAGGCACAGCTGGGGCAAATTAACTAGACACAGGTGAAGGAACTGAACACAAACGAGGAGCGGGAAAACGAACACAGGACTAAACCAAATACACTATGAACGGGGGGAAACTCAGGACACACATGTAACACTTTCAATCCAGATTAAGTGCCAAGTCCTTAAACACAGTGTTCTTACAGAAAGAAGGGTAATGTCATTCTTAAGTCTTTTGAGAGAGCACTTATCAAACCTACAATTAACTTAAAGGTATAATTTCTCTCATTTTGTTAGTATTTATGAGGTAAAGTTCAAACTTTTTTTCCACGGAATGTCACTTACAGAACCATTAAGAAATTAGGCTACATATGGCATAGAAACAGACTCCTACCGAAAAAAGACAAAATTTTCTTGTTGTTTTTTTATTTAGATGAAGAAAGGCATGATTTACCTACAAATGTCTTACACAGATCCACTGAGCAACAAAGAGATGGAAAAAGAAAATCCTTTATAAAGCATGATAACTCCTTGTGGCACTGCATCAGCCAGATTGCAAACTCTTTTGGAGTAACAGGAATTCCATGCTTTACCAAGAACTCAGAATAATTACAAATTAAACCATTTTGATTGAAAAGTTGAGATACAAAAATAATTCCGTTACTAACCATCAAAGAAAATAGATTTATGTTTATACAGTAGGTCCTTATTCCAAATTATATTAGAGTATATAAGATGAGGGACGACATTTGCCTAAAGGAATAATTTGACGGGGTTATTCATTATTATAATTACAAGAATTTTAAACCCCGTAGTTTGGAAAAACATAACATTAGGATCAGATTCCAGATAGAGGCGGGCTTAATAAAGTTTTTTATCCAATTTATTTTAAAGGTGTTGTTTAAAGTGGTAAAATCAAGAAAGTTTAACATAAACTGGCTGGCAGACACCTTGCAAATAACCTCACACTTATCACCTAGCGTTATCTGCATTTATTATCACCTTTCACATTATGCGAAAGGGTCGCGAGCGACGCCTTAGCTGCGTGGAGTTGACGCTAGCTAAGTGTGTCCATGTAGGCCTATGCATCTTGGCTATAATGTTTTTTTTTTGTATCACTATTGTGTATTGCATTCAACCACTGTAAAAAAAAAGAAAGAAAAAAAAAAGTAGGAATTTACAGGTAACGGTCTCTATTTTTATTTAAAGAATTTTGCCATTTTGTCATTATACAGTGAATATTTTACAGATATTTGCTGTAATTTAATGGTCCACAATTAAATTTACAGGTAATTGTCTGTATTTTTACAGGGTTATTATGTGTAATTTTACATAAAATATTAAGTAATATTTTACAGATTCTTTCTGTGAAATTAGAAAACAAAGAAAAGAAGGTAGGCCTATAACTGCAGAAATCAGCAGTCATTTAACATTTCCTTGAAGATCATTAAGCATGTGGTTGTTAAAGTGAGTTTTAAGGTTAAATAATAGTATTTGTACATACAGTAGGCTACAGTAGGCAGACCTATTGAATCCCAGCCGGCACATGACCGACCTTCAACGTTGAAATGGTTGAAATAATGTTTAATATTAAATGGTTGAAAAAGGTTAACAAAAACACTTCTAAATCAACGTTGACATTTTTTACAAGATCTGTACGTTGAAACAACGTAATGTTTTCAACACCATACAACAGAAATATCTGCATTTTAAAGTATTATCATGATAATTAGCATTTAATGGTTTTTTGATCATAACTCTTCAATGTATGTTAAAATATAATTGTTATCATTAAAAATAATAGTTTCACCCTCAAGAGAGCAGTACAGCAGAAACCTTTTGCCTTATGTGATTTTGTGTGAATTTACTATTTCGTCTGCTTGCCAAAAAGTTTACACTTTGAGTTTACGCTTATGTTTTACTTTGAGCATGATTGGTTAATCTGTCTGTCTTCCAGGAAACTGTCCAATGAGAATGTGCGCGCCCTGCGCGCCTATTTTAGGTTTGTAAATACGTCCGTTACTCGGTCCGTCGGTCGGTGTGAGCAGCTGGTGTTTGCGTTGTGATTACTCGGTCAGACCTCGATGGATTATTTTATATCTGCTTGTTAAATTCTTAAATTTTGAGTTGATAAGTCAATGAAGAATGTTCAACGCTGGAATGTGAAACAGAGGAAGCTGGGTCGTATGTGGTCTGTAAAAATACTGGCGATATCAGGTAAGAAAACATTTTTCAGTCCACATGTATACGGGCTTACTGAAACCAAACGTCATAAGATAACGTTAAATAAGTTATCTCTGTGTGTGTTTTTGTACTGCTTCACCATTAGCGCGATATTAGCACGTATTTCGACGTAACATTATACCATCTGACATTGCTGTGTTGTGTTAATGTTGTCAGCTAACTTAACGAAACGCATGAGAAGTCAAAAAAAGCGTGGGAATGAGTAGTAATAAAAAACCGTCATTTGTTCGTTAGAAGTATGTTTACATAACCTCTTCAAACACTGATAACGATATTGAAAATATATTTGTTTACTTTTTTTTTTAGATCAAGAAATAAAATTTTAATCGGTGGAGAACACCCAACAGAAAGACCCATTCACCACCTTACAGTAAGTCAATTTTACCCACTGTTCGAAAACCTACACTGGGATTAATAGTATTAAGTATGATTTTCATCTTTAAAAGACATTTAACGTTACTGATAGAAAGTCTGAGTGACTTTTTGTCCTTTTGTCTTTCTTCTGCTGAAGTGGTGCATTGAAAGGGGATTCATCATGTCACCTTCATCAGTCCTTTATTTAATTCACTGGAAAACATTGAGGGAAAGGTGGAGGAGTATTCTTTAGCTGCTACATTGCACTATCACTTCTGGTAAGTATTCATTGACATTTTGTGTTTTTTATTTTATTTTACTTATTTAATAAATTACTTTTAATTAGTACAATTTATGGTTAGGATTCTGAATTAAAACAGTGTAATGTTTCTCCACAAATATTATCAGAAATATACGGACATTACAGAGCCCCCAGGGGTCAGGCAAAAATTGTTGAAACAATATAAACCTGCATTGAAATATATAAGTCAAAGAGCAACAGACCACTACCCTCTCAGCTTAACACCAAAATTAGTTGATTTCTTCATCTAAGGATGAAATCATGACCTTATGATTATGTTAACCGTAACTGACACATGGGTATAATATTACATTTTTTACAATTCCAGCTTGGGGCTCTGAAGAATCGCTTGTGTAAATTTTCATCTGAATACATCAAATAGGTGTTTTAGAATGGATAGTCGTGTTGTATACTTTGTTTTCTACATACAGTAGGCAGGCCTATTGAATCATAGTCTTTTAATCTTGTCTTGCAAATAGATGCTCATTTTGATCATCATTTGTATTATTCTCCCCTAATTTTATGTATATTTGATGTATTTGATGAATATTTTTCCAAATCTGCGTTGCTGCACGTTGCGTGGTTTTGTGTGTGTGTGTGTGTGTGTGTGTTTATTTAACACTTAAATAAAGTCGTTATTTTTGTTTGTTTTTTGCGCACAAAAAGTATTCTCGTCGCTTGATAAACTTAAGGTTGAGCCACTGTAGTCACTCGGACTATTATATTTATATTTCAATCCCTTAGAAGCCTATGGAGGAGTGAGACAGCTCTCAGATTTATTCAAAAATATCTTAATTTGTGTTCCAAAGATGAACGAAAGTCTTACAGGGTTGGAACAACATGAGGGAGAGTAATTACTGACAGAGTTTACATTTTGGGGTGAACTATCCCTTTAAGCTCCGGTCGATTTATGTAAACTGCTCCTCAGATCTCTGCAGGGTAAATCCAGACAGCTAGCTAGACTATCTGTCGCACGACTAAAACAACTTTTGAACGTGCACGTTCCACCAAAAGAAATTCCTTCCCGAGGCTATTTTGCAGCTGCACCATGGCTTTGCCTCATGCTTAGCGACGCCCAAGACGATTGTGATTAGTTAAGAGAAGTGCCAATAAACCACGTTTTTCTGCAATCCCAGAATGCCGCGCCGAAAACGCGTACATGCTAGAAATAGAACCGACACTTATTTTTCACGCGATGACATATTAATGTTTGAAAGTCTCTAGGTTTTGACCTAAATGGAGATATAAATGTAATTGCACCTGTCAATACAGAACAAAATATTCTGTAGCCTATTTTGCCGTCAATACTTCCAAAGTTGTCTTCAAATCAAATCAGTATTTGTTTAACATGAAGTGTACTACTGCTTGAGTGCAGTAAATCAATTGGAAAGACAAGTCTAGCAGCAGCAGCGCAGCATCAGACACGTTTCTGGTGTGCAAAGACATAGAAAACGCCACAGCCACACAACAGAAACGCCAGGCTCATGCGACGCAGCCAGTGTGTAGCCAGCCTAAGGCTGACGCTGGCTAATTTATGCAGCCCGATGTCCATCTCAGCCAAGCAAGAGGTCGGATATATGTAGAGATCTGTATGGTTATATTGTCGTTTTCAGTGGAAGGTAAAAATAGTATGGCTGTGCATAATGCCAATGCTCTCTATCAAAATCACTGTTTGTTTTTTGTAATTTATTTTGAATTCCTGCAGAAAAAAGTTAAGTGCGTGTGTGTGTAATAATTGCATGTTATTTTTGTCTTGGATTGGATTAGGCTCTTCACCAATAAGCTGATGACCCTATTCAATATGAAGGGGAAGGGCAAAAAAGATGAAATTAGAATTGAAGACAAGAAATTGTTTTCAGCAATAAAAGGTAAGCTTCATATTATGGTAATAAAAAAAAGTGTGTGTGTGTAAATTAGAGGTGGGCATAGATTATTTTTTTTAATCTAGATTAATCTAGATTAATATTGAAATTAATCTAGATTGATCTAGATTAAAATGGCTCATTTGAATTCTCCCGAAGGCATTCAGAATATGTGTGCTACCCAAATAATGACTAAAAGTAAGTCTTTGAGAATAGTTTGCCTCGCGTAGGGATGTGCATTTCTGCCAAAAATGCCATTCGACAATCGAGAAGCAAAAGTCGAAAGGGAGGCCAATTTCATCTTTAGCGATTTGTCATCAAACAAACTGTTTATTAATTGAACAAGTAACATGTTTTCGTCCTTTTTTTTAACATAGTAGGCTAATTGGAAGAAGAAGAAAAACAATACACACGACAGTCCGTTTTTGCATCGCCAATGCTCGTTAGATCAAAAAATAATGTCATCATATGTCATAAGAATTTTATGTGAACCTGCCTTGTTACTGCAATAGCCTCATTTTTAAACAAATTAGTTTCAATCAATGTAAACTATTCGTGTGATTATGCCACTGCGCGATACACGCGCAATACACACACAATGTATTACCTGAATGAAATGAAATCGAATGTATCGTCCTGTGGAATCATTCATTCACAGACAGCTTACGAAGATGTTCAACTAATAAAGATCTTCATCGCTGGCAAAAATATGATGCATTTGCAGATTTGCATTCACTAGACTAGACTGTAGATCGGCCACTTCATCCAACGCTCTTGATGCTCTTAAATCTTCCTGTTTCGACTCCGAGTGTGAATTGAAAGCGCTTCAGACGATTCAGTGCGTGAGGAACTGAACAGATCAACTGATTCGCGAACCGATTTAGACAGATCATCTGACAACTTGTTTGATGAAGTCTTTGAACAGAATCGACTCAAAAGAGTGATTCATTTGTAAATGAGCATCGCTCATGCCCATACAAGGACACAGCGCGCTTGGAATAAACTCATTTAACAACGTATTGCATTAAAATAAAGTAACGAGAGGAACGTCGCCCAACGTAACAAAGTAAAAGTAAACCTTGTGTCCCTGACAGGAAAATACCCTACTGCGCGATCTGTGACAGTAGGCGCGGCGTCATACTACACATTAGAATTGCGCGAAAATATAACGATATTCGAAAAAGCTATTTATGATCCCAACTAGTGTTGTCACGATACCAAAATTATTGTTTCGATACCGATACCAAGTCAAGAATTGCGATTTCGATACTTTTTCGATACTTTTCCTGAAAAGGGAGAAACACTCTCAAATATCATTGCTGTGCTTTATTTTAAAACTGGGACAACCTTCCAATCATAACACACTAATAAATGAACATTTGAACAGCAGATAGGCTATAATAACCATTTGAACAAAATATGAAATATGAAAAATATAAAAAATAAATTAGAGCAATGACATTCAAGGTAAAAAAATAAATAAATTTAGCAGCATTATCTCAGTTATCATAAGAAACATAAGATTTTATCAATATCAATGCCACTGACGATTCTGCTTATCGATCCGATTCTTTAACGATTCTCTTATCGATTCATGATAGCATTGTGTGGAAAAAAGTAGTCATATGCTTTTTCGGGGGGAAAAAACAAGTGTTTTTATTTGTTTTATGTAATTTATGTAATAAATGAAACCTTATTACAAAGTGTTAACGATTAGTTATACACCGATTCAGACGGATCAGTTGTTTTAACCATTCATTAAAACGAATCGGTTCAAATGAGTCATTAGTTCGCGAATTGGACGTGTCATTATCGGACGTGTGCGCGTTGTGTGATTATCCAGGCGGTTACATCCCACTGTCATCACAGAAAACATTTCATGACTGGATAGTTTTTTTCGTTTATTTAAAGTGTGGTTTATGTCAGCTGAATGTGCGGAACGCTTTTCAGAGAAGATAAGGCAACGTATTTTACCACAATTTACACCCAGCGGTAATAAAAAATAAAAAAAAACTCCGAATGCTCCACATGAAACTTTAGTCTCCCGACCTTACCATCGTGTCGAATTATTTTGATTAATATGTGCGAGGGAGAGAGAGAGAGCAAGACAGCGCTTAGTTTTGAGACGGTGAAGCCTTGTTTATACTTTCGCCTGGCTCCGCAGAGAGAGAGAGAGTGCGCGCTCGCGACCGGGGCTCGCTCACTCTCTCTCTCTCTCTCTCTCTCTGCTCGTTCAGTTCACGCGCCCTGTCACACGCGCATGAGGAGAAAAACACAGACGTCCATAGGGAGGCACTGGAAGCGTGCGTTGCACACACCAACATGCAATACTCTCTTACAAATCTGGAACGCGGTCATTCTTAGAAGTATCGATACTAATAAATTTAGGTATCGTGAAGTTTTTAATTTCCGAGTATCGCGATACTTTTGAAGTATCGGTGCACCGTGCAACACTAATCCCAACCCAACTTTGATTAACGGCGATATTTTTTTTATCGCCCGATAAGAGTCTCACGTTAACGCAGCACGTTAACGCCGACAACGGCCCAGCACTAGTGTAAATATATATATATATATATATATTAGGGCTGTCAACTTTAGTCGTTTAGTCGACTAATCGGTCGATGCCGTCTTGGTCGACTGACATTCTCATTGGTCGACCAGTTGCATTTTTTTTTTTTACCAATAGAAATAAATTTTCATTGATTTACTCCTTGATATTTATTCCTTTATAAGAAGTTATATATTACTGTATTAATTAGCCTATGTTTTATCCCCAACTTTAAATGCTGTAATTTAGGCTATTTTGTAACAGCGCGACAGTTTAGCGCACACACGTAGAGCACTCGGGAACCGCACCTGTGGCTGGCTGCGCTGCTGCTGCGGCGCAGACGCGCTTGGAAAAAAAACGAGCTTCCATTATGAGCGCACATACCATGGGCCTACATTTGAAATAACGAACTTGAGCGCACAAAAGGCGCAATATGTGAGCAGGCCCTTTAACGGCTTTATTATGCTGACTCAATAGATTGTGTTTTCTTATGTTTTTATTTGTACACTTGACACGTTTGAAAATAGCCTAAATAATGTAACAAAACGAAAATAAAACTATATGCCTTCCTAATACAGACTATTATTATTAGGATTGTTTTTTAGGCTATTTGTTTTTTTTGTGTGTTTGTTTTAAAACGCCTAGATCGGCTGGACAAAAGTTAACCCATAGCTTCGAAAGTAAAGAAGAATATACAGCCTGTATAAACGAGAGCTTTTGTTTTGTTAGGATTTTTCATTATTTGGCTGCTAAAAGTTAAATTTTTTGTAGTGTGTGGTGTGGTCAGGTGCACGATTGTGACTGTCACTATAGACCTAGGACAGAGCTCCTCACTTTGCAGTTAAAAAAAAATCACTTAATTTTCAAAGAATTGTATTATTATTATAGTTTTATGTATTATTGATGTTTTTTCGTTGTTGTTTTATAAATGCTCTATGACAATTGTTTAATAAATGTTCAATCAAAATGCAAAACATCGCGTTTTTTAATTAATTTATTTATTTCAGTCGACTGATCGTTGCGCAGGACAGGACTTTGGTCGACTAAGGATTTCTTTGGTTGACTACAGCCCTAATATATATATATATGTGTGTGTGTGTGTGTGTGTGTGGAATGCTTAATATCAGGCTCGATGTAATTTGACTTGATTTGTGATTTAATAACGATTTCATTTAATTGATTCGAGTACTCGAATTTTCATCTATGTATACTATGCATCTCTGCTGCAAGCTAAACCACAACAGTGGCATTTGTATTTATTTATTTTACATGTGGATTTTTTTGCTTTGATTGTAGCTGCTGTCATGAAATGGGACCCAGCTGCTACAGAGGCCCAAATAAAGTCTGCTGCATCTCATCATCTGAAACATGCCTGTTTGGTGGTGGCTATAAATGAATAGCCTTATTGTGCCTATTGTGGACCTTATAGCAGCCACATTTTGTTAATTGTTTATTTTATTTATAACTTTACTAGGGGTGTCACGATTCTCCAAATCCTCGATTCGATTACATTTTCGATTCTAAGGTCACAGTTCGATTCGATTCTTGATTTTTACATTTATTTTTTTAAAGCCGAAACCGGCCAATCAGGATGCTCTCTGTCTTACATGCGCTTCATGAGGCACACACGCAAGGTCTCTCGCTCTCTCCCTCTCTGCCGTGGGCGCGCTATACGTTTTGGAGCACAGTTTTTTCTGTTTCTCATGCTCGCTCACTGAATTAATTTCGATCGATTTCGATTTAAAATCAAATTCGTGACACCCTTAAACTGTACTGTTCTGGCTTTTAAGTTTTATTATGTTATCGTGTTAATTTATACTTTACTGTTCTGGTTTTAAGTTTGTGTAAAATTGGTAATAAAAATATATTTTGAGATTTAAATAATTGATTTCTTGGAGTGATCAGTTTGGTTTACAGGAAAATGGTAAGCAGTTTATTACAATTATATTGATAAGATATAAAAATGTAAGACTAGTATATAGACTACACAGTTATTCAATTGAATATTCAATATTATCAATATTCTTTAAAATCTAATTTAGGTCTGTGTGTCTGCAATTTCATGACACGACAACCATTAACAATGAGTAATTGGGTTTTTCTCAGTGAAAACTAACTCACTGACACTGTTTTGAAGTAAACATTTTTTAAAGTTGGATCCTTGCAAATATGCACAGATGGGATTACCATGTCAGTATGGGTCTTGAACAGTCTTTGACATTTCTACTACAGAAAATGTGTCTAATACAACTTTTATTCTGGCTGCCTTTAGATGTCTTAACAATTATGTCTGCAGTTCTGCAAATGACCCCCTCTCGCAGGCTCAGCCTTGCCCAATGGCTCTGCAGTTGTCTCAGTATTGGGGAATGGGTTCTCCTCTCTATGGCGGAGGGCAGCACCCGGTGCCCCAGGTATTCCCGGGCCATCGCAAGGTCCTTATCCCCCCTTTGTAGGCCCTCCCATCGGACCGGATCCCAGCCCCAACTGGCAGGGACAGTCTCCTGGCTGGTCCCCGGTGCTTCCACTACCCCTACCAGCAGGTGCTCCTCCCGTGGGGCGGTCGATGTCGCTGTTCCTCCATCTCCAACCGGGAATCTAGAAAGCACATCTGCATTAGTGTGCTCCCGCCCAGGCCGATATTGAATCTGGAAATCATAGTTTGCCAACTGCTGCATCCACCGCTGTTCTACTGCCCCCAATTTTGCTGTTTGGAGATGGACGAGGGGGTTGTTATCAGTCACCACAATTATTTTTGCACCCCACAGGTAGTCCTTTAACTTCTCCCTCATGGCCCACTTCATTGCAAGAAGTTCCAGCTTGATTGAACTGTAATTGGAGTCGTTCCTCTCAGTTGGGTGAAGGCTCCTGCTGACGTAAGCGATAACCTTCTCTACTCCCTCTTGCTTCTGGGACAAGACTACTCCAAGGCCGATGTTACTGGCATCTGTTTAAAGCACAAATGGTTGTGAGAAGTCAGCATACGCTAAGATTGGGGACCGCAGGAGCTCAGTTTTCAATCGTTGGAAGGCCGACTCACACTCAGGACTCCATACCACAGACGGGGAAGTACGGCCACGGTGGCGCCCGGTGCCGCCCGGTGCCGACTAGCAGTTCATTTAGGGGCTTGGCTATCCTCGAAAAGCCCTGGATGAATCGTCGGTAATACCCCACGAAGCCTAGGAACGACCTCACCTGCCGCGCTGTTTTGGGCGGCTCCCAGCCCTGGACTGCAGTCACCTTCTCAGGATCTGGCGAAATCCCCTCGTTGCTTACACGATGGCCCAAGTACTTGACTTCTTTTTGTAGTAGCTGGCACTTTTCAGGTCTCAACTTTAGGCCATACCGCTCCATGGCCCGGAACACTTCTTCCAAATGCCGGAGATGAGAAGGAAAATCAGGGGAGAAAACAATGACATCATCGAGGTACACTAGGGTGGAGTCGACCAACTGTCCGCTCAAGCAACGCTGCATCAGCCGCTGGAAGGTGGCGGGAGCGTTGCACAGGCCAAAGGGCATTCTCTCCCACTCGAAAAGACCAAAGGGTGTAGTGAAAGCTGTTTTCTCCCTATCATCCTCTGCTACTTGCACTTGCCAGTACCCGCTAGCTAAGTCAAGGGTGGAGTACCATGCTGCCTTGGTCAAGCTGGTGAGGGAGTCCTCGATCCTCGGAAGAGGGAATGCATCTTTTTTTGTCACCTGGTTGAGCTTCTGGTAGTCGACGCAAAACCTCCAAGCTCCTGGCTTCTTCCGCACCAGAACTATTCCAGCAGCCCATGGGCTGCTACTCTCCCGAATGATGCCTCCTTCCAGCATGCCCTGTAGAAGAGTGCGAATTTCTTGATAGAGGGTGGGTGGTACCGGCCGGTATCTTTCACGGATGGGGGCGGCCTCTCCAGTGGGGATCTGATATCGGACAATGTTAGTGCAACCGTAATCCTCCTCGTGGGTGGAGAAAACGTGTTGCCACTTCCCCAGGAGGCTTCGTAGTTGGCATTGCTGTTCTTCCTCCAAGCCGTTCCCCTGCAGAGACTCGCAAATTAGATGTTCTGGAAGGCTTCCAGTTAACTCGCTGGCCTCGTGGCCAACCTGTATAATGCCCACCTCAAACACCCCTGCACCTACTTGGTCGAAACGCAGGTCTCTCTCCCCACGAATCTGTTCTTGCTTTACCACCGAGACTCGCACCAGCCCTTGGTGGTGATAGAGATGGACCGGGTATGGTTGCACGTTTCGTACCCTCACTGGAACACGACCCCCACGTACCGTGGCCACCACCCGGGCTACTTCGATGTCTTGGCAATCCCGATGTGGCTCCACCAGGACCCAGTTATCTTGTCCGTACTTCCGAGCAGGCAACCTGGCCCATACCAGGGTCTCGCTCCTAGGGGGAATGGAGATGGCGTAGCGGCAGGCCACCCGAGCAGTGTCTTCATGCTCCCGCTGCATCCGATTGAGCTGGATCCGGTGGCAATTTGCAAAAATGTACTCCCATTCCTTACTGCCAGGGGTGTCGTGGGATGGGGCAGTCCGTCCCTGTTGGCCCTTGAAAAGCTCTTCCCAGCAGACGGAGAGGACGTTCATACCCAGCAAGGCACGATGGGCACCCAGACAATGGTCTTTAACTACCACTGTCCCCTTCTCTGGCACCCTGACGCCCTGAACATGGAAGTCAGCTATTACATAGCCGATATACGGGATGTCCAGTCCGTTAGCTCCCCGCAAGGTTAGCCATGGCGCCTCGGCCCCCTGTAGCTTCTGTACCTCAAAAAGTTCATCGCATAAGCTCTTCGAAAGCAAGGTAACTTGTGATCCCGTGTCAACAAGGCATTTAACAGTATGCCCATTAATATGGACATTAACTACAGGACACTGACCAATTATCACATCATTAGGGAAAGGTGCGGAGCCAACTTCAGATCCGGCTACTTGCTCCACAGTAGCCGGTAAAGCTAAAAACCCCCCTGAGAAGCACGCCGAACTGTGCAATGTCGACTGACATGGCCCGCTGTGCCGCAGCGCAGGCATATCGGCCTACCTTGCTCGTCCCACTGCAACCTAGAGCCCGCAGGTCGATTTTGGTGGTATCGGGGGTTCCGCCCTCCATCCGAATAGGCCCTCTCCCGTGGTGGCGGACTGGCAGGTCGTCCCCGGCGCAGCTCTTCCAGGAGCGTCTTAGATAGCTCTGTCATCTGCTCCTTTAGCTCGGCCAGAATCTCTGCGCGCAGCTCACGTTTCCAATCAGCCTCTGGGGGTGGAACAGAAGAGCCTGTGGCACCGCTGGTGGCCATAAACACCGGTGGTTCACTCGCCTCAGCGTGGTCTTGCTCCAGGGCCATGGCTTCATTACAGATCTGCTCAAAGGTCAGATCGAGGTTCTAGCGAAGCTGCAGTCTTAGGTTCTGACGGACGGGACCTTCTCTCAACCCAAGAAGAAACTGGTCGCACAACAGGGCCTCCTCTCCACCCAGACCGTGATCCCGCCTTCGGTTTAGCCGGGCAAACAGCTCACGCAACTGTAAGGAAAAAGAGCGCAAAGATTGTCGGGGCCCTTGTTTGCAGTTAAAAAACTGGGACCACAAAACGGCCACTGGGGTGTTGTCCCCATAGAGGCCGGACAGATACTTGAACACAGCCGTTGCGGTATTTCGTTTGTCTTCTGGTGCCGCCTGCACTTCCCTTTTTGCCTCGCCTTCTAAAGACTCCAGGACGAACTGCAGCTGTTGTGACTCGCTCAGCCCTTGCAAGCCACCCAAATATTCTATCTGGGTCTTCCATTCCTGGGAGCCCAACTCAGAGCCCGGTCCTCCAAACTTCTGGGCCCAGGGAGTACCCATGAACACAGGCATCACCTGGGGACGTGTAACAGAGCCATCGGTTTCAGGCATCGTCAGGGGGCTACGGTTGTTCAACCCAGGGAGAAAATCCTGCCGACTGCGCCAAGTGTCACAGGCCGGGGGCACCTAGCCCAACCGTTACTTCCTCCTCCCAAAGGAACCACACGTATCCCACCCAACAAACACCAAGGCACAAGGATGTCATTTTTAAAACAAGGGAATATTCTTTATTTAATATCTTTGTTAAAAGAAGGTCTTGAGGGGATGCCGTGGGATGATAGAGCGCTCAGAGTTGTTAGCCAGTGGCCAGATGAAGCTTTAGGTTTCGCAGGGGTGAGACTCCAGGCGCGTTGGCTTACTGTGTTAGCCGGTGCACTGGGCCCCGCCAATGCAGGACAACAATAACCAGATGGCTGGACAAAGTAGGAGGGCCGTTCGGACTCCGCCGGGGCGAGGCGGCCGTGGGCAGAAGAATTCGATGCAGCAGACGGCCTTCTAGACTCCTAGGGCAAGGCAACAATACACAGATGATCAGGTCAATGAAGGTACCAAGCAGACTCGACCCACTGAATGTAACAGCAGTAACACAGTCGGCTGGATACAGCGGCGGTCCTCAGGAATCTGTTGATATAGGGCAGTAATGCACAAGTTAACTTTGTCGTAATGAGAAGACTCAAACCGCAGGGGATAACAGCAATGAGAAGGTCGACTGGATTCAGTGACGGCTCTCCTGTACTCTCCTGGTGCAAGACATTAGTGTGCAGGTGCACAGGTCAATTGGATGTCAGGGGCAGCCTCAAACCGCTGGACATAACAGTAATGAGAAGGTTGACGAAGTGCAGCGGCTCTCCCTAGGCTCTGCGGATACAGGGCGGCAGTACTCAGTTAGCAGATCAATTTGGTGTAACAATCAGACTCACCAAGCCACAGGAGAGAAACAATGAACAGGTTAGCTGGATGCAGTGACAACACTCTCGGCTCTGCTGGTACAGGATGATGGTGTGTAGGTTAACAGGTCAATTCGGTGTAATGAACAGCCTCAAACCACTGGACGTAACAGTAACGAGAAGGTTGACTGAATGCAGCGGTGGCTCTCTAGGCTCTGCGGATACAGGGCGGCAGTACTCAGTTGCAGATCAATTTGGTGTAACAATCAGACTCACCAAGCCACAGGGGTGAAACAATCAACAGGTTAGCTGGATGCAATGGCTACACTCTGGGCTCTGCTGGTACAGGACGATGGTGTGTATGTTAACAGGTCAGTTTGATGTAATAAGCAGCCTCACGCTAATGCATCGTGGAGAAAAACTACTCAGATTAAAGTCACTCGTGAAGAAACTGCACTCGAAGTGTTTTCCCTTGAGGTGGGCACTCTAGCCAAACGCGTATGGCATCTAACCACTACAAACAAGCCTCATACAAAAGCACACTGTGTAATCAACGTAGGGAGTAGTTTCTCTCACAGGGCAGAGTCACGTGGCTATCCTGTTGTATCGTACGATAACCAGATAAGCATAGAAAGTCCCAGCAGAACGCCACACAAGGGTAGATTTAGTCACCACAGTATAAAGCAAGCACTTATCTGGCGGGGACTCGTATCCTCGGTCTCCTGGTGTCCACAGGACAGGTCGCTTTAGATGCAATTTTCAGGCTCCACATTTAGTCATAGGTCCGTCCGCCTCTAACTCGACCCAGCCTGAGACCATCCAGACGCTTCGCCCGTTCCACAACAACCACGACCCAACCGTCTCTCCAAGCCCACCGCGCTGCCGTCTTTTCCCTCCACCATACTCCGATCCTTAGGATATTTGAAGTCTTCTAAACAGCATGAGCGCCAATCGCAAGCGTAATTCGATCAACACGTGCACCTGTTTCTAGTTTCCCATTACGAGTTCCCTTTCGAGAGGTTCCTCCTATTGCGTAAGTAGCTTACGCTATGGGAAAACTCCTTTTCTCGAGAAATATTGAAGTCTTTATGTAAAACGCATTGCAGCTGCACAGCATACAGCAATGAGCGAGGCAGCTCGGTCATTGGCTGTGCTGCGGCAACTGCACGAACCTATGACGGGGCGACTCTGAACCTGCTTCCAATGAGCGTGCTTCGAGCCCGCCAAGATGGGCGTGGCCAAGGGCTATATATTGGGCGCCCCGTCGTCTGAGTTCTTTAGATTTAATCTCCTTCAGCAAAGACCATTCTCTTCGCTGGATCCTCCGGATTTTTGGAGTCGAGGCCTTCTTCAGGATGGGGATCATCACATTATTTGCACCCGCTGCCTGGGTCCGGACCACGCAGAGGCTGCCCTTACTCGAGGCGGATGCCCCGAGTGTGACGCCCTGGGCCTCACCGAGCTGCGCGTTTGCTTCGCCGCTTTCGCCGCGAAAGAGCCCACCACCACCGTGCTACCATCCCCTCTGGTTGAGCCGCGCAAGAAGAAGCCAGTCCAGTTCACACAGGCGGACCAGCACCCCTACAGCAGAGCGATGGGTCTCGACTCGTTTGGCGCGTCAGGGGATGACGACGAAAAGGACGACAGTCGAAAGATCCGACAGACCTGGGTCTTTATCAATCCCTCCTCTCTTCCTTCTCTGCTACTGCTAAAATGGCTTACTATCACAACAAAATTTTCAATTATTCTGACTCTCGCATGCTTTTCAAAACCTTCTCCTCTCTTCTTAACCCTCCTCCTCCTCCTCCTTCATCAACCCTAACAGCTGACGATTTTGCCACATTCTTCATAGAAAAAACAACCACCATCAGCGGCCAATTTACCAATCCACAAACTGACACAAACATTTTACCAACAAACGCACACATTCTACCCTCCTTCTCTCTACTTTCAGAGGCGGAAGTCTCTAAACTCCTTTCCAATCGCCCTACTACCTGTCCGCTTGATCCTATCCCCACCAATCTACTTCAAGCCATTTCTTCCTCAGTTATACCCACACTCACGCACATCATAAACACCTCTCTTCACACTGGTACCTTTCCCACAGCTTTTAAGCAGGCTCGAGTAACCCCACTGCTTAAGAAACCCAATCTAAATCCAGCACATCTAACAAGTTACAGACCGGTATCTCTTCTTCCATTTGTCGCGAAAACACTTGAACGAGTTGTTTTCAACCAGATCTCCTCCTTTCTTACACAGAACAACCTCTTGAACGACAATCAGTCTGTTTTCAAAAGCGGACACACAACTGAGACTGCCCTGCTCTCAGTAATTGAAGCTCTGAGACTGGCAAGAGCAGCTTCCAAATCCTCAGTCCTCATCCTGCTGGATCTGTCTGCTGCTTTTGACACAGTTAACCACCAGATCCTCCTGTCAATCCTAAAGATGAAGGGCATCTCGGGAACTGCACTCCAATGGTTCGAGTCTTACCTCTCAGGTAGGTCCTTTAGGGTGTCGTGGAGAGGTGTGGCATCTAAGACCGATCATCTAGCTACTGGGGTGCCTCAAGGCTAAGTGCTTGGCTCACTCCTCTTCTCCATCTACATGACATCACTAGGATCAGTGATTCATAAACATGGCTTTTCCTATCATTGCTACGCTGATGACACGCAACTCTACCTCTCATTCCAGCCTGACGATCCGACGGTAGCTGCTCGTATCTCAGCCTGCCTGACAGACATTTCTGGCTGGATGAAGGACCACCACCTTCAACTAAACCTTGCGAAGACAGAGCTACTTGTGGTCCTGGCCAACCCAACACTTCATCACAACTTCTCCATTCAGCTAGGCTCGTCATCCATAACTCCATCAAGGTCAGCTAGGAACCTTGGGGTTGTAATTGATGATCAGTTGAAACTCACAGAACACATTGCTAGAACTGCCCGGTCCTGCAGATCTGCCTTGCACAACATTAGGAGGATCAGGCCCTTCCTTACAGAGCATGCTACACAACTCCTTGTCCAAGCACTTGTTTTATCCAGACTGGACTATTGTAATGCTCTCCTGGCTGGTCTTCCAGCTTGCTCTGTCAAACCTCTACAATTGATCCAGAATGCTGCAGCCAGAGTAGTCTTTAATGAGCCGAAGAGAGCACACGTCACTCCTCTGCTCACAAAATTGCACTGGTTGCCAGTTGCCGCTCGCATTAAATTCAAGGCACTGACGTTTGCCTACAGAACAACCACTGGCACTGCTCCCTCTTACCTAAACTCATTACTTCAGACTTATGTGCCATCCAGAAACCTGCGCTCTGCTAGCGAATGTCGTCTTGTGGTACCATCTCAAAGAGGCACAAAATCTCTTTCTCGGACCTTTACCATGACTGTTCCCTGTTGGTGGAATGATCTGCCTAACTCAACCAGAGCTTCTGAGTCAGTAGCCACTTTCAAGAAACTGCTGAAGACGTATCTTTTTCGGCAGCACTTGATTCAGTAGAATTAACACTTTCTCTTCTCTTCTATTCTATAAAAAAAAAAAAAAAAACTGCACTAAAGTTAAACTGAGAGGGGTTATAGCACTTACGTATTGTTGTCCTACTGTTAGTTTAACTGCTTCTATTGTTCTCATTTGTAAGTCGCTTTGGATAAAAGCGTCTGCTAAATGAATAAATGTAAATGTAAATGTAATGACAGCCTTTCCTTTGATGCTGCATCCGACGACTGGCCGGGCTCGTCCTTAGACCCCGCGCCATCGACGTTAGCGGGCACGAGTGTGGGCTCCAGCATGGACTCGGAGATCGTCCGCATCCTGTCCAAGGCCGTGGAAGACCTCGGGCTCGATTGGTCTTCCCCGGAAGAACCCGCCTGCAGCCGACTGGACGAGTGGTTTCTGCAGGGGCGCCGGCAGGCCCCTCGGCAAAGGCCCTCCCCTTTCTTCCCGGAAGTTCACGACGAACTCACGAAGTCGTGGAAAGCCCCTCACTCCGCTCGCCTGAAGCCTTCTTTCTCTTCGTCGCTCTCCTCTGTGGACGGCGCGAAAGAAAGAGGTTACGAGGGAACTCCGCCCCTCGAGGAGGCTGTGGCCAACCACCTGTGCCTACCCTCCACCGCTGGATGGAAAGCCAAAGCTTCTCATCCCTCGAAGCCTTGCCGATCTACCTCAGCTCTCGCCCGTCGCGCATACGCCGCCGCCGGCCAAGCTGCGTCAGCGCTTCACTCCATGGCTGTCCTCCAAGTCTTTCAAGCCAAACTTCTCCGCACCATGGACGAGTCTGGACCTGACCCTGAGGCATTCAAGGACCTGCGCAGCGCCACCGACAGAGCACTGCAAGCCACAAAGGCCACCGCCCAATCCATCGGCCGTGCCATGGCTAACCTGACTGTCCTTGAGCGCCATCTGTGGCTGACGCTAACAGAGATGAAGGATGCAGATAAGGCGTCGTTCCTCGACGCGCCTATCTCCCAAAGCGGCCTGTTCGGACCAGCGGTGAAAGAGTTCGCTGAGCGCTTCACCGAAGCCCGGAAGGATTCGCAGGCTATGCGTCACTTCCTGCCCAAGCGCTCCAGCTCATCGCAGAACCGCCAAAAGCCGCCTCAGTAGCAGCGAGTCAAGACGGCACCTCCCGTCTCTCAGCCCAGACCTGAGACTGACTTCCGACGCCGCTCGCGCTCCGCCAACAGGAGGCAACCGCCCGAGCGACGGGGACCTCGGCCCAAGATTGTGCTGAACCTGGAGCCTCGTAAGTCTTCCTAGCTACAGGGAGAAAAAGAGCATGTCTCGCAAAGGCCGGACCGCTCTCTCCAAAACGTTTAAAACATTACCCAGTCCCCTTACAGGTGGCTGGAAATGTCTGTACAGCAGCCAATGGGCCAGCCGCACAGCTCGCTCACCTGCAAACAAACGCCGTTTTAACGGCGACACACAGAAATCACATAAAGAGCCATTTTCTGCCCGTGTCATTAAAGGGTCACGTGTCCACACTAAAGTGCGCATTCCCACATATCAAAACTGTCAAAGCAGTGCCAAATGCTTCCCCAGCTTAGGCTGGACGCCCCATAAATGTAGATCGTGTGCCCACTGTCATGTATGCACCACTACACATAAGCACTGTTCCCACAGTTTCAAACACTCCCCCAGTAAAAGCGGGAAATTCTATCAGGGTAGCGCGTGTGCCCGCTGTCATGCACGCACCCTACTCACAAACACTATTTATATGGCTAAAAACCTCCGGGAAGTTTTATGAAAGTGCCGCGCGTGCCTACCACAGTCTATGCACCCCCACCCATAAGCACTGTCCATACAGTCCTAAACATTTCTCCAACTCACGCTGTGAGCATTACGGATGTGGCGAGCGTGCCTGTAATCTCACACGCACCCCTGCACTCGGCATTCAACAAAACTGCTCAGCGCCAGAGGTGGGTAGTAACGAAGTACATTTACTTCGTTACATTTACTTGAGTATTTTTTGGGGAATTTTTTACTTTTAAGAGTAGATTTAATTGTGGGTACTTTTACTTTAACTCGAGTACATTTCTAATGAAAAAACGGTACTTTTACTTCGTTACGTTGGGCGACGTTCCTCTCGTTACTTTATTTTAATGCAATATGTTGTTAAAAGCGTAGTTTATTCTAAGCGCGCGCTCTCTCTTTTTTCTGGGCATGAGCGATGCTCAATTCACAAATGAATCACTCTTTTGAGTCGATTCTGTTCAAAGACTTCATCAAACAAGTTGGGCAGATATGTCTAAATCGGTTCGCGAATCACTTTGAATGATCTGTTCAGTTTCCTGCACGCACTGAATCGTCTCGGAGTCGTAACAGGAAGATTTAAGAACATCAAGAGCGTTGCATGAAGTGGCGGTCCACACAGTACAGTCTAGAAAGTAAATCTGCAAATGCATCATATTTTTTGCCAGCGATGAAGATCTTTATTAGTTGAACATCTTCGTATGTTACTTCGTAAGCTGTCTGTGAATGAATTATTCCACACGACGATACATTCGATTTCATTTCATTCGGTAATACATTTTACAACCAAACAGACTATTACGCCATATAGCACTACTACAAAGTATGACATTACCCTTTTTTTGGACATATACATTACTTTATACATTACATAAGCTATCATCGTCCAGTTTATGAATGTATGTGCACACACAATGTGTGTATTGCGCAGTGGCGTGCGAACTCGACTTGAAAACGAATGCCTTTGCCTGCCTTATTAGACACAGTTAACCAGTTTAAAGATGCTTTCATAAATATAGCCTACATTTAAATACATTTTGGAGAACAGACAGAAGAAGATCCTTGCATTTGATTGTTGTTTGTGTTGGGCATGACATGACTGCGAGCACATGTGCAGAGTTTTAACACTTTCTAATCTGTGTCAATGGTTCCCATCCCTTTACATATGAATGCAAAACTCCATAGAGTCACTTTATTCCGACATTGTCTAATAATCCAAATGTAGTTGTATAAGTTATTATACTATTATACAAACCAAAGGACAGGCAATGGTTTTCGGGCTATAGATATAATATACAGATATACAGAAATAATGTTTGTCTCTTCTGTTTTTGTTGCAAAGATAGCTTATCTAATTATGATAATTTTAGTCATTTAAATGAAAAGATATCTAGATAATATCATGTTATATATATATATATATATATATAGGCCTATGGGATCCAAAGTAACTAGTAACTAACTACTTGAGTAGTTTTTTCATTGGATACTTTTTTACTCTTACTCAAGTAACTTTTAAGATTATTACTTTTACTTTGAGTAAATATTTGTCGCAGGTCGGGGGGGCCAAGCCAGACTGCGCCCACCCATCAAAACCCAGGACCACCTCGAGGAGCGTACCAGAGACCAGACAGACAAGAAGATTTTCTAAAAGTAACAATCTTTATTTAAATAAAAGCAGGAATTAAAAGTCTAAATATGGGCTTCGTCTCTCTCTCCAGGGAGGAGGAGACCGAGGGTTGTGCTGCGAGGGCCCGGACTACTGGCAGCCACAGAGGAGGAGGGAGCCGAACGCCCGTCTGGCGTGCAGGTAAGTAACGTGGTAAGAAGGCTCTTTTCGGCGAATTACAGGCGGACAACGGTCTGGGCAAACCAGGGCCGGGACCACGGGCCAGGCGAGGACTCTCTCCACAGGACAGGTGGGTAGCAGGTAAGTTCTCAAGCGTCAGCTATTCGACAGGTGCGAGGTCCTCCGGGTGCCTTTCCGCCCTTGACGACTCCAGCCAGAGACGAGGGTACCCTGTATAGTCCAGGACAGAGACAAGTGTGCAGGTTTAATTCTATTTCGGTGAAGGGTGGACTTACGGCTGGAGCGGGTGGTTCGGGACAAGCAGCGCTGCTGCTGGGGTGTGTCTCTCCTCTGAACAGGCAGCACACAAGAAGGCCGAGGCAGAAGAATCTTCTGTCTAGATAGGCAAAGCCGTTGATAGAAGAACGAACAGGATCCTTTCATATAGTGGGGAATCAGGCTTACGGCTGGGCTGGGTGGTTCCCACGGTAACACGAAGGCTGGGGCGTGTCCTTCCTCCGAACAGGCAGCACACAAGCAGGCGGTGGCAGAGGAACGTTCTATTTAAATAGACAGAACAAGTTAAACAAGGCAATCACCCTCCTCTCCCATATCACAGGACCTGGTGGCGAAAGTGGAACATACACGTTCAGCCTGAGGGCTTCGTTCCGCAAACACTGGCGAGAATGTAAACTGGAGAACACTGGCGGTTAAATAAACAGGTATATCCACACACTGCAACTTCACGTCAAGTCCAATACTGTGTGACACTTCAATTCAGGCACCGCAATCCACTCTCAAACCTCAGTGCAATAAGGCCAGCACTCACCCAATGTTCAATCCCTCCACTGTTGCGCTGATTCGCCACTCAGAAGCTGGTGAGATGCAGAGGATTTCGCACCGCATGGAACGCAGCGTCTTCAACACTCTTTCATACTCAGAAGAAGATATCAGGGGTTCAAAGATGAATCAGTTCACACTCTTAGTGGTAAATATATTTGTGGTCAATACACTTCACAATTCCTTATCCAATTCAGTGCAAGACATGCATTCACACGGATCCGGTGTTTCATTACTTATCTTTCTCCCTCGAGTGATGACATTCTCCAATCTTGACTCAATCTCCACAATTCGCTCACTTCACATTCAATTTACGTTCCAGCTTGCACTCCTTCAATCACCGTTGCACCCCTTTCCAGTCAGATCCTCACAGCTTCTCTAAAGATCCCAGCAAACCCAAGCCACTGCCAAAGGAATCGATCTCTCCCGGGAGAGTACCACACTCGAATGCCTTTTCCTTTTCCTTTTAACTGCTTCTTTTGGTCGTGTTTCCCAATCACAAATCCCCACACCAAACACCCGCACCTGGTCCCGCTTAGCTAAATCAGCTGCCGCTGTCATGGCAACTGACAACAGCAAACCAGCACGGTGTGCCGGTGAAATCGTCCCGGGGGGAAACACACTCCTAGCGGAAATTAGTTCCGCTAGATTTGTCACCTTGTGACATACCCCCCCCACCAAACCGTTCTAGTCCCTAGAACGGGGCTCGGCCACCCAGTCTCCGTACCGTGTTGGAGGCTGGCCTCGATTACCCCGCTGTGATCGCCTCGGCGGTGAGGCAGGATCTACTTGGCGCGGCTCTGCGCCCAGTCCCCTTGGGACCACTGCCCAACCCAACAGCAAGGGCATCGATGGTGTCTCAACCGGGGGGTTTCTCTCCACTGGTTTCGGGTAATTGGGACACGGGCGGATCAAATTCCGATGTAACACTCGCTCTGGGCCAGCTCTCCCTTCGGGACGAACGGCATATACAGGCTGGTCTGGGCGAGGTTGCCGCTGTACCACGTATGGTTGGGACTCCCATCGGTCGCTCAGTTTTCCCTTCCCTTGGCGACGATTGTCCCGTACCAGCACTCTTTCTCCTGGTAGTAACGGTGCTTCTCGAGCTGTTCGGTCATACAGCCTCTTATTCTTCACTGCTGCTTGATTTATCCGGTTTGAGACCTGTTCGTAGGCGGTGTGAAGGCGCTGGTGGTGTCCTGCCACCCACTCTGTCAAGTTGCCCCCCTCCTCCGCTGGAGTGGCTCCTAGTAGCAGATCGATAGGCAGTCTCACGTGTCTCCCGAACATCAGGTAGGTTGGGGCATAACCGGTGGTGCTGTGCACGCTGTTATTGTATGCCTGGACCAGCATTGGGAGTTTTTCCACCCAGTGTCCCTGTTGCTCTCCTTCCAGGGTCCCCAGGAGACTCAGCAGCGTCTGGTTCAGCCATTCGCAACCTCCGTTCCCTTGAGGGTGGTAAGGGGTGGTGTGGGTCTTCTTTCACCCATACAGCTGGCACAGTTCGTGAATCACCCGAGACTCGAAGTTGGGCCCTTGATCAGCATGGAGTATTTCGGGACACCCGAATGGCTGGATAACATACTTCCATAAAGCATTGGCGGTGGTAGTGGCAGTCTGATCCAGGGTTGGAATGGCCCAGGCGTACTTCGTGAATAGGTCAGTGACTACAAGAATGTTCTGTATCCGATCCATCAGTCGTCCCAGCGTCAAGTAGTCCATGGCTACGATGTGCAGCGGGGCCTTAGCCCGAATGGGCACCAACGGGGCCCGTACCTCCTTCCTTGCCTTGAAGAGCATGCAGCGTGGACATCCTTGCAGGTAAGTCCTCGTAGTTCCCTCCATCCCAGGCCAATAGAAGTGCCGCCGTAACAGGGACAATGTCCTCTCCTGCCCTTGATGTCCCAATTTGGAATGGTAAGCCTGTAGCAGGGAGTGACATTTCCCTTCGGGGACCACCACTTGGCAGACCTCTTCGCCCAGAGTTGGGTCCTGGAGGGACCTGCACATCACCCCTTCTTTCAGGAGGAGCCTCTCTTTCTGTCCCAGCAGTCCCCGCACCACCCGTGTCTGGGCCCGGCGTTCCTCGCCTTCGGGCCAAGCCCCTTCACTCAGCCAAGTCCGTACCAGCCTCAAATCCTCATCCTCCTCCTGCCACATCCTCCAACGCTGGGGGTCCCATCCCCAATTTGCAGGGGGTTCGACGGATGGTTTGCCCGGTGCCTCCACGATGCCCACCATCAATCCTTCCTCACGTCCCTCGTTCAGCGCTGATGTTTGACCCACAGATCGCGCTTCAGGAAGTCTGGACAGTACATCGGCGTTGGTGTGCTCTTTTCCTGGACGATACTGAAGCTGGTAATCATAGTTGGCCAACTGTGCCACCCACCTCTGCTCAACCGCCCCCAGCTTGGCGGTCTGTAGATGGACCAAGGGGTTATTATCAGTCACGACGAGCACCTTCGCTCCCCACAGATAGTCTTTGAACTTCTCGCTCAGAGCCCATTTCATCGCCAGCAACTCAAGCTTAACCCTTGTGTTCTGTTCGATTTCTGTGTACACCCCTTATGGACCGGGTCAAATTGACCCTAATTGGATTCAATGCAATTCCTCAAAAATCACACTATGAAAAACAACAAAGATTTAGATACAAACTGTAAACTTTTAATATCAACATTTGTCAAACATTACAAAAACATTATATCTGAAAATATGATTAATGAAAATGTTTTTAAAACATTTTTTAAAACAGTTTTGTTTTGACAAAATTGGAAAATAAACAGTATACTGATTTTTTTTGCATATATTTTTTTTTTTACTTTTTTTTTTTTTTTTTTACATTTTATGCTTTGAACATCATAACTGAACAAAAAAAAATTGCTGTATAATGAAAATTTTTCATTTTCCTAAGTTAACTTTCCCTAGTTTCCTAAGACCTATTTTCCTAGTTTCATTATTCACTCACTGGGAAGTGAGAAACCAAACATAACAAAAACATACATCAAATAAATGTTTTTTATTTATTTTTTGGCTCTGTGAAGCTGCCTTTAAAAATCCTACACAAAAGTTTTGGTTAAAAGCTAGGTATATAGATATTTTGAATATTGAAATGAGAGATTATTTTACTATCTGTGTCTGACAAAGATTTTCATCTGTAATTTGCAAATAATTCTGAACACTGTAATTTTAGCTTTTTCAAGTGTGTTTGGTTAGGGTTAGAGCACTTTTAGATGCAATTGCACGTTAGAACTGGAGTTGAAGTGCCCTGACATACAGAAAATAAATGTTTTTATTTTGTGTCTGTACAGTTGCTTTTGAATGGCTGTCTATGAGGGTCAAATTGACCCGCGAACATCACGAACGTAACAGTAATTTTGTTTGTATATGTCAAAACACATCAGCATGTTGAAACTTTGCATGCATGTTCATCATGATAAATGAGAAAAAGTCACAAAATATCAAGAAAAAAAACAAAGGTTAACCAGTATTTCCAACAACTTGAAAATCGAAACGGGTCAAATTGACCCGCAACATAACACAAGGGTTAAAGGAACTGTTATTGGCATCGTTTTTCTCAGCCGGATGTAAACTTCGGCTGGCGTATGCAATGACTCTTTCCTCGCCCTGTTGTTTCTGAGCCAGTACAGCTCCCAGACCCAGGTTGCTGGCATCGGTGTATAAGGTGAAGGGTTGAGTGAAGTCAGCGTAGGCCAGAATTGGTGCTTGCAGTAACTCCTGCTTGAGTCGCTGAAACGCAGTCTCACAGGCTGAGTCCCACTGGACTGAGGGAGATCCCCGGCCCCGGGACCGTCCAGTGCCCCCTAACAGCTGGTTGATAGGCTTGGCGATGTGGGAGAAGCCTTTGATGAACCGCCTGTAGTACCCGACAAAGCCCAGGAATGATCTGACCTGGCGTACGGTCTTAGGCGCGGCCCACTCCTGGACAGCCGATACCTTCTCTGGGTCCACCGAAATCCCTGCAGCGCTCACTATATGGCCCAGGAATTTCACCTCCTTCCTGAAGAGCTGGCACTTATCTGGCTGGAGCTTCAGCCCGTACTTCTCCAGGGAGCGAAAGACCTGTTCCAGGTGCCGAAGGTGGGACTCAAAATCTGGGGAGTAGACAATCACGTCGTCCAGGTATACTAAGGTGGACTCCATTAGCTGGCCGCCCAAGCAACGCTCCATCAACCGTTGGAAGGTGGCTGGGGCGTTGCACAGGCCGAACGGCATCCGGTCCCACTCATAGAACCCAAAGGGGGTAGTGAACGCGGTCTTCTCCCTGTCCCGCTCATCCACCTCCACCTGCCAATACCCACTGGCCAGGTCAAGAGTGGAATACCAGGCCGCTTGTGTCAAGCTCGTGAGGGAGTCCTCTACTCGGGGTAACGGGAAAGCATCTTTTTTCGTCACCAGATTTAATTTCCGGTAGTCCACACAGAACCTCCATGAGCCGGTCTTTTTCCGTACCAGGACAATGGGCGCAGCCCAGGGACTACTGCTCTCACGGATGATCCCCTTGTCCAACATTCCCCGAAGGAGGGTGCGGACCTCAGAATATAGGGTCGGGGTACCGGCCGGTAGCGCTCTCTACTGGGTGCAGCATCTCCAGTTGGGATCTGATGTTGGACTGCGTTGGTTCGACCGTAGTCCTCGTCGTGAGTGGAAAACAAGTGCTGCCATTTCAACAAGAAGCCTCGAAGCTGTTTTGTCTGACCTCCTGTCCGACCTTCTCCCCACAGTGACTCTCCCTTGAGATAGGCTGGGACTCCCTCCCCGGTTCCCTCCACATGCTGATCTGTCTGTGCCAGGGCCACTTCTACTACTGTCGGACTCACCCGGTTGAATCTGATTTCTCCTGGTTCTCGAACTTGCTGTGCCTTCACCGAGGTAACTCGGGCTAAACGCTGATGGCGATATAAGTGAACAGGGAAGGAGTTCGTGTTCCGAACTTTTACACAGACCCGGCCTCTCCGTGCAGATGCCAATCCTCGAGCGACTTCTACCTTGGAACAATCTGGATGGGGTTCCACCAAGACCCACTCCTCTGGGCGATAAAGTCAGGAAGGCAGCCTGGCCCAGACTACAGCCTCACTCCGAGCTGGAATTTCCAGAGCATACCGACAAGCTACTCTGCCGGTGCCCTCGCGGTTCCCCTGTGACTCCACCAGGCAGACTCGACAACAATCAGCTCTCACACGACTCCATTCTCGGCCCTCCGACGTCGATGCTGCTTGACTGGGTCCATTCTGGAATATTTCCTCCCAACACTCCGAGACGACATTCATGCCCAGCAGTGCGCGGTGGGACCCCAGGCACGCATCCCGTACGATCACCACTCCTTTCTGAGGCACAACAATCCCATGTATCTCCAGGTCGGTTACTAGATATCCCACGTACGGGATGTCGAGTCCGTTGGCTCCCCGCAAGGTGAGCCATGGGGCTTCTGTCATGGGCCGGCCCTGGGCACCAAACAACTCCCGAGACAAACTTTCTGAGAAGAGAGTGACTTGTGACCCGGTGTCCAAGAGGCATTGTACTTTCTGGCCATTTACCTGGACCATCACCACGGGGCAACGCCCCACCAAACTCTCCTGGGAAGTCCCAGACGAACATGGGTCCGATGAGGGGGTCCCGACCACTTGACCCACAGTGGCCGGTGACACTAAAAACCCCCTTGTGAGGCAAGGCGAGAGTGACACTGGCGAAGGTAGTGTCCTGGCTCTCCGCAACCATTGCAGATGGGACGCCCTTGCTCATCCCACTGGAATCGAGTCCTGGCTGGCCGAAGTGGACGGGGTGCTGGAAGTCGATTCCCTTCTGAATAGACTCGCTCCCTCGGCAAAGACAAGGAATGGAGGTGTTCTCGGCGAAGTCCTTCCATAAAGGATTTGGTCAATGAGGACATTTGATCCCGAACATCCCTCTTCAGTTCTTCACGGAAGGCCTGCTTCCAATCAGACATGACGGGGGACAGAGGTCTACTAGCCGCATTCGTGGCCATGCAGTGGGGAGGAACTACACTCTCGGCATGATCTTGCTCAAGTGCTAAGGCTTCCCTCCGTAGATCTTCAAAAGTGAGGTCTGGCTCTCTTCGGAACTGTATCCGTAAACTTTGGCGCACGGGACCTTCCAGCAATCCCAGTAGGAACTGATCCCTCAGTAGAACTTCCTCACCTCCCAGGCCATGATCCTGTCTCTTCTTCAACCGGGAGAACTGCTCCCTCAGCTGCAGTGCAAATGCCCGGATAGTTTGTCTCGGTCCCTGCTTACAATTGAAGAACTGTGTTCGCAGCACAGCAACCGGGGTGGTGTCTCCATATTGCTCCGTAAGGAAATCAAAGATGGCCCGAACCGTGGTTCTCGTTGCTTCCGGTGCCGCTTGCACTTCTCTTCTCGCTTCTCCCTCTAGTGAATTTAAAACAAACTGCACTCCTTGGGACGCACTTAAACCTTGGAGTCCTACCAGGTACTCAACCTGGGTCTTCCATGCCGACAAACTCACTTCCGATCCTGGGCCTCCATACTTCTGGGCCCATGGGGCTCCCACAAAGATCGGCATGACCGGCTGCCGCACCACAGGTGCCTCTTCGTCCGCCATCTTGATCTCTGGCCGCTCAACTCAAGGTGGTACCCTGCCGACTACGCCAAATCTGTCGCAGGTCGGGGGGGCCAAGCCAGACTGCGCCCACCCCTCAAAACCCAGGACCACCTCGAGGAGCGTACCAGAGACCAGACAGACAAGAAGATTTTCTAAAAGTAACAATCTTTATTTAAATAAAAGCAGGAATTAAAAGTCTTAATATGGGCTTCGTCTCTCTCTCCAGGGAGGAGGAGACCGAGGGGTGTGCTGCGAGGGCCCGGACTACTGGCAGCCACAGAGGAGGAGGGAGCCGAACGCCCGTCTGGCGTGCAGGTAAGTAACGTGGTAAGAAGGCTCTTTTCGGCGAATTACAGGCAGACAACGGTCTGGGCAAACCAGGGCCGGGACCATGGGCCAGGCGAGGACTCTCTCCACAGGACAGGTGGGTAGCAGGTAAGTTCTCAAGCGTCAGCTATTCGACAGGTGCGAGGTCCTCCGGGTGCCTTTCCGCCCTTGACGACTCCAGCCAGAGACGAGGGTACCCTGTATAGTCCAGGACAGAGACAAGTGTGCAGGTTTAATTCTATTTCGGTGAAGGGTGGACTTACGGCTGGAGCGGGTGGTTCGGGACAAGCAGCGCTGCTGCTGGGGTGTGTCTCTCCTCTGAACAGGCAGCACACAAGAAGGCCGAGGCAGAAGAATCTTCTGTCTAGATAGGCAAAGCTGTTGATACAAGAACGAACAGGATCCTTTCATATAGTGGGGAATCAGGCTTACGGCTGGGCTGGGTGGTTCCCACGGTAACACGAAGGCTGGGGCGTGTCCTTCCTCCGAACAGGCAGCACACAAGCAGGCGGTGGCAGAGGAACGTTCAATTTAAATAGACAGAACAAGTTAAACAAGGCAATCACCCTCCTCTCCCATATCACAGGACCTGGTGGCGAAAGTGGAACATACACGTTCAGCCTGAGGGCTTCGTTCCGCAAACACTGGCGAGAATGTAAACTGGAGAACACTGGCGGTTAAATAAACAGGTATATCCACACACTGCAACTTCACGTCAAGTCCAATACTGTGTGACACTTCAATTCAGGCACCGCAATCCACTCTCAAACCTCAGTGCAATAAGGCCAGCACTCACCCAATGTTCAATCCCTCCACTGTTGCGCTGATTCGCCACTCAGAAGCTGGTGAGATGCCGCTCCAAAGATCCCAGCAAACCCAAGCCACTGCCAAAGGAATCGATCTCTCCCGGGAGAGTACCACACTCGAATGCCTTTTCCTTTTCCTTTTAACTGCTTCTTTTGGTCGTGTTTCCCAATCACAAATCCCCACACCAAACACCCGCACCTGGTCCCGCTTAGCTAAATCAGCTGCCGCTGTCATGGCAACTGACAACAGCAAACCAGCACGGTGTGCCGGTGAAATCGTCCCGGGGGGAAACACACTCCTAGCGGAAATTAGTTCCGCTAGATTTGTCACCTTGTGACATATTTCTATAAGTACTTGTACTTTTACTTGAGTACAGTTTTTGGATACTCTACCCACCTCTGCTCAGCACATGTGCGCCCGCGCCTCTGAGAGCTGTAAGCTCAGTATTAGCACAGAGCGATTAGCCGGCGGGAGCCATACGTCACTGTGACACGCCCCCAGCCAGCATTCAGCCCATATCTGTGCGAGCGAAAGCTTGGGAAAATATCCCCGACATGCCGAAATGGGTTTTGAACATAAAAAACACGGTTACTCACTTCAATTCGCTCGCAGACCACCCCGCTTCACAGCGGTGGTCGAGACGAAAGTGAGAAAAGATGTTTCACATGTTCTACGCACCGACGTGCTCAAACTGATAGAGAAGGGCGCTATAGAAACAGTTCCTCCCTCTATGAGCGAGGCCGGTTTTTACAGCCGCTATTTTCTCGTCCCGAAGAAGGATGGTGGTCTCCGCCCCATTCTAGATCTCAGACATCTGAACAAAGCTTTAATGATTCGCTCGTTCAGAATGTTAACAACCAAACATATCCTCGCGCAAGTTCGCCCAGGGGACTGGTTTCTATCAGTGGATCTGAAAGACGCTTACTTTCACATTCCGATAGCGCCTCATCACAGGCCTTTTGTGAGATTCGCTTTCGAGGGACAGTCATACCAGTACACAGTGCTACCGTTCGGCCTGTCACTGGCACCCCGTACATTCACGAAATGTATGGATGCAGCAATTTCCCCCCGGAGACAGCGGGGAGTGCGAATACTGAATTATCTCGACGATTGGCTAGTTCTAGCACAATCAGAGAGTCAGTTAATGACACACAGGTCTTGGATTATTAGCCATCTAGAATGCCTGGGTTTAAGAATCAATTTTGCAAAGAGCATGCTATCCCCCTGCCAAAATATTTTTCTTCTGGGAATAGTGCTAGACTCAGTGCAGATGACTGCGCGCCTCTCATCAGAGCGCGCGCTCACTATCCGGCGCCTTGCAACATCGTTCAGAGCGGGCGCGCGCGCCCCCGTCAAGCGATTTCAAAGGATGCTCGGTCTCATGGCCTCGGCAACAGCTGTACTCCAGCTAGGATTGTTGCACATGCGTCCTCTCCAACGCTGGCTCAAAAGCCATGTCCCCACTCACGCGTGGCGCTCGGGCCACTTTTTAATCAGAGCGAATCACGGCTGCATTAAAACGCTCACACACCCTGGAAAGCTGTCGACTGGTATCAGTCCGGTGTGAGTTTGGGCGTGAACACAAGGAGAAAAATGATCACGACAGATGCCTCCAAAATAGGTTGGGGGGCCCTTTACGAGGGCAGGCCTGTCTCCGGCTTGTGGTCAAACCCGGATAAGCGCCTACATATAAACTGTCTGGAATTGAAAGCGGTCGCTTTGGCTCTCAGAGCCCTGCTTCCGTACCTGAAGAACGAGCACGTCCTGGTCCAAACGGACAACATGACGGTAGTCTCATATATAAATCGCCAGGGTGGACTCAGGTCGAGCTCCCTGCACTCGATGGCCAGGGAACTCATCCTATGGTCCCAGCGCAACCTGAGCTCGCTGAGAGCAGCGCATGTGCCAGGTGTCCTGAACCAGGGAGCGGACCAATGGTCTCTCCACCCCCTGACGATTCAGTGGTTATGGCAAACCTTTGGCAGAGCAGAGGTCGACCTCTTTGCCTCCAAGGAAAATGTGCACTGCCCTCTCTTCTTTTCAAAGAGCTCAGACGCGCTCGCCCAAATCTGGCCGAGCCGCCCATTGTATGCCTTCCCTCAAATCGCGATGCTACCTCAGGTCATCAGTCGGATCAGGGAGGAGAAATGTGCAGTGCTCCTGGTAGCCCCACTCTGGAAGAACCAGACGATGTTTCCAGAACTGATGCAGATGATGCAATCCGCCCCATGGCCGATTCCGCTGAGGCAAGACCTCCTCAGGCAGGCCAACGGGATGATGCTCCATCCCCGCCCCGATCTGTGGGCCCTCCATGCATGGCCCCTCAACGGGTTCCCGGGAACCTCCCCAGTGGAGTGTTGAGAACCATCACTGAGGCGCGAGCGCCCTCTACAAGGCGCTTATATGCCCAGAAATGGAAGGTGTTCAGTGACTGGTGTAAATCCAGGAACCTGAACCCCGAAACATGCGAGGTACCGAGCGTGCTCGTTTTCTTACAAGAGCTGTTGGAGGCAGGCCGCACCCCCTCCACGCTCAAAGTATATGTGGCTGCCATAGCGGCATCACACAATCCTGTAGAAGGACGCACACTAGGGAAAAACTACCTAGTTGTTCGTTTCCTGAGAGGCGCCAGGAGGATAAATCCCCCACGCCCCCACTCAGTGCCGATCTGGGACCTGGCCACGGTCCTGGATGCACTCAAGAGTGCCCCGTTCGAACCCCTCCGAACTGTGCACCTTAAACAGCTCTCTCTCAAAACTGCTCTCTTGCTGGCTCTCGCCTCAGTCAAGAGAGTGGGTGACCTGCACGCGCTGTCATCAAGCGCTGCCTGCCTGGAATTTGGACCTAACGACAGCAGAGTTGTCCTTAGGCCAAAACACGGGTATATTCCTAAGGTGCTCTCTGCACCCTTCAGAGCACAGGTGATATCTCTGGCCGCGCTATCGTCTCCAGCAGACGAAAGCGACGCTAATTTACTCTGCCCGGTCAGGGCGCTCAGAGTATATTTGGAACGTTCTGCCCTGTTCAGACAGACAGAGCAATTATTCGGATGCTTTGGCGGCCGCACCAAAGGTCTCGCTGTTTCAAAGCAGAGAATATCGCGCTGGATAGTTGATGCTATAGCGCTGGCTTATGAAGCCAACGGCCTTCAGTGCCCCTTGGGCATCAGAGCTCACTCTACGAGAGGCATGGCCTCCTCGTGGGCGTGGTCGAGTGGGATACCCATTCAAGATATTTGTGCGGCAGCAGGCTGGGCCTCACCGTCAACATTTATCAGGTTTTATAACCTACAGGTCCCCTCATTGCACTCCAACATACGGTCGGTCTAACTATGCATAGGCTGGATTGTGTATATGCTGAGCATTATCTCCTCCCTTATAGGGTCCGTCTCTGACTGACTTAGAGGGTTTTTCATGCATATCAGTACATATAAATGTGCTTGTGTGTTTCCTCTGGACGCCCATTGGGCCGTTCTACATTGTCCCTTATAAAGCCCGCCTTCGGCCGGCTCGTTGGATAATTACTTTGCTTAAAGGCTCAGGCATCTGCCTCTGGCTGAATAGAGCGAAGTCAGCAGGCATGGCGTTTTACATGGTGTTCCCATAGCGTAAGCTAATTACGCAATAGGAGGAACCTCTCGAAAGGGAACGACTCGGTTACTAACGTAACCTCGGTTCCCTGAGAGGAGGGAACGAGTATTGCGTAAGCTGCCGTGCTTGTGCTTGGTCAGTTCGCTTTAGTCGATTGAACCTAAAGAACTCAGACGACGGGGCGCCCAATATATAGCCCTTGGCCACACCCATCTTGGCGGGCTCTGACGCGCGCAAAGCACGCTCATTGGAAGCGGGTTCAGAGTCGCCCCGTCATAGGTTCATGCAGTTGCCGCAGCACAGCCAATGACCGAGCTGCCTCGCTCATTACTGTATGCTGTGCAGCTGCAATGCGTTTTACATAAAGACTTCAATATTTCTCGAAGAAAAGGAGTTTTCCCATAGCGTAAGCTACTTACGCAATACTCGTTCCCTCCTCTCAGGGAACCGAGGTTACGTTAGTAACCGAGTCGTTACTCGTGACTAGTTTGTTTACCAAAAACCGGAAGTTCGACCATCCTGTCCCGGCTATGTGCATGTCGACTAATTCCCCCAGGGACACTCGCCGTGTTAATCATGGTTCCGCCTCCTCTGCACATTGTCACCCCGTGACAATATCCCTGATGACAGGACAAGATCCAGTGTGTGGCCCTTGACATGAGTGGAGCCACAAACTGATTGAGTGAGGTTAAAAGAGTCGAGTAACACTAAAAATTTATTCACAATCGGCTTAGTTGGGCAACAGACATGAATGTTGAAGTCACCAAGAATAAGCATCTTGTCAGACTGAATGGCCATAACAGACAGGAGGTCAGAGAAATCATGTATAAAACAGCTAGTACCTTTGGGGGGGTCTGTAAACCAGTGCACATAACAGAGGGCTTTGGAAACAATTTGCAAGTCTAAACAGTTGAACTTCAAAAGAGGAGTAGTTTTTTACAGGAAGAATTTTGCAAATTGAAAATATTCTTAAAGGCTGTAGCTAGGCCACTACCACGCCTGAGATCCTTGGGGAATTTAGGAAACCCCGCTGGGGAGGACATAATTCAGTGAATGGGGATAAATTACCAATACTAAGCCAGGTTTCAGTCAAAAATAAAATGTCCAACTCATGCGATGTGATAATATAATTTAAAATAAACGTCTTGTTAGCTACAGAGCTGGCATTTATGAGGGCAAGTTTAACTGGCAAAGATCGAGTTTTTGATCTAGTAGAGACATGTCCATTAAAACAAAGTGAACGAAGACACGCCAAATCCACTCCACCACGGGGAAGAACGGTCTGGGCGACTCTAAGTCACGGAGTTCTTTCACAGAGTACATTAGAGACATATTCTGATGCAGCATGTTAGAAAGGTCACAGGTTCAAGTGACAATCCACAGTATCCATAGAACTGAGAGAGTCGGAAACGGACGCATTTTTTCCTTTTTCCTTTTTTGTTCCCCCTGGACCTCGGGCACCCCGGGACTCACAGCCAGGTCGAAAACATCGGTAGCCAACCGCAAAAACAGAAAAACCACAGCGTACAGCAGTGAGGAGACTTATACACGCTCACGCCGAGGGATGATCTGTTCACCAGGGCAGTCGATGGCTCGAGCTGGGCTTTCTTTAGAAGAATCTGTCACAGGTCGGGGGGGCCAAGCCAGACTGCGCCCACCCCTCAAACCCAGGACCACCTCGAGGAGCGTACCAGAGACCAGGCAGACAAGAAGAATTTCTAAAAGTAACAATCTTTATTGAATAAAAGCAAGAATTAAAAGTCTTAATGCGGGCTTCGTCTCTTTCCAGGGAGGAGGAGGCCGAGGGGTTCACTGCGAGGGCCCGGGTTACTGGCAGCCACAGAGGAAGAAGGAGTCGAACGCCCGTCCGGCGTACAGGTAAGTAACGTAGTAAGTAGACTCTTTTCGGCGTAATACAGGCGGGCAGCGACCCGGGCAGACCAGGGCCGGGGCCACGGGCCCGGAGGGGACTCTCTCCACAGGACAGGTGGGTAGCAGGTAAGTTTTTCCCAAGCGTCAGCTATTCGGTAGATGACCGGCACAGGGGGGCAAAGGAGTCCAGGAGGGGGACTTGCTGCCGGCCAGGTAGGTAGTCGGGTAGGCAGATCTCCTCCGGGTAGGGTGCTCTCCTCCGTGGCGTCACTGAGCAGCAGATGTGAGGTCCTCCGGGTGCCTTTCCGCCCTTGACGGCTCCAGCCAGAGACAAGGGTCCCCTCTAATCCAAGATAGAGACAAGTGCTGGTTCAATTCTATTTCGGTGAAGTAAGGACTCACGGCTGGAGCGGGTGGTTCTGAACAAGCAGCGTTGCTGTGGGGATGTATCTCTCCTCTGAACAGGCAGCACACAAGAAGGCCGAGGCAGACGAATCTTCTATTTAAATAGACAAAGCCTTTGATACAAGAACGAACATGATCCTTTCGTAGAATGGAGAATCGGCTTACGGCTGGACTGGGTTGCTCCACACCGGCACTAGGGCTGGGGTGTGTCTCACCTCCGACCAGGCAGCACCCAAGAAGGCAGTGGCAGGAGAATCTTAAATAGATGGAGCATTCGATACAAGAACAAACATGATCCTTTCGTATAATGGAGACTCAGGCTTACGGCTGGGCTGGGTGGTTCCCACGGCAACACTAAGACTGGGGTGTGTCTCTCCTCCGAACAGGCAGCACACACGAAGGCGGTGGCAGAGGAACGTTCTATTTAGATAGACAAGACAAGTTAAACAGGACAATCACACTCCTCTCTCATATCACAGGACCTGGTGGCCGAAATGGAACATACACATTCAACCTGAGGGCTTTGCTCTGCAAACACTGGGCGAGGATGTGAACTGGGGAGTACTGGCGGTTAAATAAACGTGTACATACACACACTGCAACTTCACATCAAGTCCAATACTGTGTGACACTTCAATTCAGGCACCGTAATCCACTCTCAAATCTTCGTGCAAAAAGGCCAGCACTCACCCACTGTTCAATCCCTTCACTGTTGCGCTGGATCCACACTCAGAAGCTGAAGAGATGCAGAGGACTTCACACCGCATGGAACACAGCGTCTTCAACACTCTTTCACACTCAGAAGAAGATATCAGGGTTTCACAGATGAATCAGTTCACACTCTTGGTGGTAATTATATTTGTGGTCAATACACTTCACAATTCCTTATTCAGTTCAATACACGGCATGCATTCACACGGATCCGGTGTTTCATTACTTATCTTTCCCTCTCGAGTGATAACATTCTCCAATCTTGACTCAATCTCCAAATACACTCACTTCACATCCAATTCATGTTCCAGCTTGTACTCCCACAATCACCGTTGTACCCTTTTCCAGCCAGATCCTCACAGCCGCTCCAAAGATCCCAGCAAATCCAAGCCACTGCCAAAAGAATCGATTTCCCCCGGGGGAGCACCACACCCGAATGCCTTTTCCTTTCTCTTTTAACTGCTTCTCTAGGCCGTGTTTCCCAATCACAAATCCCCACACCAAACGCCCGCACCTGGTACCGCTTAGCTAATCAGCTGCCACTGTCATGGCAACTGACAACAAGCAAACCAGCACGGTGTGTCAGTGAAATCATCCCGGGGGGAAACACACTCCTAGCGGAAATTGGTTCCGCTGGATTTGTCACTTTGTGACAGTTAACTATCCGATCGGGAGCAAACGTCCATGCACGTTTATAGTCCGATAGGGCGAGCACAATCAGCATTCAAGTGAAGCAAAACAAACAGCATGGCAGGTAAGCAGCGGCAGCCAAACGCGCCAGCGTACGCCACCGGAAGTGAAAACTAAATTCATCTAAATTTAGATAAAGTTAATCTAAATTCTGCAAGGAGAATGAGTGTCTGTTTTGTGGTCTACCAGAAACAGGTTTTCATATATTTATTGGATGTTCAAGGCTATTAAAAATTATTGGTGTGTTAAAAGACTTGAGCCCTAATTTTGGTTTTATTAAAAAAAAAAATATATATATATATATATTTTGGACCAAAATATAGCACCTCAAATAAAAGCAAAACTGTTCTCTCTCTCTCTCAGACACCATCAAAGCTAAAGTAAAACACTTATAATTATTGTACTATTTAAAATATTATTTGAAATATTGCAAAGGTGTACTCTGTAAGACTTTAACTGGCTATTATTCATCTCAACAGTGTCAAAGGTCTTGGACACTTGTTGGTGTGGATCCAGGTTAGTTCACATGAAGCTGTTCTTTCTGAGTACCGGAGCTTATTGTGGTTTGTTTCATACATTCTATTTGCTGTTATATTGTCTGGTTTGCTTGTTTTGTGTAGATGTACTTTCATGTTCATGCACTGTAAAGTTCAAAAAGATACACATGACTGAGATGAACAAAAAAAGACAATTTGTTTATCACAATAGTATGACATCATCCCACAATCATGACGTCCCTGATCATGACCCTGGGGAACTGCAGGCGTCCCTGGACAGATTGCCTATATAAATGACATGACTGTGCACAGCACCAATGTTAGTTTACTTAAGTATGCTGATGACATGGCCTTGGTAGGACTTCTCACAGAAAATAATGCAGCACATGAGGAAGCTTATTTTAGCCAAGTCACTTTACTGCAGGACTGGAGTCAGACTGTTAAACTGGAAATTAATGTGACTAAAACAAAAGAACTTATAATACGAACGAAACCAAGAGGGGCCAGTAACATCACCCCTGTTGTACTTAACAGCCGGCCTGTGGAAGTAGTGGAAAATTTTAAGTACTTGGGTACAATCATTGATTGCACTTTAAGTTTTAATGTTAACTCAGAGAGTATTTTTAAGAGAGCTAACCAGCGATTGTTTTTAATTAGAAAGCTGAGGAGCTTCAAGGTCAGTCAACACATTCTTGAGATGGCATATAGGGGTCTGGTAGAAAGCATTTTACAGTTCAATATAACAGCTTGGTATGGCAATCTGAATGTGAAAGACAAAAACAAGCTTTCCAAAATTGTTAATATTGCAGGGAAGGTGATTGGCAAGTCACAAAGGCAGCTTGGGGATATGTATGATAGGGCGGTACTCAGGAAGGCCAGACAGATATCAACAGACACCCTACACCCACTCAACTCAGAGTTTGAGTTGCTCCCATCTGGCCGTAGATTCAGGGTCCCAAGGGCGAGCCGGAACATTTATAAGAGATCCTTTATTCCCCATGCCATACAGGAACTTAATTTAAACTGAAAGCGTCTTTGTGTTTTATATAACTTCTAATCGGCTGCGCTGCTTTCCATTTTCTGTTGTTGTATGTTGATGGTGGTAGTGTCATACTTTTAAACTGTGTGTATTTTGTCATTTTAACTGTTGTGTCACTGATGCATATATGTTTGGAGAAGTCGAAGACAAATTTCCACCAAGGTGGACAATAAAGTCTAATAATAATAATAATAAAGCAATTCTCTTCAAAATTCACCACGTGTCATGTAAACATTTTACTGCGATCATTGATAAAACAAAGCATTGGGTTCAAGATGGCGCCGGTGTTTTTGTCAGGCCGTCAGTTCCTGAGACTTTTTCCAAGTTTGTTTATTTTATGGTGTTTTATGAGTCTTTTAAGCCAAGTGATTTTAAACTCAAGTGTTGTCTTAAGCCAAAATGCGCTGCCATTAATAGCGTATGATCGGCAAACTCTATTGAACATTAAATTTCTGGTCGATGGGCAATCTCACTGGGTGTCGCTGGATGCTTATTGCACTCCACCACCGCTGCTGGCGGCCGTGCCGCCCTTTCTGTGGCGCGTGCCGTGTTTGCCGACGGGAAGGAAACGCCGAAGGCGAAGAGGGAAAAGAGGTGGTGTTGCTGTTCAGATTAAGCTTACCCTTGTGAAAAACCGGGAGAGGTATACCCTTCGGAGTTTCTCTATCAACGAAATGGACTGCTGTCATCTCATAAGACGCCGTTCATTGGAACCATCATATGCTTGGAACATTCGGATCTCCCCGACTTCGTCTGGATTGGAGCAACTGTATCGCCCGCCCTGACTTCATCGTGGTGGTGTGAGATCGTGCAATATTAGACCTTTGCGCCGGATATCTCAAGTAAACAATGACCCGGTAAAACTGAGGATTGCCTTGATCAACGCAAGATCAGTGGTAAATAAGACCTTTTTATTGAATGAATTCTTTACCGCGAGCGGTTTGGATTTTATGTTAATTACTGAAACGTGGATCACGCGTGGAGAAATAAGCCCTTTTTCTGAACTTCTACCACAGAAATGTAAGTTTTATAATACTCCTCGTTCATCTGGTCGAGGAGGAGGGTTGGCTTCTATTTTTAAAGAGAAGTTTAACTGTAGACAAATAGTGACCGAGGAATTTCATTCATTCGAACTGCAGTTAATGATATTAGACATTGACAACCCAGTGGTAATAGCAGTCATATATAGGCCACCTAAACAACATAAGGACTTTACCAATGATTTTGGAGATTTTCTTGGAGGTTTGATATCAAAGTTTGATAGACTGCTTATTGTGGGTGATTTTAATATTCATCTGTGTTGTTCTGAAAATTCCCTGGCAAAGGATTTTTTAGTTTTGATTGACTCCTTTGGCCTAACTCAGGCAGTTAAAGGCCCAACCCACATGCATGGCCATACATTGGACCTGGTACTAACACATGGTTTTCTTGTTGAGGACTTAGAATTAAGTGATTACAGTATCTCTGATCATAAACCTGTTTTGTTTACTATTCCTGTTGTCTGCCATTTCAACAACCCTGTTAAATCTATTCAGTATTTTCGTAAGTTTTCATCTACAACCTGTGCAGATTTTACTACAAGGTTCAGGGAGGTGTACAATGTGTCAGACAGTGGTCTTCAGGACAAGGGAGTGGATGAACACCTTCAACTGCTACACTTAACCTGTCAAGAAGTGTTGGATGCAGTGGCTCCATTAAAAAGTAAATATTGTAAAAATAGGTCTGATCCCTGGTTGAATGATGATGAGATACGGCGCTGTAGACAACCTTCAGCAGGCGGAAAGAAAATGGAAAAAGGATAAACTTCAAATCTTTTATTACATTTTTAAGGAAACTTTAACACAATTTCAGAGAACTGTAAAATCAGCTAAATCTAGATACTTCACAGAACTTATAGAGAAAAAGTCGAATAATCCGAAAATACTTTTTAATATTATTAATACTGTAGTAAATCCTTCTCCTAAGGTAAAATTAACTCCGTCCCTGTCTGTATGTGAGAACTTTCTTGATTATTTTATTTCTAAGATTGATGCAATTAGACTGGATTTCTCACCGATGACTTATAAACCATTAAGTCCTGTTCGGCATATTGCAGTTTTTGATCAATTTGAATTGGCTACATTTCAGTGGTTACAAAAGGTGGTAAGTAAATTAAAACCCACAGGCTCCGATGGAGATATGGTCCCTCCATGGTTTTTTAAAGAAACTATTTGTCACGGTTCATGAATTCGCTGTCTCCTTCTCGTCTCATGTTGTGCGTGGGCGGGGTCGCTGATCACCGCAGTTGATTGTTCCAGCTGCGCTCTATCTGCGCGTCAGCTGTGGCTGATCAGTGAGCCCTATTTAGTCCCTTTGTTTTCTCCCTGTCTTTGTCAGATCGTTGTTGGATGTTCCAGTGTTACCCACCTGTCTCTTGTTCGCTGTGTTCCTGCCTGTTTCAGTCCTGTTCGGTTCGTCGGTGTTTTGGCACTTCTGTTGGTCTCCTCGGATTACTTTCACCTGCACGTCTGGATTGTTCTTCCTCCTGCACTCTCGGACTGTTCATCGCTGCACATCCTGCGAGACCCCACAGCGTCCCTGTGCTGCCATACGGCCGTCCCACGGACTTTTGTGCATCCTTCAGTGTGCAACAATAAAGACCCAGCTTTTACTTGCAATTGAATCTTCTGTCTATTATTCCTAACAGAACGATCTGACCAAGATGGATTCAGCAAGCAGCACATCAGACTTAAGTGAGTTTCTGTCTATTAGCGGTGCCAGAATGGATCAACAAGAGGAGAACCTGGCCGTCACGGGACGTGCCGTTCAAGCCTTGGTAGCACAGGTGTCCGAGCTCACCCAGTAGCTCCAACATCTGGCTGTTCCCACTGCGCCCAGCCCACCGCCGTTTCCCCAACCGCCGCCAGCACCCGACCGTCAACCTGAGCCTCGCCTACCCGCGCCTGAGATGTATGCTGGTGAGCCGAATTTCTGTAGAGCATTTTTAACAAAGTGCTCTATGTTCTTTTCATTGCAGCCCCAAACCTTTTGTACTGAGAGAGCAAAGGTGGCGTTTGTCCTAACACTGCTCACAGGACGTGCAGCATTATGGGGAACGGCGGTGTGGGAAAATCAACATCAATGCTGTTCCTCGTTCCAGACACTGTCGGAGGAGATGAAGCGAGTGTTCGATCGGGCGACCACTGGACGGGAGGCTGCTCGTCAGCTCGCAGACCTGCGCCAGGGTAACCGTTCAGTATCGGACTACGCCATCGACTTCCGCACCCTGGCTGCCGAGTGTTACTGGAACGAGGAGGCGCAGTGGGATATGTTCGGTTGGCTGACCGCATCCAGCGGTCATTACTTGAACACCTGCCCGGTAAAAGATCGAGCCCGGCCGTGAACGAGAGGCTACTGTCGGGCGGGATCTCCGTGAACAAGGCCTCTTCCTCTACTCTCCTCCCGGTTAGACTGCTGTGGGGAACCCAGTCCCATCCCACGCAAGCCCTTCTTGACTCAGGAGCTGAGGGTAATTTTCTGGACATAACTGTTGCTCGGACACTATGATTACCCATCACTACTCTCAAAGACACCATTTCTGTCAGCGCACTTAACGGTCAAGAACTTCCATCCATAACCTATCGCACACACCCCTTGACACTGGTCACGTCTGGCAATCACACTGAACAGATTTCATTTTTGCTTCTGGACTCACTCATGGCACCCGTTGTCCTCGGTCACCCCTGGCTGATACAGCATAGTCCCAGAGTTGATTGGGGACACAATTCTGTGTCAGCCTGGAGCACTCAATGTCATAAGTCTTGTCTTGTGTCTGCTTGTTCGTCTGTGTCCAGTGTTGTCTTTCAGACGGAGGCGGTGAATTTATCTAACATGCCCGCGGAGTATCGAGACCTGCTGGAGGTGTTTAGTAAGTCCCGCGCTGCTTCTCTTCCTCCGCATCGTCCTTATGACTGTGCAATAGATTTACTTCCAGGTAAGTCTCCGCCTAAGGGCAAGTTATACTCACTTTCTGTTCCTGAAAGGGAGGCCATGGAGAAATATATTTCTGATTCTCTAGCTTCCAAATTCATCCGTCCTTCCTCTTCTCCAGAGGGGGCGGGATTCTTTTTTGTGGGTAAGAAGGATGGATCTCTGCGACCGTGCATTGATTATCGGGGGTTGAACAACATCACGGTAAAGAATACTTATCCTTTGCCGCTGATGTCTTGAGCCTTCGAGCGGTTGCAGGGAGCATCTATATTCACAAAATTGGATTTACGTAATGCATATCATTTGGTTCGCATCAGGGAGGGGGATGAATGGAAAACCGCTTTTAATACTCCCAGGGGGCACTTTGAATATTTGGTTATGCCGTTCGGGCTGTCCAACTCCCCAGCGGTTTTCCAGGCACTCGTCAATGACGTGTTGAGAGACATGGTAGATCAATTCATATATGTTTACCTGGATGACATATTGATTTTTTCGTCGTCTCTCCAGGAACACGTTCAACACGTCAGACGAGTGCTTCAGAGGTTGCTAGAGAATGGGCTTTTTGTAAAGGCGGAGAAATGCGCGTTTCATGCACAGTCTGTCCCTTTTCTAGGTTACATTGTCTCGTCTGGGGAAGTGCGCATGGATCCTGACAGGGTTAAGGCTGTGATGGATTGGCCAAGTCCAGATTCCCGTAAGGCCCTACAGAGGTTTCTGGGGTTTGCCAACTTCTATCGGCGTTTCATTCGCAATTTCAGCCAACTAGCCGCGCCTCTGACTGCCTTGACCTCTCCCAGAGTGACGTTCAGGTGGTCGGACACAGCCGAGGCTGTGTTCGCCAAACTCAAAAGCTGCTTTGTTTCAGCTCCCATCTTAGTCGCCCCTGATTCATCACGTCAGTTCGTGGTAGAGGTCGACGCGTCAGAGGTGGGGGTAGGTGCAGTACTTTCTCAGCGCTCTTCTGCAGATGACAAGATGCATCCTTGCGCGTTTTTGTCCCATCGTCTATCGCCTGCCGAACGTAACTATGACATTGGTAACAGAGAGTTGTTGGCAGTCAAATTGGCGTTGGAGGAGTGGCGTCATTGGCTAGAGGGTTCGGGGGTACCTTTTATCGTTTGGACCGATCATAAGAACCTTGAATATATTAGATCTGCTAAGAGACTCAATTCCAGGCAGGCTCGGTGGGCACTTTTTTTCGGACGTTTTGACTTTTCTCTCTCGTACCGCCCGGGGTCTAAGAACATCAAACCCGATTCCTTATCTCGTATTTTTGATCCATCCGAATGCCCGGTTACTCCCGAGTGTATTTTACCCGAGAGGATAGTTATCTCCACACTCACATGGGAGGTCGAAACGAAGGTCAAGACGGCCTTAGAAGGGGTAACGCCTCCGCCCGGTTGCCCACCGAATCGATTATTTGTGCCGGAGGGGTTACGGTCCGAAGTCATACGATGGGGTCATTGCTCCAACGTGGCTTGTCATCCAGGAGTAAATCGCACTCGCTGTTTAGTCAAGCAACGATTCTGGTGGCCGTTAATGGCTCGCGACATTCGCAGTTTTGTGTTGGCTTGTTCAAATTGTGCCATTGGTAAGACGTCTAACCGGCCTCCTGATGGGTTACTTCAACCACTGTCTGTCCCTTCGAGACCCTGGTCCCACATAGCGCTAGATTTTGTTACCGCCCTCCCGCCTTCTAATGGCATGACAGTTGTTTTGACCGTTGTGGACCGGTTCTCGAAGTCGGCACATTTCATCCCCTTGCCCAAATTACCATCTGCCAAGGAGACAGCGGTGACTGTCGTAGATCACGTCTTTCGTTTACATGGCCTTCCGATGGTCATGGTTTCTGACAGAGGTCCCCAATTTGTGTCCAAATTTTGGCGAGAGTTTTGTAAATTACTAGGAGCCACGGTCAGTCTGTCTTCGGGTTTTCATCCCCAGAGCAATGGTCAAACCGAGCGAGCCAACCAAGATTTGGAGAGAGTGTTGCGATGTTTGGTGTCCAAGAATCCTTCGTCCTGGAGCCAACAACTCTCTATGGTGGAGTACGCACACAACTCGTTACCAGTGTCATCCACGGGCCTCTCACCGTTTGAGTGTAGTTTAGGGTACCAGCCACCTGTTTTTCCAAGTCTGGAATCCGAAGTCGCGGTTCCCTCCGCTCACGCCTTCGTCCAGAGGTGCCACCGCACATGGACCAGAGCCCGCGAGACTCTGCTCCAGGTGGGGTTGCGCACCAAGGCCAAGGCCGATCGCCACCGGTCAAGGCCTCCCGTATACGTCGTGGGTCAAAAAGTGTGGCTTTCTACCAAGAACATTCCGCTCCGTTCCGTGTCTAACAAATTAGCTCCTAAATTCATTGGCCCGTTCCCTGTCACCAAAATCCTTAGTCCGGTGGCAGTCCGACTCAAACTTCCTCCGGCGTACAGGAGAATTCATCCCGCCTTTCATGTGTCCAAATTAAAACCAGTTTTTCATTCTCATCTTAATCCGCCGGCCCCGGTTCCCCCACCGCCGCGACTCGTAGACGGGGAACCTACATATTCGGTTAACCGTATTCTGGACTCGAGACGGAGGGGACGCGGATTCCAGTATCTGGTGGACTGGGAGGGTTACGGTCCGGAGGAGAGAAGTTGGGTTCCTGCCAGGGACATACTGGATCACTCCCTGATTGATGATTACAATCAACAGGTAGGTGCGTCTGGGAGCGCCAGGAGGCGCTCCTAGAGAGAGGGGTACTGTCACGGTTCATGAATTCGCTGTCTCCTTCTCGTCTCATGTTGTGCGTGGGCGGGGTCGCTGATCACCGCAGTTGATTGTTCCAGCTGCGCTCTATCTGCGCGTCAGTTGTGGCTGATCAGTGAGCCCTATTTAGTCCCTTTGTTTTCTCCCTGTCTTTGTCAGATCGTTGTTGGATGTTCCAGTGTTACCCACCTGTCTCTTGTTCGCTGTGTTCCTGCCTGTTCCAGTCCTGTTCGGTTCGTCGGTGTTTTGGCACTTCTGTTGGTCTCCTCGGATTACTTTCACCTGCACGTCTGGATTGTTCTTCCTCCTGCACTCTCGGACTGTTCATCGCTGCACATCCTGCGAGACCCCACAGCGTCCCTGTGCTGCCATACGGCCGTCCCACGGACTTTTGTGCATCCTTCAGTGTGCAACAATAAAGACCCAGCTTTTACTTGCAATTGAATCTTCTGTCTATTATTCCTAACACTATTGAGGTGATTGGGCCTGGTACCTTGCAAATCATAAATAAAAGTTTAGATACTGGGATATTTCCAAACATGTTGAAACAGGCATGTGTGCAGCCTTTACTAAAGAAACCAAATCTGGACCCGACTGTCCTGGCTAACTTCAGACCGGTATCTCATCTTTCATTTTTATCCAAAATTTTAGAAAAAAATGTTTTTTTATCAATTAAAAAACTTTCTAGAAGAACACAAGATCGGTGAAGTCTACCAGTCTGGTTTCAAGAAACACCACTCAACTGAGACAACCCTTGTAAAAGTTTTTAATGATTTGTTGATGACTGTTGATGCTGGAAAGTCTGCTGTGTTAGTTTTATTAGACTTAACCGCGGCTTTTGACACAATTGATCACTCAGTGATGATTTCACGTTTGGAGGAGTATGTGGGGGTTCAGGGGAAGGTCCTGGAGTGGTTTAAATCTGACTGGTAGAAGTATGGTAGTGAAGATCGGGACATGTTCTTCTAGATCAGCACCGATCATGTGTGGTGTGCCGCAAGGCTCCATTCTTGCTCCTATTTTATTTTCTCTCTATATGATTCCGTTGGGAAATATTTTCAGAAAACATAACATTAAGTTTCACTGCTACGCTGATGACGTACAAGTGTATCTGCCACTGTCACATGAAAATGGTTTAGAACCCCTTATGGCCTGTCTTTTAGATCTTAAAACATGGTTGACTTTGAATTTTTTACATCTAAATGAAACCAAGACTGAGATTATTGTTTGCAGTTCTAGTGGAGCCAGGGATACAGCAGAAATAGACTTTGGCCTTTTGTCACCTCATGTTAAAACATGTATTCAAAATCTAGGTGTAAATATTGACAGCTCTTTAAAACTAGACAAACAGATCAATTCTGTTGTAAAGTCAAGTTTCTTTCACTTACGCAATCTAGCAAAGATGAAATCATGCTTGACGCTTAAAGGCCTTGAAACCGCGATCCACGCTTTGATAACATCCAGACTTGATTATTGTAATGCGTTATATACGGGAATTAGTCAGTCATCTATTTCTCGTTTACAAAAAGTTCAAAATTCAGCTGCTAGACTTTTAATGGGGATTAAAAAACGTGAACACATTACTCCTACCCTGATCTCCTTGCACTGGCTTCCGGTCTACTATAGGATTGATTTTAAACTTTTGTTACTGGTGTACAAATCTCTGCATGGACTCGCACCGGCCTATCTGTCAGATCTTTTAACTGAATATCAGACTGGACGAAGTTTGAGATTAGCGACTCAAAAGCTACTCAAAATACCTAGGACACATCGAAATAAAAAAGGTGATCGTGCCTTTGCTGTAGCAGCGCCTAAACTTTGGTTATAGTTTGCCTAAACATATTAGAGATGCCGCTACTGTGCAGGATTTTAAAAGACAACTGAAAACACATCTGTTTTCAATAGCTTTTAATCAGTGATAATTTTTTTATTAAACGTGTTGATGCTGTGAGGTGATGCTTATTTTTAAGATTAGATTTTTCACCTTCTGTGTTATGTGTTACAATGTAAAACACTTTGGTCAACTTGTGTTGTTTTTAAATGTGCTATATAAATAAAGTTGCTATTGCTATTGCTAAGTCCTTACTCTGATTATTGGAAATAATCACATTATTGGTGCAAATGTAAATATAGTCTCACGCAGTGAAAAATACATCTTGGAGCAAAGAGGAAAAACAAGACAGCGCAGGTTAATTTTGGTATAAAACAAAGTCTCAGTTTTCAAATTCTGTCAGTTTCATCAGTAAATTCAGTCAATAGATACATGTTTGTGTGTCTTTAATGTGTGTGACAGATGAACTGATCATCTCTTCCTCTTTACTACTAGTTACAGCAGAAAATAAACATCAATGAACATCAGAAGGAATGTTGTTTCAACCGTGGAAAGATATCAATACACAATTTCAAGTCTTTTTCTGTTGATCAGTTCACTTTGAAAGGAAATAAATGCATTGAGTGCATGTGCATAACTATGGTGTATGGACAGTATTGTTTTATATAGTTAATGTACATAGAATCTGTGAAATACTTGTATATATATACACTCACCTAAAGGATTATTAGGAACACCATACTAATACTGTGTTTGACCCCCTTTCACCTCCAGAACTGCCTTAATTCTACGTGGCATTGATTCAACAAGGTGCTGAAAGCATTCTTTAGAAATGTTGGCCCATATTGATAGGATAGCATCTTGCAGTTGATGGAGATTTGTGGGATGCACATCCAGGGCACGAAGCTCCCGTTCCACCACATCCCAAAGATGCTCTATTGGGTTGAGATCTGGTGACTGTGGGGGCCATTTTAGTACAGTGAACTCATTGTCATGTTCAAGAAACCAATTTGAAATGATTCGAGCTTTGTGACATGGTGCATTATCCTGCTGGCAGTAGCCATCAGAGGATGGGTACATGGTGGCCATAAAGGGATGGACATGGTTAGAAACAATGCTCATGTAGGCCGTGGCATTTAAACGATGCCCAATTGGCACTAAGGGGCCTAAAGTGTGCCAAGAAAACATCCCCCACACCATTACACCACCACCACCAGCCTGCACAGTGGTAACAAGGCATGATGGATCCATGTTCTCATTCTGTTGTCTGAATGTCTCAACAGAAATCGAGACTCATCAGACCAGGCAACATTTTTCCAGTCTTTAACTGTCCAATTTTGGTGAGCTCTTGCAAATTGTAGCCTCTTTTTCCTATTTGTAGTGGAGATGAGTGGTACCCGGTGGGGTCTTCTGCTGTTGTAGCCCATCCGCCTCAAGGTTGTGCGTGTTGTGGCTTCACAAATGCTTTGCTGCATACCTCGGTTGTAACGAGTGGTTATTTCAGTCAAAGTTGCTCTTCTATCAGCTTGAATCAGTCGGCCCATTCTCCTCTGACCTCGGGCATCAACAAGGCATTTTCGCCCACAGGACTGCCGCATACTGGATGTTTTTCCCTTTTCACACCATTCTTTGTAAACCCTAGAAATGGTTGTGCGTGAAAATCTCAGTAACTGATCAGATTGTGAAATACTCAGACCGGCCCGTCTGGCACCAACAACCATGCCACGCTCAAAATTGCTTAAATCACCTTTCTTTCCCATTCTGACATTCAGTTTGGAGTTCAGGAGATTGTCTTGACCAGGACCACACCCCTAAATGCATTGAAGCAACTGCCATGTGATTGGTTGATTAGATAATTGCATTAATGAGAAATAGAACAGGTGTTCCTAATAATCCTTCAGGTGAGTGTATATATATATATATTAGTGCTGTCAAACGATTAAAATATTTAATCGCGATTAATCGCATTAATGTCATAGTTAACTCGTGATTAATCGCAATTAATCGCACATTTTTATCTATTCTAAATGTCTCTTGATTTCTTTTTGTCCCATTATTTTTTCTCATTTTAATGCTCTCATCAACATGGAAAAATGGATCAGCTTGCTTTGTGCAAATGTTTTTTATTGAAAACAACATTGGCATATACTGTGTTCAATTTCACACTAACATTCTCACTTGGAGCAAATAATCTCTCACACAATGTAACACTGTCCATCAATAAAAGGGTGAAAGAAATACTGACGAGGTCCTGATATTGACGAGGGGGCGGAGAATTCGCATCAGCTGTGTGTGTGCTTGGCCATCAAGTGGTTAGTGATGGGAAGTCCGGTTCTTTTCCGCGAACCGGTTCTTTCGGACAGTTCGTTTCAATGAACCGGTTCAAAAAACCGGTTCACCAGTTCTTTTACGTCATCACGTAATGACGTCAATTCTATCATCCCGGCGATAAAAATACTTTAAATTAAAGGCATTTGTAATCATAACTCATAGTATAAATAATAGTACTCATCGTCATAATCATATTGGATAAGTTTCTTAAATTTACGTTTTGCAAACGAACCCAGCCTACAGGCGATGTGCAAACGCGGATGTTTTACATGTCTTAAAGATATAAAATGCATAAATGGTCTTCATCATTCTATTTGTTATTAAATAAACTTACATTTTGTAAATAAACCCTCATTTAAGTCCACGGTTCACCCGTGCTGCGTGCTCATGTATCAGCACAGCATCAGTTGGCCGAAATAAGGTTTTGTTTAGAGACGGTGTTATCACGCATGCGCAGTATCTCCAGCTCATCGGTTCTCCGTATCGAACGTGTCCGAAAGAAACAGTTCTCGGTTCTGTACTGGTGATTCAAGAACTGCAACAACCAGTTCTTGACTAGAGAACCGTCATAGGCCTTTGTGTGCTGAGCTGAGAACTGCTGAAACCTGAATACAGTCGACAAAACAAAAAAATCGATGCATGTCTCCTGTTTAATACGTTACGTTTTTAACACATTATAAACATTTACTAAGCAGTGCACCATTAAAACCTTGGCGTTTACATCAAAGATTTATGTCAACTTAGAAATTAAATGAGCTGTTCCTGAAAATGTTATTTTAGTATAATAATAAATGTTTAGTTTGACAGTTTTACAATCCATTCGTTGTGTTTCCAAACTTTAAAATAATACAGTGATAATCCGCTGTGTACCTGTGCGTTTAGTAGAACGCGCATGCGCGGTATCAGCTGCTCGTGCTTATCATTTCTCTCAGCACATGTCTCAGTTCAGTGAACTGTTGGATTTACTGGAGTAAAATATACCGGTTATATATATATAAATATATGGGTTATTTCGATTCGGAGGGACTGTCAGGCTTGTCTGAAAGTGAGTAACTTTAACTTGTGGATCAGCGCTGACGCAAGACGCGAACGATTCAGTCCGATTTAGTGTACTGGTTCGACCGGTTCACTAAAAAGAACCGGTTCAAAAGAACGATTAGTTCACGAACCGGCCATCACTACAAGTGGTATTTCAGACTGGACGCGCTGCTAATACGATAGCGATGATGATAGCTCAGTTCACAACGAAAAAACACACAGATCACTTTGGTCTTGTAAACTTTCCATTCAGAATCTTATTGGCATCCATTTCGGCGTCTCGTGCTCGTCGTCAACTCAAAACGTAACGTTAACCAGGGACGTGCACAGGAATTTTGAGGGGCAGTTGCTCTGACCTGAAAATTTTGGGAAAAAATACAATCCTTTTTTAACCTTTTGGCTTCCCGTACATTCAGTTGTGCTTCTTGCTCGTATTCAGTTGTGATGGTAGGCTACGGGCAACTACGCATGATTTGTAGTATGATTGCGTAAAGGGAACAGGAATTCCGGTAGGGAACAGAATCGACTGCTAAACCCAGTGCCGATCCTGACCTCCCCCTGGGGCCCTAAGGGGTCCTGTACCTGTCCTGTGATGTCGTGAGCTATGTAAACCATTTGCCATTGCCACACAGTCACACCTGACACTTCAGTGCTCCCATACAATCCTCCCTCCTTTAAACAAAACAGTCAAAGAATAAGTACAACAATATAGAACAGAATGAGGTTCAAACAAACAATATTTATTGAATAGAGTATTTTCTATAGAATGTTAAGATAACAAGTGAACATTAACGTAAACATAAATAAGAAGAAAATAATAAATTATAACCCTGAGCTTTGGCTTTTGGGATTAACTTTGGTTCTCTCTACAGCCTGGGTATTTTCGGCATCAGTATGATTGTTTTATTTATTATTATGCATGTTGAAGCAATTCTTGATTTATGGTTATTATTTACTGAGGGATGTGCATCCATATTGACCAGTATGTCCAGCTAATCAACATTTTAAATTCAATATAGCCTATAAATCAATAGTCAATCAATGTCAAATTGTCAATACATTGCTTTCTATCTTGCATAATTAGTGCAGTTGTTTAGAGTTTTTAACCCTTTGACGCGTACGATCACACCGGTGTGATCAGTCTTGGCTGGTCCCTGGAGCTTACGATCACACCGGTGTGATCAGTCTTGGCTGGTCCCTGGAGCTTACGATCACACCGGTGTGATCAGTCTTGGCTGGTCCCTGGAGCTTACGATCACACCGGTGTGATTAGAACGGTCAGTGCATCACGTGATCAACTGCTAAATTCAAACTGCTTTCGCGCGTTGGCTGGCGCTGAGCCAGAGACGGACGCACTCAGTGCTGTCATATATCACAACTATTGAGTATTTTAAACCACATAATGTTTATTTTAGGTTTCAGACATTTAAATACACATAAGTACTAGCAAAACAGTGATTTTGAATTAGTAAAATAGACACTGATGTCTATGGAAACGGCAACAATAATCATTTCCATTATAATAAGACAAAACGTTTTATTCATATCAGATACACATTGTGTAAGTAGCTTTACATTTTACCCTATTCTTCTCCTAGTTCACCGGCCACTTACTTTCATGTATTTCGTGAGAAACAACAGATCCGATTCTCTGAACTGTGAAACAAACTAACATGGCGCCGCCCATCGCCCATACAGCTCAACTAACGCGATCGTTATAAAGATGTTTAAACAACAATACACATCCACTTGCACATATTTGACAATCGGAATATCAGTGTTTCATAATATAGCTAATACATTTGTGAATATTTTGAATACTAAAGGAAAAAAGACATAAAAGCAGATCATCACTCATTCAGCTCTGTGTTGTGATTGCGCTGTGTCACGTGACAAGAAATGACGCGTCACCATGGAAACATTAAAGTGACAGGTTCTAAATAACGGTCGCCTTGAAAAACTCACGCTGGGGGGTCAGTTAGAATATTTTAAACTTACGTGTGAAAGGGTTTAACACTGAGACTAGATAATCAGTGTCTTGTTTTAAACGTATAATGTGTACTTTGATTGGGAGTGCCATCATTCACGTGCATGTATTGTACAGTATGTCTGGTCTCCACATATTCTGCTTGAAAAATGCACGTTTCACTTCGTGCACGCGCATATGAACGCATGATAACACCATGGATAACACACGCGACGCGGTTATGTTTTCTGAGCTGCAGTAAACAAACACCGTTGCACTTTGTCGTTTATCAAAAACAAACGTAATAAATAATTGTATTTTACTCTCACTTTTGTCAGGCACAAAGTGATGCAAGAGATGCACTGCCTGCCCAGCTAGGTTAGCAAGACCGAAAAACATCAAACTTTGCTGACATCAAACTTAGAGAGGAGAGAACACAAGTTTACCTGATTGTTGTTCCCGCAATTCACTCTCATGGTTTTTTTATTCTTCCTCTTTTCGTGACCAGAAGGATAGTTTCGCTTTATTTTGTCATGGATGTTGTACACATTAATTGACGCGCTATGACACGAGATGGAGGCGGGGTCTTACGCACCGGTCGCGTGCAGTCTATGGTCACGTGCAGAGCTGCAGCCACGTAAACAGTTGAGCTGAGTGCCCGAATGGAAGTGAATGAGGCTTTGCGATTTTTTTTTATTATTATTATTATTTTATCTAGGCCTACGTGAAATTCTTTTATCTAGGCCTAAAAAATTTTTTTCTTTTTTTTTTTCCGGAAGGGCAACCTGAGTCGAAAAGGGCATATGGGCAGTTGCCCGGGCAACCTGAGCAACCCCCCTGTGCACGTCCCTGACGTTAACCAACTATTTGGCCGGCTCGCAAGCCCAAACAAGTGTGTGTGGCGTCGTGCCTGTTGTTTTGTTTCCGGTCTAGCTAGATCCGCTTGCGCTTTGGTCGACGAAGCAACAAAACGTCCTCGCCCAGCGCAAGCCATTGAAATGAATGGGTTTCATAGCGCAGCGCCGCACATGCCACGTCCTGTTGCAAAAGCATATGAAAAAAAACCGACAAAGTTTGCTAGGCCAAAAAGACCGTTAATCGCGCAAAAAAAAAAATTAACGCCGTTAAAATGGGTTCGCGTTAACGCCGTTAATAACGCGTTTAACTGACAGCTCTAATATATATATATATATATATATATATATATATATAAATATCAATAAAATTAAAACTATATTTTATATATAAATAGACTTATTTACTATTGTGGTATAAACATTAAAACACTTAAAACGCAAACACATGTTATGGTAATGAATGGTTCGATTCTTTACAGCTAAACGATCCGTTTTGGTTTAATTTCGCTAGGGCGTTCTCGAGATATAAGCGGAAAACCAAATTCCCATTCATTCATTTATTCTGCCCAAGACCAAATGCCCAAGCTGTCCTCCAGGGTCACGGGCAAATCTGAGCGTGGACAAGAATGGTGTTAAGAAGTTAATCTTAAGTAAGTAAGATTAGTTTTCTTACCCAAGTGGCAGATAATTTTGCTTGTTTTAAGCATAAACTCACTTAATTTTGATTTCCCCCAGAAAACAAGACATAATATCTTATGCCATTTTTCATCTTGATTTAATAATTTTAAGATATTTGGACTGGAAACAAGACAAACATTTCTTTTTCTTTTGCAGTGTAGACAGTGTCTTGGAGCCTGATAGGGAAAGTTCTAGAAAAACTGAGGCTTACACAGATGTAAATTTTCTAGTTTGTTTACTTCAGAAGAAAAAAATCCCAACTGGAGTACTTGACAAACAACGTTATCAGCATACTTATAGTATGTACTTGCAATCTTTCAAAATAAACACAAAACAAAGTAATAGTGTTTTCTCATCATTTACACTTAGCAACACGTACTGTATGTGTCTATTCAGAAAAAAAAATTATTCAACAACAAAAGTTGCAACATCCTCCCACCCAATAAACTAGGTTTATCTATATTCATTTCAAGGACGTTCGAAACAAGCTAATTCCAAAGGATATAGAAGTTGCACAGGTCTTCTTAACACACTGCCTGATAAACTACGGACACTGTATGAGCGTACCAGGCCATCTCGTCCTGAATTCAGTTTCTCAATTCTTCCCAATTTCCAAGTTTGGCGTGGTACTTTGTCCTCTACAATTAGAACAACATCGCCTTCCTTCAGCATAGTAGCTTTTATTTAGAACTGCTTCCACCTCTGTCAAAATAGTGGTCCTCTCTTTTTAGTTTAGTGAGGCTTTTCCAAGGACTTTTTTCAGACAATTCTTTACTGATCCAACAAGTCTCTCCCAGAAGCCTCCCCAGCAAGCAGAACGCTTCACAATAAATTTCCAAGTAATAAACCTTGAAGAAAAGAAATCTGTAAGCTCAGAGGTTTTGAAGGATCTCCACAGTTCTTTCAAATCTTGGTCTTCCCTTTTGAATGTTTTTGTGTTGTCCGAGTATATTATTTTGCACAGACCTCTTCTTGCTATAAATCTTTTCAGAGCGAGGAGAAATTTCTCTGTGGTCTGATCTGACACTAACTCTAAATGTACTGCCTGAGTAACAGCACATGTAAAGAGTGCCATGTATGCCTTTTTTGATGCACCGTTTGATTTGACATACAATGGGCCGGCAAAATCAACTCCAGTGACTTTAAAGGGTGGTGCTTCAGTAAATCTGTCCCTTGGCAGAGCTGGTTTTGCTGTCAATCTCTTACAAACATGACATGTCCTAAAATTTGCTTCACAAGCTGTCGGCCTCGCAAAATCCAATATTTCTCTCTCACCTGAATCAGTGTATCCCTTACACCTGAATGCATCAGTCTTTCATGATAACTCTGAACTAGTAATTCTGAGTATCTAGTATCTGAGTGTCTATTACAATTCTAGTAATATCGGAGCACCCATGGGTGACGTTCTCGGAAACTGAACTCGGACTGTTGTAATCGTCCACCTACACGAGTCCATTTTCATCTAAGAACGGCTTCAGATCCTTGATTTTGGAGTCTTTATCAACCATTTGACCTAATTTGAGCAAATTTATTTCCTTACTGAAACTCTGTTCCTGAGTTATCTTTACCCAATACATTTAAGCTGCAAGCATTTCTTCTGCAGTGAGTTCACCTTGGATTTTACATCTGGACCCAGCATTGGTAATGAACCTCTTTATTCTTGCTGTGTATTCGTAGCACTGTCTTCAATCTGCTATATTTTACCAAATTCAACAGAGATTCTATTGGTGTAACACCTCCAAACTGTACGGTGACCTGAAACTTAGACCTCAGTTCAGTGTTCATTTCAGCAACACAATTTTCCTCAGGCTCTTCCGAGTGAGCTGGAACTAAAGATGCCCTAAAGATGCCGGGCCATACCACCAGTGTACTCTGTATGAGATCATCTGCACTCTTTCCTCGAGTGGCTAAATGAGCTGGGTTGTCTTTCCCATTACAATGGGACCACGATTCAGAGTTTGTGAGATTTTGTATCTCAGCCACTCTATTAGCTACAAATGGTTTCCATTTCTGTGCAGAACTCTGTATCCAGCGTAACCCAATTACTGAATCTGTCCACATGTGAATTTGGTTTTTCTCCATCTTCAAGGGACTAAACAGATTATGTCCTATTCTAGCTCCAATTAGAGTTCCCAATAACTCTAAATGTGGTAATGTAAGCTTCTTCAAAGGAGCAACTCTTGCCTTTGATGCTACAAAACTGGTTACAGTTTCTCCACTTTCATTTTCTCCTTGAAGGTACGCAAGTGCGCTGTACACCTTTTCACTTGCATCACAAAACGTGCAATGTTTGCGCTTGAACATTAGGTTGAATCTCAACTATGTACCATCTTGGTACGGCGATCAAGCGAAGCTGTGGCACTTCACTACACCACTGATTCCACATTCTCGTCAAATCTGGAGGTAACTGTTCATCCCAACTAAATTCCCTTTCCCACATTTCCTGAAGAAGACATTTCACTCTAACAGTGAAGGGAGTCAAGAACCCTATGGGGTCAAAGATACGGGACTATGTTTGCAACATATTTCTTTTTGTGATTCCTTTTCCCTCCAAAACACTCAACAATTGCTTGAATTCAAACACAAATTCATCGCTTTCTGGTCTCCATACTAAACCTAATACTTTTACTACATTTCCACTGCTATCCGATATGAAGTTTTGTTCCATCGCATTTTCTGTCCATCTTGCTCTCAGTTCTGGTGAACTTGTCACCCATTTACACAATTCCATGCCTGCATCTAGTAAGATGTCTCTGGCAGCTGTGGAGATAGTGTGTGCTTCATCCACCTCACGAGAACTCACAATGAAATCATCTACATAGAGCGATTCTCTCAAGGCTTCCACTGCCTTAGGCTGTTCTAACTCCTTTTGATGAATGTGATGCCTAATAGTTGCAGCTAACAGGAATGGACTTGGGGAAACTGCGAAAACTACTCTACACATTCGCATAATGCGCAGCTCATTTTACTTAGCATCAGTTGGAGGACCATGTAGCCATAGAAATCATCCTTTTCCTTTTCTGCCAGAGCAATCTGTAAGAATGCCTTAGTGATGTCAGCCGTAAATGCAATTTTGTGCAATCGGAACTTGATAAGCACGTCCAGCAAGTGAGGATTCAAGTTTGGTCCCGCAAACAAGCAGTCGTTTAGTGATGGACAACCCTCCTCATGTGAGGATGCATCAAACACTACCCTTACAGCTCGTTTCCACTGAGCGGTATGGTACGGTACAGTTCGGTACGGTACGCAATTATTTGCGTTTCCACTGTCAAAAGTTGTGAATGGTACCAAAAAGCCGAACCGTACCGTACCACTTTTTGGGTACCCTTCAATTGGGGTACCTAGCACAGCGGTACGGTACTAAAAGGAGGAGCTAGACTCACTGCAGAACGTTGATTGGTTGACAGAGTATCATCACTTGCGCGTGCTACAAGGGCATTAGAAACAAATCTGTGGTTTATTTATGATAATTTGACTGAGATCCATTCCAAGCAATCACCTGGCGATCGGCGCTCAAGTACCCCGCCTGGATCAGCCTTTCCTCGGCTAGTCATTCTGATGTTTGCCGCTGACTCTGACGTCTCTGTAGTGATTAAACATGAGATATAATTCGTCTTGTATAGACCTAACAGGCGATCTTTGGTCTCGTGAATCTATAATTCGTTCCCTGGCCCATAGTTTTGGCAGAAGGCTAAGTGAAGTTTCATATATTTGAGCGCTGAATTTGTATATTTGACTGAATTGTTTGCTTTATGTTATTAAAGCTTTACTGTATAGCTTTTTGTACCTTTTACTTATACTTTTATAATGGCTATTATTGATAAAACTGAAATTTAACAAAAGAGATAGGGTTGAGTTTTGTCATTTTTTATTTTATTACAAGACCATCTGTAATGTTGTTTATTGCAGCATTTGTACCAATGCACATATAACCTAGCCTGGCAAGCCAGACCTACATCAAGATGTTAGGTCTGGGAACTCACAATTGGCATACCTCAATCCGAGGGGCGGGATAAACGGTTGTCTTTCAATATCCCTCGGCACGCAATAGGACAGCGCTACAACCAACCGGAGCAACGAACGGCTGTGGCTGAGTGAGTCCTGTCGATTTTTCCACCAGTGAACCAGCTAGTTGATATATTAAACTTTTGCCGTATCCGGTCGTCAAAACTCTGAACACATCTTCCTTTTTTAGGAATGACTTAAGTGACATTCTCTTAACTCCAAGTCATCCAGAGTCGCGGGCAAAGCCGATTCAAAAGACCGCTGTTCGCCAGCAGCATCTTCTTTGTTTTCAAGCAGAGGGAAATCACCTATGGAAATCACGTGGAACCGTCATAACTCTGCCGTCATTATGTTAAGCCCGCCCACCAACTCTACACGATCTGATTGGCCGGACCAGTTTTTGGTTTTTCGAGCTCAAAAGTCTATGGAGAGTTGATAGACCACACTTTGCTGCAAAATAATTTTTGCTGCCGCTAGAGTGCGTCTAGATTTCTAGGCTACATATTGCCTGGAATATGTTTAATATTTTTATATTTAAACGAAAAGAGGCAGGGTTGTGTTTTATATTTAGTTTTGTTATAAATATAGGCTACATACATGCAGTGAATATAATCAATAGGATATGCGTTGCCTGAACCACATTTGTGTGCTTATAATGTTTAAAATGTATTTAAATGAAATCGAAAAGAAGCAGAGTGGTGTTTTATAACATATTTCGTTTTTATTGTTGCCTAAAATGTACATACAGAGATAACTGGAGTAGCAGAGCGAGCTGAGTGGCGCTTTCAAGAACACGCTGTTCCATTAGCAGAATTACTGGACTCGCGTCCTCGGGAGTCATTCTCCTGAGTCGGACCTTGCGTAGGCTACTTGGTATTGAGAAACGCCTAATGCCGGCGCTTGTTTCTTGTGACAAACATGCCGAGAAGCAAGAACAAGATCTGCAGTATGTCATCCATAGTTGTTTACTATGTCGCTTTCTTCGCGCGAAAATGACGTCAATCGCTTCTTTCCGGCAAACACCACGCCTATCAAGTAAGGGTACTGTTGGCGGTGGAAACGCTATTAACATAGGCTTCTATTACATCTCTGTAATTTGTGTAAAAGGTTACGTCAGCTTTTAGGTTTCTCTGTAGCTTCTCAAACCTCTTCTTCGCCACTTTGAAGTTGTTGGGTAGTTCTGGTTTATTTGGTTTCCAGGGTAACTCAACCTGATAACGTCATTCCTTAAAAGTAACTGTCTGGTTAAAGTGTTGTACGGCTTCTATTTCTTCTGGTCTCTCAGCCGTCTTGTTCAGTATGCCCAAAGACTCTACTTCCCAAAAAGCACGCAACTGTTTTGAAATCTGTGTATCTTCTTCTAAACAAATTTGCATACAGGTTGTGTCGGTTACACTCAACATAGGAATCGGTCCTTGTACAGTCCATCCAAAAATACTTTCCAGGGCCACAAGAGATTCGGTTAATCTCTCAACTCCACCAGATACCACTTGCCAATAGTAGTCTGTTCCTATTAACACTGAAAGCTCCAAATCATTAGTGTCCCCAGAGAAATAATCTGCAAGTTGCAGACACTTAGCTTCAAACTTCTTTTGCACATGTTCTCCAGGAACTTTCATAACAGCAGTACAGACTTGAGGAGTCTCTATTGCTGCAATTTCTATTCTTTGATTATCATTGTTGTGCAGGTAAGTGAGGACCCAAAAGCGATTTGAACAAAAACAGAGTCTTTATTGTCAACACAGGGAAGCAACAGTGAAGAACACAGATCTTCTTCTTGAGTGGTAATGGCAAAACAAACAACCCGCAGAGAAGGCGATAAAAAGAAACACAAATGTCTTTCAGATAACTTCAAAAGAGAGCCTTTTGGCAGCAGTGGAGAATAGCTGGGTTAGCGGCGACAGGCTGCAGGTCTCTCAGGGTAGACGCGGGTCAAAGAGAGACAGTGGTTACCTGATCTCTCGCAGCATCAGATGAACTGGACAGAATACAAATATCGAGACGATTAGCTGAGAACAGATAGCACTTGCCAGGTGGATGCCAATAGGACAGGACAAGGTTGAGACAAACAAGACAGTAGTTTGCTTCTAGCATGAGAAACTCTAATGAGAATCTGACAAAGAAAGAAGCAAGAACAGAGAGGGAAGTAGAGACCTAATCAGAGGGGAAAGGGAACAGGTGGGAAGAGAGTCAACGAGGTAGTTAGAGGAGATGAGGAACAGCTGGAGGAGGAGAGAAAGAGAAAGTAACCTATTAAGACCAGCAGAGGGCAACAGAGTAAAGAGAAAGAACAGGAACAAGACATGACATAACATGACAAGACATGACAATCATTCCATACACTTTCAAGTCTCAATTTCACAATGTCGCGTTGTGTAGTTACAGGACACTCAGCTCCGAAAGTGTGAAGATTCAGCGTCTCTTTATTCAGCACTGGTAATTCTAGTGTTTTCACTAGACTCTCTTGCACAGCTCCTTTGGCTGCCTCCATCCAATAAGCAACATACTAATTTCCTACCTGCCAGACCCCCTATCCATGCCTTAACTGTTTGAAGAATTACAGTTGCTGAAATACTGGAGTTTTGAGTGGATGGAGCAAATAAAATTTTTGCAATGCTGAAAAATAAATCTTTGCATTTACTTTGGATGCTGTAAGTAACTTTTACCATCAAAAACTATTAAGTCTGATTCATTTGAAATATAATTTGTGTGATCAAGTGTTTTAACAGATAAATAAATATGCAGATCGCTTGTTCTTCTGGGCATTTTACTTTTAATGCATGATAGCATATCTCTTGGACTGCAACAACCTGTCCCACGTTTAAAAATAATCCACCTACATCTTCTGTACAAACAAAGGGAATCGTAATACATGTATTTAATATTTAAAATACTATTTATAATGCTCTATAGATCATTAGATCAACGGAGCTGATCGTTTGTGTCATTAAAACTCCTTGACTGAAGAAGTGGTAAAAGCTGTTGTCTGACAGTAATTTCACCTTACACAAACTCACGTGCTTATCACAAGGTTGAATCCAGTTACTCATTAGTCCGCTACTTACTGATGCTTTTCTGTTCCATCTTGAATAACGTGACGCTTCCATAACGTGTGGTTCCCGTAACAGAGATGTAAAACGCTGTTTCTTCGCCATTTTCAAAGGCTCATGAAAATGTGGCTTGGCTTGATATACAGTCTAACGGTCTAACAAAATCCAAATTTTAAACATCTTTTACTATAGCAATTTTTGGGCCTTTCACGTCCAATTTGAGCCAATGAGCAAAAGTTATTTCAGAGTTATTTCAGTTATTTCAAAGTTCAAGGTCTCGCCCAAGTGTAAAGCCTAACTTGATTGGTTGTAGCGAGAATGTGCTACGATTGGTCAGCTCAATATGTCCGTTATCTGATTGGCTTAAGTAACTGGGGGTGGAGTCCACTTATTTGTAGATTTGTTTGTACATCAACGCTAGAAGTGTTTCAAACTCCACAGATGCGTGAGGGGATTGACAAGTGCACAAGAAGCGATTGACAAATGTGTGCAGCGATTTACAAATGCACAGAAAGCGGTTCACAAATAAAGTTGTGTTTGTTCAATTCAACTCAAATTTATTTGTATAGCGCTTTTCACAATACATATTGTTTCAAAGCAGCTTTACAGAAAGTACATTTCAGAAATGTACATAGAAAAAATACAGTTAGTTAATCATGTATTAATTTAGGACTTAACATATCGCCGGCGTTGAGTCGTCTCTTCACAGGCGTCGAGTCGTCTCATCGCAGGTGTTGGGGCATCTGAAGTCTCCGTGAGAGGCTGGATACAAACTGGAGCTGACGAACGCTATTTACCTCGGGACTAGCGTCCCGAGATAACAGCAGAGAAGCAGATGGGAAATAATTAGCATAGCTGCTGATCATAATATTAATGCATTCGATCTGATTCAGCAGTGGTATAAAAGGTAAGCATTATGTGAATGCTTGGCTAAAGAGATGCGTCTTTAATCTAGTTTTCAACTGGGACAGCGAGTCTGAGCAATATCAGGAAGGCTTTTCCAGAGTTTAGGAGCTAAATGTGAGAACGCCCTCCCTCCTTTAGTGGACTTAGATATCCTAGGAATGACCAGCAGCCTCGATTTTAGTGGTCTTAAAGAACGTGATGGATTGTAGGGCGATAGAAGGTCCATTAAATACACTGGAGCTAAACCATTTAGGGCTTTATAGGTCAGTAATAGTACTTTGTAATTGATACGGAACTTGATAGGTAACCAGTGTAGAGATGATAAAATTGGTGTTATATGATCGTATTATCTTGACCTAGTAAGAACTCTAGCAGCTGCATTTTGCACTAACTGTAGCTTGTTTATTGAGGATGCAGGACAACCAGCTAATAAAGCATTCCAATAATAATAATAATAATATGTTTATTTTCTATAGCGCTTTTCAAGAACCCAAGGTCGCTTCACAATGTAATACAAACAGCAAACAAACAACAAGCAAACAAATACAAAGGCCATCTGCTTATGAGAGACAAAACAGATGGAAACAAGCATACACTGATTGACATGAATCAAAGAAAGACATGTTGTATTATTTATCAAAATATACAATTACGACGAAGTATGTAGCAAATAGAGCTGGAAGAGTGAAGAACAGAGAAAGCAGTGATGAGGATACTGATTTATTGGGCAAGCTTGAAGATATGAGTTTTAAGTTGTTTTTTGAAGGTCCGGATGTTGTCGGTCGCACGGAGATTCGGGGGCAGCTTATTCCACAGCTTAGGGCCAACAACACTAAAAGCCCTACCGCCCACCGTGGAGAGTCTGACCCGGGGTACCACGAGTAGGTTTTCAGTGCTAGACCTAAGGCCCCAAGTTGGAACATATGGCTGTACCAAATCAACAAGGTATTTGGGTGCCGGGTCGTGTACAGCTTTATATACTAGAACTAGCAGTTTAAATTGGATGCGGTTTATGACAGGAAGCCAGTGCAGTTGGTGAAGGATAGGAGTGATGTGGGCAGATTTTTTATTATATGTGAGGGCACGTGCAGCAGAGTTTTGAACCATTTGAAGGCGCTGTATTGCTTTGGTGGGTAGTCCGCTGTATAATGAATTACAGAAGTCCAATCTGGAAGTGATAAAAGCACGAATAACAGTTTCCGCATCTATAAAGGTAAGAGAGGGGCGAATACGAACAATATTCCGCAGGTGAAAAAAGCATGATTTGACAGTCTGACTAATGTGTGAGTGAAAGCAGAGCGTGGGGTCGAACAAAACTCCCAGATTCCGTACAGTTTTTGAAGGTCTAATCTCAATACCATCTATATCAAGATAAATGTCATGTTTGGGTGAGCTCTGTGATCTAGGGTTAATCAACAGGATTTCGGTTTTATCAGCATTAAGCTGTAAAAAGTTAGAGGACATCCATGTTTTAAGTTCGTGAAGGCAGGAGATAACTGAAGAGGGTGGAAAAGATGAGTTCGGATCGATCTTGAAGTAGATTTGAATATCATCAGCATAGCTATGAAAATTGAGACCATGCTGTCTGATGATTTGACGATATGCTGAGATACTTTAAAATAATCCAGAACAGACAGAAAGTCAATCAGAATCAACATGTATGTTAAAGTCACCAAGCATCATTATTCTATCATGCCGGGCAAAAGCGAGAGTGAGAAGTTCAGTCAGATCAGAACAGAAGTTTGGGTTGTTTCTAGGGGGTCTATAAAACTAAAGAATCAGAAGCGGAGCGGGGCCAGCCAGTTGAAGTGAGAGACATTCAAAACTTGGAACATCAAGAATGACATATTTAGTCACTTTGTAATTGTTCTTAAAGATCACTGCCAGACCACCACCTCTACCACTAAGTCGAGGTTTTGTCAAATAACTATATCCAGCAGGGGTTAAAAGGTTCAGCTCAATGAAATCGTCAGGTGTTTGCCAGGTTTCAGTCAGAAAGAGTAAATCCAGGTCTCTCTCAGTTGTAACTTCATTCAGTAGTGTACCCTTGCCAGTCAGGGAACGAGTGTTCAAAAGTGCGCAGTTGTATCGATGGGGAACATGCGACGAGTAGGTCACATCTTTGGTTAGGGGTATGAGAGTCCTAGCGCGGTGGAGAGTCACATCGTTACTATGGCAACGCTCCAATCTCGGCGACAGTATCACAGGTATTGAGAGAGAGGGGTCGTAGTTATAAAGCCATCTACGTTTAGCAGACCGATGGATATAACGTGTACGACGTGCAATTCCGAGAGTAGTACACAAATCAAACGTGGAGGATTCCAGACGGATTAGACTATTTAGTTTATGCAGTTGCAATGAAGTATAGTTTAAATCCATTCCGTGAATGAGAAGCAGAACAAGGCCAGCAAAGCCCAGGGCCAGCAGTCTCAATGCCGGAGATTTATTAATGGCAAAGTACATCTCTTTGCAATTTAAGACAGCACTCACAGAAAACCAAATGGCCACCCACGTTACTACAACACTACGTTAGCCAGAACCCAACTGATATTAAGTGAGTCCACAAAACTAAACTAAGCAGCTCGCTAAACAAGTTAAAACTTGCCTACCTGCTGCATTAGATGTTATGGGACTCACAGATATACAGCGGTAGAGGGCTCGCGGGAAAAGTAATGCGAGGCCACCACGTTAGCCAGACCAAAGAGGGCAGAACCACAATAAACCACTACGCAATGAATAAGGGAAAACTTACCCACCAAGAGTGCAGAATGGTAAAGCCGAAACAGTGGACAGAGGGCTCGTGGGGATTTCACAAAGTGAGACGCTGAGCAGAAATTAGCAGAGATTGTCCAAATTGTCCAGGGAGTGTCAGGGACTTCAGAAAATGTAACATCCATGCAACAGATGCTTAGCTCAAACATCCAACACTGTTCCATTAAGATTTTATATCCCAAGAAAGCACATCAGAAGCCAACAGCAGGTTTATCAAGTCAAGTCAAGTCATCTTCATTTATATAGCGCTTTTAACAATGAATTGTTTCAAAGCAGCTTTACAGAGATAAACATATAATTTAAGGTAACAGATTGTTTTGGCGTTATAGCGGTTCTTGAATAATGTTACTTCCAGCTAAAGTTAACTTTGATTGATTCACCTCCGTCGAAATGATCAGACTTTAAACGCGAACCTGTGATTAACGCTGACGGTGGTCACATGCTCATTCAGAATTCTATAGTTATGTGCTTTTTAAAATATGTGCGCAGGTTTGTAATTCATACAACCCAGCCTAAACAAACTACTTTTCTTGCCTATAAATTTTGATACAGAATTTTGTTTTATTTTATCACTTCGGGGTACGCGAGCCGGAATTCACAGCGCTTTATCTGTAGAGTGGGAAAGGGATCCTCCATAGGGAGAGGATAGTGGATACTTCAGCACTGCATTGTCATCGGGTCCAGGCGAATCTCCTTCGTCAGATCTGGACACGGCCTGGATCCGGCAGGCTGCGGGAAAACCTCGGGATAAACAAAGACACTAATATTAGCGTAGATGCCATTCTTCTTATGATGTAGCGAGTACATCAAGATTTAAGGGAAGTGTTCCCAGTTCCGGCTGACCTAATCTATGCAGCCTAACATTGAATTTATAGAAGTCTATAATGTATTATGTGTATGCTAGGTCAAAGAGATGTGTTTTTAGTCTAGCTTTGAACTGACAGAGTGTGTCTGCTTCCCTGACAATGGTAGGAAGACTGTTCCAAAGTTTTGGTGCTAAATAGGAAAAGGATCTACCGCCAGCAGTCGATTTAGATATTCTAGGTATTATCAACTGGCCGGAATTTTGAGATTGCAATAGACGTGAAGGACTATAATGTGTTAAGAGCTCGCTCAAGTACTGCGGAGCTAAACCATTTAGTGCTTTGTAGGTAATCAACAATATTTTAAAATTTATACGATGTTTAATAGGGAGCCAATGCAGTGTTGACAGAACCGGGCTAATATGGTCATATTTCCTGGTTCTGGTAAGAACTCGAGCTGCGGCGTTTTGAACTAGCTGTAGTTTGTTTATTAAGCGTGCAGGGCAACCACCCAGTAGAGCATTACAATAATCTAGCCTTGAGGTCATGAACGCATGGACTAATTGTTCCGCATTTCCCAATGAGAGCATATGGCGTAATTTAGATATATTTTTAAGATGGAAAAATGCAGTTTTACAGATACTAGACACGTGGCTTTCAAAAGAAAGGTTGGTATCAAATAGCACACCCAGGTTCCTAACCGACGACGAAGACTTGACAGAGCAGCCATTAAGTGTTAGACAGTATTCTGGGTTATTACGTGTGGAAGTTTTTTTGTCCAATAATTAGAATCTCTGTCTTTTCAAAAATTAGTAGTAGGAAATTACTAGTCATCCAATTTTTTATATCAGCTATGCATTCCGTTAATTTTGTGAATTGGTAAGTTTCGTTGGGTTTTGAAGAAATATACAGCTGAGTATCATCGGCATAACAGTGAAAGCTAACTCCATGTTTCCTAATGATATCTCCTAATGGTAGCATGTACAGAGTGAACAGCAGCGGTCCTAGTACTGAGCCTTGTGGTACGCCATACTGAACTTGTGATCGATAAGACATCTCTTCATTTACTGCTACAAACTGATAACGGTCAGTTAAGTATGATTTAAACCATGCTAATGCAATTCCACTAATGCCAACATAGTTTTCTAGTCTATTTAAAAGAATGTTGTGGTCAATGGTGTCAAATGCAGCACTAAGATTGAGTAACACTAATAGAGAGATACAACCACGATCGGATGATAAGAGCAAATCATTTGTGACTCTAATGAGAGCGGTCTCAGTGCTATGGTACGGTCTAAATCCGGACTGAAAATCCTCGCAGATATCATTTCTTTCTAGAAAGGAACATAGTTGTGAAGATACTGCTTTTTATAATATCTTTGACAGAAAAGGCAGATTCGAGATCGGCCTGTAATTGACTAATTCTGTAGGATCAAGTTGTGGTTTTTTAACAAGAGGTTTTATCATAGCCAGTTTAAAGGTTTTTGGTACGTATCCTAGAGACAAAGATGAATTAATGATATTAAGAAGAGGATATATGACCTCTGGAAACATCTCTTTCAGTAGCTTAGTCGGTATAGGATCTAACATACAAGTTGTCGATTTAGATGAATTAACGAGTTTGCAGAATTCTTCCTCTCCTATAGCAACAAATAAATCAAATTTTTCCTCAGGGAGACTACAATGCACTCCCTGATGCGATACTGTGGTAGACGGTTGCATAGTTATAATTTTGTCCCTGATATTATCAATCTTATAAGTGAAGAAGTTCATAAAGTCATCACTGCCGTGTTGCTTTGACACTTCTGAGCTTGAAGCTTTCTTTTTCGTTAGTTTAGCCACTGTTTCAAATAAATACCTAGGATTATGTTTATTTTCTTCTAATAGGTTTGAAAAATAAGCAGATCTAGCAGCTTTTAAAGCCTCTCTGTAAGCAATTGAGCTCTCTTTCCACGAAATCCGAAATACCTCTAGTTTAGTTTTCTTCCAGTTGCGCTCCATTTTTCTGGCTGCTCTCTTTAGGGCCTGAGTGTGCTCGCTGTACCACGGCGTTGGACTATTTTCTTTAATCTTCTTTAAGCGCAACGGAGCAACTGCGTCTAAAGTGCTGGAAAAGAGAGAGTTAAACGTTTCTGTTGCAATATCGAGTTCTTCTAAGCTATCTGGGATGCTGAGATGATGAAACTGATTAGGAAGATTATTGATAAAGCAATCTTTAGTGGCAGAAGTTATAGGTCTAACGTATTTATAACACGGAGTCGGCTTTGCAGCCTTGGCTAAATGTAATTTACATGAGACTAGATAATGATCTGAGATGTCATCGCTCTGCTGCAGAATTTCAACAGCATCAACATCTATTCCATGTGATAATATTAGATCTAGAGTATGATTACGACAATGAGTAGGTCCTGACACGTGTTGTCTAACTCCAATTGAGTTTACAATGTCTTTAAATGCCAGTCCCAAAGCATCTTTTTCATTATCTACATGTATATTAAAATCACCAACAATTAGTACTTTATCTGCAGCCAATACTAAATCTGATAGAAAGTCCGCAAATTCTTTGATAAAATCTTTATGGTGCCCTGGTGGCCTGTATACAGTAGCCAGCAGAATTCTCAAATGTGATTTATCGTTTACACTATATATTTTTACATTAAGCACCAATACTTCAAAAGAAGTATATTTAAAGCTACATTTCTTAGTGGTTTTGAAAATATTACTATAAATTACAGCAACACCTCCCCCTTTGCCTTTCAGATGAGGTTCATTTTTATAACTGTAATCTTGTGGGGTTGACTCATTTAAAATAATGTAATCGTTTGGTTTTAGCCAGGTTTCTGTCAAACACAGCATATCAAGATTATAATCTGAAATCATATCATTAAGTATAAGAGATTTTGAAGTAAGGGATCGAATATTCAGCATCCCAAGCTTTATCATTTGCTCATCTGTATTATATCTGTTTTTTATTTGTTGAACATCAATTAAATTTTTAACCTGACGTTTTTTGGATTTCCAAATTCGGGGAACAGACACAGTCTCTATATGATGATATCTAGATGAAAGAGGCTCTATGTGATGGGATTTATCTGACCTTGGTGACGTGAGGCCGCTAGCAGACGGTCGGTTTAGCCAGTCTGTCTGCTTCCTGACCTGAGCCCCAGATTGTCATGTTTTAGCTCTAAGACTATGAGCCAAATTACTAGAGAGAAGAGCAGCACCAGCCCAGGAGGGATGGATACCATCTCTTACAGTGTTGGGGTAGTTACTCAAAAAAGGTAATTAGTTACTAGTTACTAGTTACTTCTGTAAATTGTAATGAGATTACTTTACTAGTTACTGCGTTTGAAAAGTAACTTCACTACTTATTACTTTACTTTCCCGTTTCTTAATTTATGGACAAATATCATAGCCCTAGCATCACTTAGCCTGTCTACATAGTGTTTATTGTATAAATATATACAAAATGGCATGTAAAACCATATGAAAGAACAATATCCCTGTCTGCACAAGGAAATATATCTCACTGTAAAATCCACAAACAACAGGATAAAGAAGGCTATGGTGCGGTCATTTTAAAATGGGGTCAACACACAAGTTTTAAAACACAGGCTTTGGGAAACATGAGAATAAACTCTTCTCCTGAGAACAAAACAAGCTTTTTATTCGACTCATGGCAATAAAAAAAAAAAATGAAGTGGTCAATGAAAAATAATAAAATAAAGGTCACTTTTACATTTTTAATCTTAATTTAAAATGCATTTTTCTTGGCGATTCAATAGTCGGCAGGGGAAGCATTCCTCTACAATGAACCCTGCAACAAGCCTGTTCATTTTGTTTTGTGTTACCTGCTGTGCTCCAAGACTTGAGAAGAGTTTTTGTAACAGCGCGCGCGGCGCCGATTCCGAGGATGAACGACTTCAAGAAGCCGAATCTGCCCGAGCATGTAGCCTATGTCTCACCGTGACCGCACCGGCACACAGTTTGCGTGTCTAAATCAGTTGCTTATGTTTACAAAATGAGCCTACAATAGCATAATAAGCATTTTTAATAGAAAGATCCATGTTTTATAAAATGTCCACGATACTTAATGAAATGTTTAGTGAAATTAGAAACTATTTAAGAGATCGTTGATTTAGTTCTATAGTCTACATACATGTTTTTATATCCACATTTTGTTCTAATGTCACAAGTAATAATCTCAGGTTTTAACGTTACTGGATTTTACGTACACGATTCTTTTTGTAGTGTTATTGGTGCTGATGTAGCCTACTAAAATAAACATCGTCACGTGTGGACCTTTCTTCTTCTCACCGTTGATTCCTGATGGTTAAGAGGACAATTACTCGAGTCGCCCCGTCGTTTCACAGAATAGTACAATGGCGAGCGCGTCGAGTATAAACGCCTCGTCCGTTTGGGGAGGTGCGCGTGCAGTCAGCGGAGACTCGCGCTGCAGAGACCCCCTGTCTCCGTCTCCGTCTCCATTTCCCTCTCTCCTTCGCACCGGCAGCTATGTCACTCAAATCGATCTCTATGGCAACGGTGCGCACGCACCACTAGACAGAACTTTACACACAAGCAAACACGGCTTGGGTAACGCAGGAAAGCGCGTTCCTATAGTATAGTAAAGTAGTGTAGTTACCGATATTTTTAGTGTAATGCGTTACTTTACTTCGTTACCCAAAAAAGTAATATCGTTACTGTAATCCGTTACTTTGTAACTCGTTACCCCCAACACTGATCTCTTATCAGGCTTGCCCCAAAAACGTTTCCAATTGTCTATGAATTTTATATTATTCTGCGGACACCACTTCGACAGCCAACCATTCAGTGAGGCCAATCGGCTAACTATCTCATCACTCCTGCATACAGGAAGGGGGCCAGAGCAAATTACAGTGCCTGACATCGTACTTGCGAGTTCACACACCTCTTTAATATTAATTTTGGTGATCTCCGACTGGCGGAGTCGAACATCATTAGTGCCGACATGAATAATGATCTTAGAGAATTTACGATTAGCATTAGCCAGCACTTTTAAATTTGCTTTGATGTCAGGCGCTCTGGCTCCCGGCAAACATGTGATTATGGTGGCTGGTGTCTCTATTTTCACGTTCCGTGTGATCGAATCACCAATTACCAGGGCACAATCAACAGAATTCTCAGTGGGTGTTTCACTGAGTGGGGCAAATCGATTTGTTATGGGAATCGGAACGGAAGAGTGGTTCTTTGATCCGCGACTAGAGCGGTGATCTCTCACAGTAACCCATCTGCCCTGCTGCACGGGCTCTACTTCAGCCGGAACTGAATCATGTAAAGAGTTCACTATGCTAGGCGCATCCAAAACACTATCTAAAGATCTAGCATTCTTACCATCCTCAATTAAAGTTTGGATGCGTGTCTCTAGTTCTGAAATCTTCTCCGTCAGCCTGACTGTCTCCTTGCATTTATCACATATAAATCCTATATTGCCATCGGAGAAGGCTATACTAAACATATGACATGTGACACAGGTGACAATAACAGGACAAGAAGACATTACTCACCGTGTTTGTTGACTGATTTCTTACTTACCTGGACTTTATGAACTCAAAGGCGCGGGCGCGCGAGAGAAAATAAATATATAAATGAGCGCACGGGTGGCGCGTTAGCAGGCTAACGTTAGCGAGTTACTAGCGTGCTGTGTTAACAATAACGGAAGCTAGAGATGTAAGGTTAATCTGAGATGTTGGGTAAGCTGTATTTAGTAGTATAAACAACTAGATAGTAAATGATGGCTCAAAACATAAAGAAATACGAGCAATCCCAAGTATATCCCGAGTATTTCCCGAGTATATATCCAAATTTCGTGTCCCGGGAAAAGAAAACATCCAGATTCTCCGTTCAGCAGTGACGCCCAGAAGCAAACAACATGATGTCGAGGATGAAACGTAACAAACAAGTCCAGATTCTCCGTTCCAGCAGTGTCGCCCAGAGGCAAGCAACACGATGTTAATAGAGGAAACGTAACAAACAAAGATTTACAATAACAAAACAAAACAACGATTTGTGATAAGCGGCAGCCATTTCGCGCACAGCGTACTCTCAATCACATGACATGACCAATGTAATCTAATCTCGAGGTCATGGATGCATGAACTAACTTTTCTGCATCAGAAACAGATAGCATGTTACGTAGCTTAGCAATGTTTCTAAGGTGGAAAAAGGCTGTTCTTGTAACATATGAAATATGATTTTCCAAAGACAAGTTGCGGTGTAATATAACACCCAGGTCTTTTACTGTAGTGGATAAAGTAACAGGACATCCTTCTAAATTAAAGTTGTATTGTAAGAGGTTTTGTGGGTAGTTTTTTGGACCAATAAGTAATACCTCCGTTTTATCTGAATTTAATAGCAGGAAATTACACGTCATCCAGCATTTTATATCTTTAAGACACTCTGTCAATTTAGATGATTTCCATTACACGAGAGTAGATGTTAAAACTTCATGCTGATTTGTACTCGGCTTTCACCAAGATAAACACAAACTAAGATGTAGCTTTACAGTAACCTATGCTTCTCCATCCATTTACGCTTCCTTCCATATGGTGATATGAATCTCCTCTGTCCGGCGTTAACGGCTGCAGTGTAGTTGGCGCGTCAGCACACACGACGGCTCCAACTACAGTGTGGTCTCCCTAGTGGACCAGCACGACAACCGTCTGGATTGAGCCGAGTAGGGGACATCTCTAGGGTCTTCAAGTGGGCACCTTCCGTCCTCAGTGTTTCGTCGACTAGCCCACGACACCTCAAGAGGGCTCGACAGTGACTCTGGCGTCCCAGAGTCACCCCCCTCCGTCCCTCACTCAACTCAGCCCAGCTTAATGACCTTTACATCCTTCCTGCTGCTGAGGTTGCTCCTTCCTCGTAGTTCACATGTGACCTAACCACAATCTCACAATCTGTCTGCAACCCAACCGCGCCAACCCGTTTGACTAAGGCTGTCGAGCCCCACTGTCTTCGTTAAAGTAGGTTCAGTGGCAACGGTTCCGTATGGCATACTACCTACCGCAAAACACAATATCTGCCCAAACACCAACCCTCATTCACGCAATATACACAAGAACGTAATAACTGTAATTACTATGCAAACTATACAATTAAACCAACAGACTCTTCGAGTTTTTCAAGAATTCTACGAAACCGTAGCGTGGCGGCCTGTACTCAGCCAGCTAGAATCTTTCCGTCTCAACCACAGCCAGTTGCTGCTCCTTTCTGCTGCTTCAGATAAGTTCTTTACTGTGCGACGCAACTCTTGGCCACTGAATCCGACGTCCCTGAGGAACCGGGTTGTAGGGTGTGCCACAAATCCTCGACAACCCACTTCCACTGGATAAACCTGAACTCTCCATCCTCGCTGTTCTGTTTCAGTGGCCAGATGAGCATACCGCAGCTTCTTCCTCTCATATGCCTCATCTACCGCATCCTCCCATGGCACTGTTAACTCTATCAGTTGAACAATGCGTGCTGATCCAGACCACAAAACAATATCTGGTTTAGTGGTGGCAATCTCAGGTGGAAAAATAAGCCATTGATCAAGATCAGCCAGCATTTTCCAGTCCCTAGCAGCTTCCAGTTGCCCTGGGCGAGAATTGTTTTAACACCTTTTCTTGGTGGTTGCTCACCTGGGCGGAGGAATATTGTCTTCTGTGTGTAAGGTTTTGCTGGAACAGGAGGCAACTTATTGGTCATGTTACGCTTGCCTTCCAATGCTAAAGCCAAACATCGCAGTACTTGGTCATGGCGCCAAGTAAACCGACCTTGGTTAAGAGCCACCTTACATCCTGTCAAAATGTGCCTTAATGTGGCAGGTGATGAACACAAAGGACAAGAGGGATCCTCTCCTACCCAGAGGTTTAGGTTCTGTGGTGATGGGAGAACATCATATGTTGTCCTGATAAGGAAACTGATCCTACTCTCTTCCATTGACCAAAGGTCTTGCCAGCCCATCTTGCGTTGTTCCACACTCTCCCATCTCATCCACTCTCCCTGCTTGGCCTGGGAAATGGCCTTTATACACCTCATCCTCTCCTCCTGCTTTCGCACCTCATTGACTATCAGCTTCCTCCTTTGAGCTGGGCCTGCCTTGTGCCATTTAGGAGGAGCTAAACTGAGCCCAAAACCCCCTCTTCCATGCTGTACCTGTCCCACGATATCCCCAATTTGAAGGGCAGCCTTTGCCTCTACTACAGATTTCTTTGCTGACCACTTTCTAACAGTTTTTAACACAGGTGCTGCCTCCCTTACACATTTGTCGCGTGACTCTACTAAGGTCATTTCCAGTCTGACCTTGGCGCACTTAAACTCCTCGGTTAAAGCAGAGGATGTTCACAGTTAACTGGCAGCTGCAATACTCCTTTACTATAAAGTCCCACTCTGCTGTGGCAGCGTGGAACTCCCAAACATTTCCTGATGTATGAACTTATTAACACTTCCAGCTTATCCTCCAGCTTATAAGTTAGTGTTTTCATCTGGTCGTGATGAAATATATAATTGAGTGTCATCAGCATAACAGTGGAAATTAATTCCATGTTTTCTTATAATATTACCAAGTGGCAGCATATATATTGAGAATAGCAGAGGGCCTAACACCGATCCTTGCGGCACTCCATAGTCTACTGACGTTATCTTCGATTTTTCCCCATTTAAACAGACAAAATGGTAACGGTCTGATAAGTACGATCTAAACCAGCTTAATGCCTGTCCCTGAACACCAGTGTAGTTTTGTAGTCGATCCAAGAGTATTTTATGATCTATAGTGTCGAACGCAGCGCTAAGATCGAGTAGAACTAGTATTGAGATACAGCCTTGGTCAGAAGCTAGAAGCAAATAATTTGTAATTTTAACTAGCGCGGTTTCTGTGCTATGATGTGGTCTGAATCCTGACTGAAATTTTTCATAGATATCATTTTCTTGCAAGAAAGAGCACAATTGAGCGGACACAACTTTTTCTAGTATTTTAGACATAAATGGAAGATTTGAAATGGGTCTGTAATTTGCTAGGTTATTTGGATCTAAATGTGCCTTCCAAAAAAACATTCAATATCATATTGAAAATAAAAAGGACATGAGCAAATATAAGAATCACAAAGATGTGTTAAAAGGAAAAGACAAAGGAAGTTTGTAAAATTAACTTCAACTGTCAGAAGGACAGCTCATGAAGAACCAATCATGTACAGAAAGGAATGTTCAAATCCAGAGGAACAGTTCAGAAGAAACGTTAATAATAAAGATTGAGAAGATTGGATCAGTTGTGCTCCTTTTTTGCAATACTTGAATACTATTTTTTTGTGGAATACTTGATGCGGCCCCGCCTGACCCAGACTCCACCTCCAGCGGCCCCCAGTTAAGTTGAGTTTGAGACCCCTGGTTTAGATGCAATGATAAGTTTATTTAGCTCTTCCTGTCCTATAGTTGTAAAGCGGTGTAGTTGTTCTTGAGGGGCGATAATTGAGGCTGAATCATAAGACACCATAAAAGATTGTACATTTACAATTGTGTTTCTGATGCTTTCTATTTTCTCAGTGAAGATATTCATGAAATCATTACTACTATACTGTAACGGAATATCTTGCTCTGGTGATGTCTGTTTATTTGTTAGTCTAGCCATGGTGTTGAATAAAAACCTTGGATTATTTTGGTTATTTTCTATTAGTTTGCGGAGATGCTCAGCCCTGGCTGCTTTTAGAGCCTTTTTATAACGTGACATACTGTCTTTCCACGCGATTCTAAAGACCTCTAAATTAGTTTGTTTCCATTTACGCTCTAAGTTACGAGTTTCTCTCTTGATAACATGTGTAGTACTATTGTACCATGGTGCTTTAGTTTTCTCTCTAACCTTTTTTAACCTAATTGGTGCAACAATTTCTAATGTACTAGAGAAAATGGTGCTCAAACTGCTAGTCATTTCCTCTAGTTCATCTTTTTGTGACATATTTTTCATTTTTACTATCGATGTTTAAAACTTTATCGACTAAAATAACTAGCTTCCGACAGACGGCCGTATGCAAGTCGACTAACACCACGAGTAACACTTGACGATGTGTGACGTAGATGTAGGAGTAGCGTAAGCTTTGAGTCTCTCGCGGTTCAAACACACAGTGCTGGGCAACCGCGTTCGTCATTACGTTGTGCGTCAAGTTCAAGTGTTACTCTTTAGGCGTAAATCGATGCGTACTATCATCTGCCGGAAGCTAGTTATTTTAGTTGATAACATTTTAAATATGGATATTTTTCTTACACAAACGCATCGCTTCACGTCAGAAGGCCTTTATTAACCCCCGGAGAGCCGCGTGGAGCACTTTAATCATGAATAGATGTGCTTTGATGGACCTCCAAACACATACAGCCATTCACTCCCATTATCAAGCTTGGGAGAGTCAGGACATTTTTTTATATAACTCTGATTGTATTCGTCTGAAAGAAGAATGTCATATACACCTAGGATGATACACCTACACTTCAGGATGAGTAAATCATGGGCTAATTTTCATTTTTGGGTGAACTGTCCCTTTAAGTATGCTGACAAACGAGGTAAATAATGTAACACAGCTGAACCAAACAAACGTCCCGGGTTACGTATGTAACCCTAGTTCCCCGAAGGGACGGACGCTGCGTGTAATCGCAGTGGGAACGCCCTCAGCGTGACGCGTCTGAAGCATGAATGAAATCAGTCAATGGAGAGAATGAGCGTCCGGCGAGTGACGTCATCGACCAGGAAGCTATAAATATCCCCTGAGTACACAATACGCCAGCTTAAAAGTTACTGAAGCAGCGACCCAAGGGGATGCCGAGAGTATGGCAGGACACGCAGCGTCCGTCCCTTCGGGGAACTAGGGTTACATACGTAACCCGGGACGTTCCCCTTCAGGGACTACCGCTGCGTGTAATCGCAGTGGGAACGCAATACCCACATCCCCATACGACCAAATCCCCGTCGTGTGTCATTAGGAGACACAAGCCGACGAGAGAACCTGAGCCCCGGGAGTGGAGCTAAGATCGAGGGAATAAAATCTAACGAAAGTGTGCGGTGAGGACCAGCCTGCCGCATCACAAACGTCCTGAAGAGAAGCTCCTGAAAGAAGAGCTGTAGAAGCAGCCATACTCCGGGTGGAACGAGCCCTTACAGCCAAAGGTGAAGGCTGATGGGCCGACCCATAAGCAAGTGGGATGGCCTCGACCACCCACTTGCTCATCCTTTGCCTAGATGCAGGACACCCTTTCTTAGGTGACCCAAACAGACGAACAGTTGTTCCGATCTCCTCCACAGGGCAGCTCTGTGGACGTAAGCATCTAAAACCCAAACTGGGCACAGCAAATTAATTTTCTCCTGGTCTGACGTCAGAAAAGGCGGAGGACAGAAAACCTGCAGAACTATAGGTCTAACAGAAACAGTTGGAACCTTAGGAACATAACCTGGTCTCGGAAAGAGAAAGGCCTTAACCAACCAGGAGCAAATTCCAGGCACGAGGGAGCCACCGAAAGTGCTTGAATATCTCCAATTCTTTTTAGAGATGAGATAGCGAGAAAAAGGATAGTCTTAGAGTAAGAAACTTTTCCGAAACTTCCTCGATGGGCTCGAAAGGAGCAAGGGAGAGACCTTCTAAGATGATGGCCAGATCCCAAGCTGGTACCCTCGTGCGAACTGCAGGCCTCAGCCTCAAGGTGCCACGAAGGAAGCGAGACATAAGTGGGTGTTTCCCGAGGGAACCTCCATTTGAAGGGGTGTGGTAAGCAGCTAAGGCCGCCACATACACCTTCAGTGTGGAGTGGGATAACCCTGTGGAGAGACGGTCCTGCAGGAAATCCAGCACTGTACCAACCGGGCAGTTAACTGGGTCCTGCTGGCGCTCTCCACACCAAGAGGTGAAAAGTTTCCACCTCGCGGCATATAACTTCCTCGTGGAGGGAGCTCTGGATCGGAGGATGGTCTCAACGACCTCAGCCGAGAGACCAGAATCTATGAGCTGGGCCCCCTCAGAGGCCAAGCCCACAGCCTCCATAGCTCTAGACGGGGGTGAAGGATCGACCCACTCGCCTGAGAGAGCAGATCTCTCCTGATCGGTATCTCTAGGGGAGAGCCGTCGAGGAGAGACACTAGGTCCGCAAACCATACCCGGGCCGACCAGAACGGGGCTATTAGCAGGAGACTGAGCCCGTCCCGGCGAACCCTCTCCAGAACTCCTGGGAGCAGAGCGATCGGGGAAAAAGCGTACAAGCGTGACCTCGGCCACGGATGTACCATCGCATCCAACCCCAGCGGGGCTGGATGGCTGCGAGAGAACCACAGCGGGCAGTGTGATGTTTCTCGAGAAGCAAATAGGTCTACCTTGGCAAGACCGAAATGTTTCCATAGGAGTTCCACCACCTCGGGGTGAAGACTCCATTCCCCGGGCCTCGGCCCCTGTCTTGACAGGATGTCTGCCCCCTGATTAAAATACCCCGGGAGATAAATAGCTCTCAGAGAAAGAATTTTCCCCTGGGACCATAGAAGGATCTGACGTGCCAGTTTGTAAAGCGGGCGAGAACGCAAACCCCCCTGATGGTTGATATAAGAAACCACCGATGTGTTGTCTGTCCGGACAAGAACATGGTGGCCCCTTAGGTCTGGGAGGAAGTGTTTCAGAGCCTGAAACACCGCCAACATCTCTAGGCAGTTTATGTGCCACAGACGATGATGGTCCTCCCACAGACCCTGAGCCGGGCGACCATCCATGATCGCCCCCCCAACCCGTGAGAGAAGCATCTGTCGTTAGCATAACGCGACGACAAGGAGCTCCTAACACAGGGCCTTGGGACAGAAACCAAGGATCTTTCCACATGATCAGGGCGTGATGACACCGTCGCGAACTCACGATCATGCGAAGCGGATTTCCCCTCGGGGAGAATCCCTTGGTCCTGAGCCACCACTGTAACAGTCTCATGTGCAAGAGGCCAAGAGGTATCACGTTGGACGCAGCTGCCATGAAACCTAACAGTCTCTGGAACTGTTTTACAGTGGATGACTGGCCTAGCTTGACCTGATCTACTGCAGCGAGAATCAAAGCAATACGAGCAGGTGACAATAGTGCCTGCATCGTCGTTGAATCCCACACTACACCTAGAAAAGTGGTTCTCTGTAATGGAGAAAGAACACTCTTTTTGGCGTTGAGCCTCAGCCCCAGTCACTTGATATGAGCAAGAACGACATCTCGGTGCCGAACCGCCTGTTGTTCCGATTGAGCTAGAATCAAGCAATCGTCTAAATAGTACAGAAAGCGGATGCCCTGTAACCTCAGCGGGGCTATAGCAGCATCCATACACTTCGTGAATGTTCGGGGTGACAGTGCTAGGCCGAACGGAAGAACCCGATATTGGTACGCTTCGCCCCCGAAAGCGAACCTCAGGAACTTCCTGTGTTGAGGGAGGATAGATACATGGAAGTAAACGTCCTTTAGATCTATCATGACAAACCAGTCCTCGGATCTGATTTGAACATCCCCTGTGACAGACACAGCGCCCTGTAACGTACTGGCAGGGAACAGCTGGCCTGGGCACTCCACAACCCTCCTCGGAGGGGGCGAGCGTCCCTCGGGAAATCGCTCGCAGAGTCTCTCTACGCCCTGTATAGGCAGGGTTAGTAGAACAGACCCCTGAGGGCATCGAGAAAGACAGGGCACCGTGTTTTTGTGCGGTGAACTCAGGTCTTTCACGATAGGGACCACCCTCAGAGTCCTGACGTTTAGCACGTCAGGATTTTTCTTTTTCCCGATGAAGTAGTATCCTAACTCCCTGCTGGGTGGGGGACCCATTCCGCCAGGAACTCTACTAAGGGAACCAGCCTCTCGAGGCTGGCCTCTGGATGAACATCCCGAGTGACAGACACAGCGCCCTGTAACATACTGGCAGGAAACAGCTGGTCTGAACACTCCACAACCCTCCTTGGAGGGGGCGAGCGTCCCTCGGGAAATCGCTCGCCGAGTCTCTCTACGCCCTGTATAGGCAGGGTTAGTAGAACAGACCCCTGAGGGCATCGAGAAAGACAGGGCACCGTGTTTTTGTGCGGTGAACTCAAGTTTTTCCCGATGGGGACCACCCTCAGAGTCCTGACGTTCAGCCCGTCAGGACTTTTTCGACGCGGCCTTTCTGGCGACAATGACTGTCCTCAGATCAGTCCTGCCCCGAGAAGGCCGCGCCGGAGAGCGCCCGCCTCGTCCCTCCAGTTTCTCTGCAGGAGGGCACGAGACTTGACACTCCGCTTCTGCTGTGCTCTTTTGGAAGACGAACTCGACGAAAAACTTTGCTCTGGTTGAACATTCTGCGTGACAGACACAGTGCCCTGTAACGGCGCACCAGCAGGGAACGACTGGTCTGAACACACTAGAACCCTCCTTAGAGGCGGCGAGCGTCCCTCGGGAAAGCACTCGCCAGACCTTTCTACGCCCTGTTTCGGCAGGGTTAGTAGGACGGGCCCCTGAGGGCGCCGGGAGAGACAGGGCACCCTTAAGGGAGGTGAACGCAAGTCTCTCTCGGCGGGGAACCCCCTCAGATTTTCCTTTGATCGGCCTGAAAAGCCTGCATAAAAGTCTTTTTATTTTTATTTTTATTTTTTCGTATGCAAACATGCAGCCGCCTGCCCCCCCACCGAGTAAGCCTTCCCCACCAGCACAGAGGTATATATATTTATTTATTTATTTATTTTTGGTGGAAGAGCCGGTGCTTTAAGTGAAGACGATGAAGCAGGAGAGAGATAGCTCGCGAGCGTCTCCTCCGCCTACAGTATCGTCACATAACCAGCAGATTTAGCACCAACAATGTTACCATAAGCATTGGACTGATTTGTGTAAATTCTGCTTGAAACCGGTCTAACCCAGGTCTTTGACACCTCAGTATGAAGATCTGGGAAGAACGGTAAGCACCGGCGAGAAGGTTGAAGTCGTGCAGACAGAAATCTATCATCTAGATTGCTTTTAATTCTAGAAACCTGTCTATCAGCTGGCCACTCGATACTGTTTTTTTTTTTTTTTTCAGCTTTTCAACAGCCCGAGATAACACATCCATCAAACCTTCTTCATTTGCAGTATAATGTGATAAACTAGTTTTCTCTGATGCAAAACTTTCGACATCCAGCTCCTCAGAACTGGAAAATCTCAATTCAACATCATCATGTGCCTCCACCCGGGCAGAAGTAACCGCCGCAGCGCGTGCTTCCAGAGCCGGGTGAGAGGCACTAGATCTCGGCGGAGATAGCTGAGATAGGGCGGAGCCCGTCTCAACGTCGCCAGTGAGATCCATCTGCGAGCCCCAAGACAAGCGCCGCCGCTCTGCCTCAACAGAAGCGGGACCCGAGCCTTGGGGAGCTCGCAGCAAATCACTCTCCTCGAAGAGCGATCGCCGCGAGCGCAGAGTTCTCAAGGGAAAACACTCGCAATGCTGACAATCGACTCCCTCGAGAGCCGACTGGGCATTGCTGCACTCCCAACACACTTCTTATACTGCTCGCTCATATTGTTTTTTTTATATAAAATATATATAGTGAAAACTCCTGACAAAACAGACAAACACAATCGACAGATTCAGACACACACAGAGCTGCTGAAGTAACTAAAAGCTGGCGTATTGTGTACTCAGGGGATATTTATAGCTTCCTGGTCGATGACGTCACTCGCCGTACGCTCATTCTCTCCATTGACTGATTTCATTCATGCTTCAGACGCGTCACGCTGAGGGCGTTCCCACTGCGATTACACGCAGCGGTAGTCCCTGAAGGGGAACTAATGACATTACTAACCATAACAATGTGGAGATGTGGGAAAAGAACACAGGAAACTCATGAATACAAACTAAAAGTCAAGGTAAGAACTGTGAACATTAGCTAAGAACTGTGAACATTAGCTAAGAACTGTGAACATTAGGTAAGAACTGTGAACATTAGCTAAGAGCTGTGAACATTAGGTAAGAACTGTGAACATTAGCTACGAACTGTGAACATTAGGTAAGAACTGTGAACATTAGGTAAGAACTGTGAACATTAGCTACGAACTGTGAACATTAGCTACGAACTGTGAACATTAGCTAAGAACTGTGAATATTAGGTAAGAACTGTGAACATTAGGTAAGAACTGTGAACATTAGCTACGAACTGTGAACATTAGCTACGAACTGTGAACATTAGCTAAGAACTGTGAACATTAGGTAAGAACTGTGAACATTAGGTAAGAACTGTGAACATTAGCTACGAACTGTGAACATTAGGTAAGAACTGTGAACATTAGGTAAGAACTGTGAACATTAGCTACGAACTGTGAACATTAGCTACGAACTGTGAACATTAGCTAAGAACTGTGAACATTAGGTAAGAACTGTGAACATTAGCTACGAACTGTGAACATTAGCTAAGAACTGTGAACATTAGCTAAGAACTGGGAACATTAGCTAAGAACTGGGAACATTAGCTAAGAACTGTGAACATTAGGTAAGAACTGTGAACATTAGCTAAGAACTGTGAACATTAGCTAAGAACTGTGAACATTAGCTAAGAACTGTGAACATTAGGTAATAACTGTGAACATTAGGTAAGAACTGTGAACATTAGCTAAGAACTGTGAACATTAGCAAAGAACTGTCAACATTAGCTAAGAACTGTGAACATTAGCTAAGAACTGTGAACTGTGAACATTAGCTAAGAACTGTGAACATTAGGTAAGAACTGTGAACATTAGCTAAGAACTGGGAACATTAGCAAAGAACTGTGAACATTAGCAAAGAACTGTGAACATTAGCTAAGAACTGTGAACATTAGCAAAGAACTGTGAACATTAGCTAAGAACTGTGAACTGTGAACATTAGGTAAGAACTGTGAACATTAGCTAAGAACTGTGAACATTAGCAAAGAACTGTGAACATTAGCTAAGAACTGTGAACATTAGCTAAGAACTGTGAACATTAGCAAAGAACTGTGAACATTAGCTAAGAACTGTGAACTGTGAACATTAGCTAAGAACTGTGAACATTAGCAAAGAACTGTGAACATTAGCTAAAAACTGTGAACTGTGAACATTAGGTAAGAACTGTGAACATTAGCTAAGAACTGTGAACATTAGCAAAGAACTGTGAACATTAGCTAAGAACTGTGAACTGTGAACATTAGGTAAGAACTGTGAACATTAGCAAAGAACTGTCAACATTAGCTAAGAACTGTGAACATTAGCTAAGAACTGTGAACTGTGAACATTAGCTAAGAACTGTGAACATTAGCTAAGAACTGTGAACTGTGAACATTAGGTAAGAACTGTGAACATTAGGTAAGAACTGTGAACATTAGCTACGAACTGTGAACATTAGCTACGAACTGTGAACATTAGCTAAGAACTGTGAACATTAGGTAAGAACTGTGAACATTAGGTAAGAACTGTGAACATTAGCTACGAACTGTGAACATTAGGTAAGAACTGTGAACATTAGGTAAGAACTGTGAACATTAGCTACGAACTGTGAACATTAGCTACGAACTGTGAACATTAGCTAAGAACTGTGAACATTAGCTAAGAACTGTGAACATTAGGTAAGAACTGTGAACATTAGGTAAGAACTGTGAACATTAGCTACGAACTGTGAACATTAGCTACGAACTGTGAACATTAGCTAAGAACTGTGAACATTAGCTACGAACTGTGAACATTAGCTAAGAACTGTGAACATTAGCTAAGAACTGGGAACATTAGCTAAGAACTGGGAACATTAGCTAAGAACTGTGAACATTAGGTAAGAACTGTGAACATTAGCTAAGAACTGTGAACATTAGCTAAGAACTGTGAACATTAGCTAAGAACTGTGAACATTAGGTAATAACTGTGAACATTAGGTAAGAACTGTGAACATTAGCTAAGAACTGTGAACATTAGCAAAGAACTGTCAACATTAGCTAAGAACTGTGAACATTAGCTAAGAACTGTGAACTGTGAACATTAGCTAAGAACTGTGAACATTAGGTAAGAACTGTGAACATTAGCTAAGAACTGGGAACATTAGCAAAGAACTGTGAACATTAGCAAAGAACTGTGAACATTAGCTAAGAACTGTGAACATTAGCAAAGAACTGTGAACATTAGCTAAGAACTGTGAACTGTGAACATTAGGTAAGAACTGTGAACATTAGCTAAGAACTGTGAACATTAGCAAAGAACTGTGAACATTAGCTAAGAACTGTGAACATTAGCTAAGAACTGTGAACATTAGCAAAGAACTGTGAACATTAGCTAAGAACTGTGAACTGTGAACATTAGCTAAGAACTGTGAACATTAGCAAAGAACTGTGAACATTAGCTAAAAACTGTGAACTGTGAACATTAGGTAAGAACTGTGAACATTAGCTAAGAACTGTGAACATTAGCAAAGAACTGTGAACATTAGCTAAGAACTGTGAACTGTGAACATTAGGTAAGAACTGTGAACATTAGCAAAGAACTGTGAACATTAGCTAAGAACTGTGAACTGTGAACATTAGGTAAGAACTGTGAACATTAGCAAAGAACTGTCAACATTAGCTAAGAACTGTGAACATTAGCTAAGAACTGTGAACTGTGAACATTAGCTAAGAACTGTGAACATTAGCTAAGAACTGTGAACTGTGAACATTAGGTAAGAACTGTGAACATTAGCAAAGAACTGTGAACATTAGCTAAGAACTGTGAACTGTGAATATTAGGTAAGAACTGTGAACATTAGCAAAGAACTGTCAACATTAGCTAAGAACTGTGAACATTAGCTAAGAACTGTGAACATTAGCTAAGAACTGTGAACTGTGAACATTAGCTAAGAACTGTGAACATTAGGTAAGAACTGTGAACATTAGCTAAGAACTGTGAACATTAGCAAAGAACTGTGAACATTAGCAAAGAACTGTGAACATTAGCTAAGAACTGTGAACTGTGAACATTAGCTAAGAACTGTGAACATTAGGTAAGAACTGTGAACATTAGGTAAGAACTGTGAACATTAGCTAAGAACTGTGAACTGTGAACATTAGCTAAGAACTGTGAACATTAGGTAAGAACTGTGAACATTAGCTAAGAACTGTGAACATTAGCTAAGAACTGTGAACATTAGCTAAGAACTGTGAACTGTGAACATTAGCTAAGAACTGTGAAATGTGAACATTAGCTAAGAACTGTGAACATTAGGTAAGAACTGTGAACATTAGCTAAGAACTGTGAACATTAGCAAAGAACTGTGAACATTAGCAAAGAACTGTGAACATTAGCTAAGAACTGTGAACTGTGAACTGTGAACATTAGCTAAGAACTGTGAACATTAGGTAAGAACTGTGAACATTAGGTAAGAACTGTGAACATTAGGTAAGAACTGTGAACATTAGCTAAGAACTGTGAACATTAGCTAAGAACTGTGAACATTAGCAAAGAACTGTGAACATTAGCTAAGAACTGTGAACTGTGAACATTAGGTAAGAACTGTGAACATTAGGTAAGAACTGTGAACATTAGCTAAGAACTGTGAACATTAGCAAAGAACTGTGAACATTAGCTAAGAACTGTGAACTGTGAACATTAGGTAAGAACTGTGAACATTAGCTAAGAACTGTGAACTGTGAACATTAGGTAAGAACTGTGAACATTAGGTAAGAACTGTGAACATTAGCTAAGAACTGTGAACATTAGCTAAGAACTGTGAACATTAGCAAAGAACTGTGAACATTAGCAAAGAACTGTGAACAATAGCTAATAACTGTGAACATTAGCAAAGAACTGTGAACATTAGCAAAGAACTGTGAACATTAGCTAAGAACTGTGAACTGTGAACTGTGAACATTAGCTAAGAACTGTGAACATTAGGTAAGAACTGTGAACATTAGGTAAGAACTGTGAACATTAGCTAAGAACTGTGAACATTAGCTAAGAACTGTGAACATTAGCTAAGAACTGTGAACATTAGCAAAGAACTGTGAACATTAGCTAAGAACTGTGAACTGTGAACATTAGGTAAGAACTGTGAACATTAGGTAAGAACTGTGAACATTAGGTAAGAACTGTGAACATTAGCTAAGAACTGTGAACATTAGCAAAGAACTGTGAACATTAGCTAAGAACTGTGAACTGTGAACATTAGGTAAGAACTGTGAACATTAGCTAAGAACTGTGAACTGTGAACATTAGGTAAGAACTGTGAACATTAGGTAAGAACTGTGAACATTAGCTAAGAACTGTGAACATTAGCTAAGAACTGTGAACATTAGCAAAGAACTGTGAACATTAGCTAAGAACTGTGAACTGTGAACATTAGGTAAGAACTGTGAACATTAGGTAAGAACTGTGAACATTAGCTAAGAACTGTGAACATTAGCAAAGAACTGTGAACATTAGCTAAGAACTGTGAACTGTGAACATTAGCTAAGAACTGTGAACTGTGAACATTAGGTAAGAACTGTGAACATTAGGTAAGAACTGTGAACATTAGCTAAGAACTGTGAACATTAGCTAAGAACTGTGAACATTAGCAAAGAACTGTGAACATTAGCAAAGAACTGTGAACATTAGCAAAGAACTGTGAACATTAGCTAAGAACTGTGAACTGTGAACATTAGGTAAGAACTGTGAACATTAGGTAAGAACTGTGAACATTAGCTAAGAACTGTGAACATTAGCAAAGAACTGTGAACATTAGCTAAGAACTGTGAACATTAGCAAAGAACTGTGAACATTAGCTAAGAACTGTGAACTGTGAACATTAGGTAAGAACTGTGAACATTAGCAAAGAACTGTGAACATTAGCTAAGAACTGTGAACTGTGAATATTAGGTAAGAACTGTGAACATTAGCAAAGAACTGTCAACATTAGCTAAGAACTGTGAACATTAGCTAAGAACTGTGAACTGTGAACATTAGCTAAGAACTGTGAACATTAGCTAAGAACTGTGAACATTAGCAAAGAACTGTGAACATTAGCAAAGAACTGTGAACATTAGCTAAGAACTGAGAACTGTGAACATTAGCAAAGAACTGTGAACATTAGCTAAGAACTGAGAACTGTTAACATTAGCAAAGAACTGTGAACATTAACTAAGAACTGTGAACATTAGGTTAGAACTGTGAACATTAGGTAAGAACTGTGAACATTAGGTAAGAACTGTGAACATTAGCTAAGAACTGTGAACATTAGCAAAGGACTGTGAACATTAGCAAAGAACTGTGAACATTAGCAAAGAACTGTGAACATTAGCTAAGAACTGTGAACTGTGAACATTAGGTAAGAACTGTGAACATTAGGTAAGAACTGTGAACATTAGGTAAAAACTGTGAACATTAGCTAAGAACTGTGAACATTAGCAAAGAACTGTGAACATTAGCAAAGAACTGTGAACATTAGCTAAGAACTGTGAACATTAGCTAAGAACTGTGAACATTAGCTAAGAACTGTGAACATTAGCTAAGAACTGTGAACATTAGGTAAGAACTGTGAACATTAGCTACGAACTGTGAACATTAGCTACGAACTGTGAACATTAGCTAAGAACTGTGAACATTAGCTAAGAACTGTGAACATTAGGTAAGAACTGTGAACATTAGCTAAGAACTGTGAACATTAGCTACGAACTGTGAACATTAGGTAAGAACTGTGAACATTAGGTAAGAACTGTGAACATTAGCTACGAACTGTGAACATTAGCTAAGAACTGTGAACATTAGGTAAGAACTGTGAACATTAGCTACGAACTGTGAACATTAGCTAAGAACTGTGAACATTAGGTAATAACTGTGAACATTAGGTAAGAACTGTGAACATTAGCTAAGAACTGTGAACATTAGCAAAGAACTGTCAACATTAGCTAAGAACTGTGAACATTAGCTAAGAACTGTGAACATTAGCAAAGAACTGTGAACATTAGCTAAGAACTGTGAACATTAGCTAAGAACTGTGAACATTAGCAAAGAACTGTGAACATTAGCTACGAACTGTGAACATTAGCTAAGAACTGTGAACATTAGGTAAGAACTGTGAACATTAGCTACGAACTGTGAACATTAGCTAAGAACTGTGAACATTAGCTAAGAACTGGGAACATTAGCTAAGAACTGGGAACATTAGCTAAGAACTGGGAACATTAGGTAAGAACTGTGAACATTAGCTAAGAACTGTGAACATTAGCTAAGAACTGTAAACATTAGCTAAGAACTGTGAACATTAGCTAAGAACTGGGAACATTAGCTAAGAACTGTAAACATTAGCTAAGAACTGTGAACATTAGCTAAGAACTGTGAACTGTGAACATTAGGTAAGAACTGTGAACATTAGCTAAGAACTGTGAACATTAGCAAAGAACTGTGAACATTAGCAAAGAACTGTGAACATTAGCTAAGAACTGTGAACTGTGAACATTAGGTAAGAACTGTGAACATTAGGTAAGAACTGTGAACATTAGCTACGAACTGTGAACATTAGCTAAGAACTGTGAACATTAGCAAAGAACTGTGAACATTAGCTAAGAACTGTGAACTGTGAACATTAGGTAAGAACTGTGAACATTAGCTAAGAACTGTGAACATTAGCAAAGAACTGTGAACATTAGCAAAGAACTGTGAACATTAGCTAAGAACTGTGAACTGTGAACATTAGGTAAGAACTGTGAACATTAGGTAAGAACTGGCAACATTAGCTAAGAACTGTGAACATTAGCTAAGAACTGTGAACATTAGCTAAGAACTGTGAACTGTGAACATTAGGTAAGAACTGTGAACATTAGGTAAGAACTGTGAACATTAGGTAAGAACTGTGAACATTAGCTAAGAACTGTGAACATTAGGTAAGAACTGTGAACATTAGCTAAGAACTGTGAACATTAGCAAAGAACTGTGAACATTAGCAAAGAACTGTGAACATTAGCTAAGAACTGTGAACTGTGAACATTAGGTAAGAACTGTGAACATTAGCTAAGAACTGTGAACATTAGCAAAGAACTGTGAACATTAGCAAAGAACTGTGAACATTAGCTAAGAACTGTGAACTGTGAACATTAGGTAAGAACTGTGAACATTAGGTAAGAACTGTGAACATTAGCTAAGAACTGTGAACATTAGCAAAGAACTGTGAACATTAGCTAAGAACTGTGAACTGTGAACATTAGGTAAGAACTGTGAACATTAGGTAAGAACTGTGAACATTAGCAAAGAACTGTCAACATTAGCTAAGAACTGTGAACATTAGCTAAGAACTGTGAACTGTGAACATTAGCTAAGAACTGTGAACATTAGCTAAGAACTGTGAACTGTGAACATTAGGTAAGAAATGTGAACATTAGCAAAGAACTGTGAACATTAGCTAAGAACTGTGAACTGTGAATATTAGGTAAGAACTGTGAACATTAGCAAAGAACTGTCAGCATTAGCTAAGAACTGTGAACATTAGCTAAGAACTGTGAACTGTGAACATTAGCTAAGAACTGTGAACTGTGAACATTAGCTAAGAACTGTGAACATTAGGTAAGAACTGTGAACATTAGCTAAGAACTGTGAACATTAGCAAAGAACTGTGAACATTAGCTAAGAACTGTGAACTGTGAACATTAGCTAAGAACTGTGAACATTAGGTAAGAACTGTGAACATTAGCTAAGAACTGTGAACATTAGCAAAGAACTGTGAACATTAGCTAAGAACTGTGAACATTAGGTAAGAACTGTGAACATTAGGTAAGAACTGTGAACATTAGCTAAGAACTGTGAACTGTGAACATTAGGTAAGAACTGTGAACATTAGGTAAGAACTGTGAACATTAGGTAAGAACTGTGAACATTAGGTAAGAACTGTGAACATTAGGTAAGAACTGTGAACATTAGCTAAGAACTGTGAACATTAGCTAAGAACTGTGAACATTAGCTAAGAACTGTGAACATTAGCAAAGAACTGTGAACATTAGCAAAGAACTGTGAACATTAGCTAAGAACTGTGAACTGTGAACATTAGGTAAGAACTGTGAACATTAGGTAAGAACTGTGAACATTAGGTAAGAACTGTGAACATTAGGTAAGAACTGTGAACATTAGGTAAGAACTGTGAACATTAGCTAAGAACTGTGAACATTAGCAAAGAACTGTGAACATTAGCAAAGAACTGTGAACATTAGGTAAGAACTGTGAACATTAGCAAAGAACTGTGAACATTAGGTAAGAACTGTGAACATTAGGTAAGAACTGTGAACATTAGGTAAGAACGGTGAACATTAGCAAAGAACTGTGAACATTAGGTAAGAACTGTGAACATTAGCTAAGAACTGTGAACATTAGCTAAGAACTGTGAACATTAGGTAAGAACTGTGAACATTAGCTACGAACTGTGAACATTAGCAAAGAACTGTGAACATTAGCAAAGAACTGTGAACATTAGCTAAGAACTGTGAACATTAGCAAAGAACTGTGAACATTAGCAAAGAACTGTGAACATTAGCAAAGAACTGTGAACATTAGCAAAGAACTGTGAACATTAGCTAAGAACTGAGAACTGTGAACATTAGCAAAGAACTGTGAACATTAGCTAAGAACTGAGAACTGTGAACATTAGGTAAGAACTGTGAACATTAGGTAAGAACTGTGAACATTAGCAAAGAACTGTGAACATTAGCAAAGAACTGTGAACATTAGCTAAGAACTGTGAACTGTGAACATTAGGTAAGAACTGTGAACATTAGGTAAGAACTGTGAACATTAGGTAAGAACTGTGAACATTAGGTAAGAACTGTGAACATTAGCTAAGAACTGTGAACATTAGCAAAGAACTGTGAACATTAGCAAAGAACTGTGAACATTAGCAAAGAACTGTGAACATTAGCAAAGAACTGTGAACATTAGCTAAGAACTGAGAACTGTGAACATTAGGTAAGAACTGTGAACATTAGCTAAGAACTGTGAACATTAGCAAAGAACTGTGAACATTAGCTAAGAACTGTGAACTGTGAACATTAGGTAAGAACTGTGAACATTAGGTAAGAACTGTGAACATTAGGTAAGAACTGTGAACATTAGGTAAGAACTGTGAACATTAGCTAAGAACTGTGAACATTAGCAAAGAACTGTGAACATTAGCAAAGAACTGTGAACATTAGCAAAGAACTGTGAACATTAGCTAAGAACTGTGACCTGTGAACATTAGGTAAGAACTGTGAACATTAGGTAAGAACTGTGAACATTAGCTAAGAACTGTGAACATTAGCAAAGAACTGTGAACATTAGCAAAGAACGGTGAACATTAGCTAAGAACTGTGAACATTAGCTAAGAACTGTGAACATTAGCTAAGAACTGTGAACATTAGCTAAGAACTGTGAACATTAGCTAAGAACTGTGAACTGTGAACATTAGGTAAGAACTGTGAACATTAGCAAAGAACTGTCAACATTAGCTAAGAACTGTGAACATTAGCTAAGAACTGTGAACTGTGAACATTAGCTAAGAACTGTGAACATTAGCTAAGAACTGTGAACATTAGCTAAGAACTGTGAACATTAGCTAAGAACTGTGAACATTAGGTAAGAACTGTGAACATTAGGTAAGAACTGTGAACATTAGCTAAGAACTGTGAACTGTGAACATTAGGTAAGAACGTCTCGGTTACGTATGTAACCCTAGTTCCCTGATAGGGAACGAGACGCTGCGTCAAACGCTGCGGGAACGCCCCTGCGTTGTGCGTCATGAAGCACGTATGGAATCAGCCCAATGGAGAGATGAAACGTCATAGGCGGGTGACGTCATCGACCAGGAAACTATAAAGCACCCCAAAAACACAAGCGCATTAGCTTCTGATAGGCTTGAAGGAAGCGCTAACGGGAGTGCCGGGAGTATGGCGGAGCGACGCAGCGTCTCGTTCCCTATCAGGGAACTAGGGTTACATACGTAACCGAGACGTTCCCTTTCAAGGGAACTTCGAGCTGCGTCAAACGCTGCGGGAACGCGAATACCCACGTCGCCATAGGACCAAATGACCGTCATGTGAGACTAGCGCACAGAGGACGAGAGCACCTGTGCCCCAGGGGTAGAGCTTAAGTCTAGGTCATAGAACTTAATAAAAGTATGCGGTGAAGACCATCCAGCCGCATCACAAACATCACTCAGGGAAACCCCCGACAAAAGAGCTTTAGAAGCAGCCATACTCCTGGTAGAGTGAGCTCGGACAACCAAAGGTGAAGGCTGGCCAGCCGACTCATAAGCAAGTGAGATAGCCTCAACCACCCACTTGCTCATTCTCTGTTTAGACGCAGGACACCCTTTCCTGGGTGGCCCGAAACATACAAAAAGTTGTTCTGATTTCCTCCACAGGGCAGCTCTGTGGACATAAGCGTCTAATGCCCTAACAGGGCAGAGTGAATTAAGTTTCTCCTGGTCCGATGACATAAATGGAGGAGGACAGAAAGCCTGCAGAACCGTAGGTCTAACAATATTAGTAGGAACCTTAGGAACGTAACCTGGTCTAGGATGCAGAAAAGCTTTAACCATGCCAGGTGCAAATTCCAGGCACGAGGGTGAAACCGACAGAGCCTGCAAATCTCCGATTCTTTTTAGTGAAGAGATAGCAAGCAAAAAGATAGTCTTAAAAGTGAGAAACTTCTCGGGAACTTTTTCGATAGGTTCAAAAGGAGCTAGGGAAAGACCTTCTAATACAATGGCCAGATCCCAAGTCGGCACCCTCGTACGAACTGCTGGCCTCAGCCTCAAAGTGCCACGGAGGAAACGAGTTATAAGCGGGTGTCTCCCAAGAGAAACTCCACTGAAAGGGACGTGGTAAGCAGCTAGTGCCGCCACATACACCTTTAGTGTGGAGGGGGATAACCCTGTGGAGAAGCGCTCCTGCAGGAATTCCAGCACTGCACCCACTGGGCAGTTAACTGGGTCCTGCAGGTGTTCTCCACACCAAGAAGTGAAAAGTTTCCACTTCAAGGCATAAAGCTTCCTCGTGGATGGAGCTCTGGAGTTAAGAATGGTCTCAACAACCTCGGTTGAGAGACCGGAGTCTATGAGCTGGGCCCCCTCAGAGGCCAAGCCCACAGTTTCCACAATTCTGGGCGGGGGTGAAGTATCGTGCCCCCCGCCTGGGAGAGTAGATCCCTCCTGACCGGGAGCTCCAAAGGAGAACCGTCCAGGAGAGAAATCAGGTCCGCAAACCATACTCGGGCCGGCCAGAACGGGGCTACTAGTAGTAGACTGACCCCGTCCCGGCGGACCCTCTCCAGAACTCCTGGTAACAGAGCAATCGGGGGAAAGGCGTACAGACGTGACCTCGGCCACGGCTGCACCATAGCATCCAACCCCAGGGGGGCTGGAAGAGTGATGGAGAACCACCGATGAGAATGAGTGGTCTCCTTGGAAGCGAATAGGTCCACCTCGGCGCGACCGAAACTCAACCAAAGGAGCTCCACCACCTCGGGGTGGAGTCTCCATTCCCCTGGCCTCGGCCCCTGCCTCGACAGGGAGTCTGCTACCACATTCAAATACCCAGGGAGATACATTGCTCTCAGAGATAGTAGCTTCCCTTGGGACCACAGGAGGATCTGACGGGCCAACTTGTAAAGCCGGCGAGACCGCAGGCCCCCCTGATGATTTATATAAGAGACCACCGACGTGTTGTCTGATTGAACTAACACATGATGGCCTCTCAGGTCTGTTAGGAAGTGTTTCAGAGCCTGAAACACAGCCAACATCTCTAGACAATTTATGTGCCACGAAAGATGATGATCCTGCCACAGACCTTGGGCTGGGCGACCACTCATGACCGCCCCCCACCCTGTGAGGGAAGCATCCGTCGTTAGCGTTATGCGACGACAAAGAGCCCCCAGCACAGGACCTTTGGATAGGAACCAAGTTTCTCTCCACATGACCAGAGCACGAAGGCAGCGCCGCGTGACTTTGAACGTGCGGAGCGGATTTCCCCTCGGGGAGAATCCCTTGGTCCTGAGCCACCACTGTAGCGGTCTCATGTACAACAGGCCGCAAGGTATAACGTTGGACGCTGCTGCCATCAGACCCAACAGTCTCTGAAACTGCTTGACAGTGAGTAGCTGGCCTAGCTTCACTTGTTTCACAGCTGAGAGAATCGAAGCGATGCGGGTCGGAGAGAGTCGCGCCCGCATCGATACCGAATCCCAAACGACACCCAGAAAAGTGGTCTTCTGGGAAGGAGATAATACACTTTTCTTTGCGTTCAGCCTCAACCCCAACTTTCTGATATGAGCGAGGACGACATCTCGATGCCGAACCGCCATCTGCTCGGTCTGAGCTAAAATCAACCAATCGTCGATGTAATTGAGAATCCGAATGCCCTGAAGCCTCAGAGGCACTAGTGCTGCATCCATGCATTTCGTGAAAGTGCGGGGAGATAAAGCTAGGCCAAACGGAAGAACCCTGTACTGGTACGCCTCGCCCCCGAAGGCGAACCTCAGGAACTTCCTGTGTTGTGGAAGGATGGACACATGGAAGTATGCGTCCTTCAGATCTATCGTGACAAACCAGTCCTCGGACCTGATTTGAGACACGATCTGCTTGATAGTGAGCATCTTGAATTTTAGCTTCCCTACCGAGCGATTCAATATGCGCAGGTCTAAAATTGGACGCAACCCCCCATCCTTCTTTGGAACGATGAAATATCGGCTGTAATAACCTGACTCCAAACTGGGAGGAGGAACCCGTTCTATAGCCTCTTTTTGAAGGAGCGTTTTCACCTCTTGTTCCAATACCAGAGCCTGCTCGGGGCCCACCACTGTGTGCAGAACCCCTCTGAATTTTGGTGGACGACACCTGAACTGGATAGCATAACCCTTTTCTACTGTCTGCAGGACCCAATGAGATATTTTTGGAAGGCTTTTCCACTCTGCCAGAAATTCTACTAAGGGTACCAGCCTCTCGAGACTGGCCTCTGGTGTAACTTGAGCAGCAGACGCAGCGCCCTGTAACGGCGCACCGGCAGGGAACAACTGGTCTGACCGCTCTGAGACCCTCCTCAGAGGGAGCGAGCGTCCCTCGGGAAAGCGCTCGCTGGGATCGTCTGTGCCCCGGCATAAAGGCGGGGTTGGCAGAACGAGCCCCTGAGGGCACCGAGGAGGAATGGGCACCGTAAAAAGAGGTGAACACCTTTCCGCCTCGGTGGGGACCACCCTCAGCATCCTGAACGGCTTGGCGTCAGGACTTCTTCTTAGCCGAAGCCTTCTTAGCCAATATAACTGTCCTCAGATCAGTTCTACTGGGAGAAGGCTTCGGCTGAGAGTGTCGCGGCTGAGCCCACTGTCCAGCAGGGGGAGCACGAGACGCGACACTCTGCCTCTGCTGCGCTCTATGTGATGAGCTCGTAGACGGCCGGGGCTGCTCCCGCCCAGCAGCCCCAGGGACATGAACTTTAAGGGGAAGAAACTTTTTAAAAGCTGCAGTTTGTTTCTTTTCTTCTTGGAATTTATCGATAACTGAATTCACAGCATCACCAAACAACCCCATGGGAGAAAGAGGAGCATCTAAAAGAAAAGCTTTTTCTCTCTCTTTAATATTAGTCTGATTTAACCACAAATGTCTTTCTGCGGCCACCAGAGCTGCCATAGAACGACCCATTAATTTGGCCGATTCTCTGGTGGCACGCAGGGATAAATCAGCAGCCTGACGCAGTTCGCGAACTACGTCAGTACTGACCTCCTCACTCTCACTCATGTCCCTTAGCAGATCAGCCTGGTATGCCTGCAAGATTGACATAGTATGCAGACATGACGCAGCCTGACCTGCTGCCGAATATGCTTTACCCACCAAAGCCGAAGTGTTTCTTAAAGGCTTGGTGGGTAATGCCGGTGCCTTAAAAGATGATGCTGCTTCGGGGGAGAGATGGCTCGCAAGCGTCTCTTCCACACGAGGCAAAGCACCATAACCATGAGCCTTGGCTCCCATAATATTAGCGTATGTAGAAGTCTGGGGACTAAACACTCTATATGACACCGGTTTTCTCCATGATTTCGACACCTCGGTGTGGAGATCATGGAAAAACGGCAGGCACCGGCGTGGAGGCTGCACACGTGACGGCAAAAATCTCTCATCCAACTTTGATTTAGAAACAGACTCCTGTCTAGTCACTGGCCATTCAATATTAAGTTTTTCAACAGCTCTTGTTAACACCTCCATAAGCTCATCACTCTCAGGAGTGTGGGGTGGCGAATCCTCCACATCTCCCTCAACACTAACAACATCAAGTTCCTCAGAACTGGATAGCTGCAGCATTGGTGCCTCAGCCCGAGCGGAAGAAACCGCGGCGCGTGCTTCCGAACCCGGGACTGAGGCACTGGATCTCACAGGTGAAGGGAGAGATAAGGCAGAGCCCGTCTCAAACCCCGCTGTGAGATCCATCTGCGATCCCCACGATAAGCGCCGCCGCTCTGCCTCGGCAGAAGCGGGACCCGAACCGCGGGGAGCACGCACCGAACCGCTCTCCTCAAAGAGCGATCGGCGGGAGCGGAGCGTCCTTAACGGCAAACGCTCGCAATGCTCACAGTCTGCTCCCTCGAGAGCAAACTGGGCATGCTGAACTCCCAAACAAACAACACAAAGATCATGTGTATCCCCGCTCGTTAAATAACGCGAGCAGGGAGGAACACACTTTCTAAACTGCTGTTCGTCCGCCATAATCTCTCAATATATATATATAGGGATAAATTGTTTGTGTGGTGCAGGGTATGTAAGACAGACAATATCACACAGGGACAGATTCACATGTAGCGCGACTGAAAGCACAGAAGCTAATGCGCTTGTGTTTTTGGGGTGCTTTATAGTTTCCTGGTCGATGACGTCACCCGCCTATGACGTTTCATCTCTCCATTGGGCTGATTCCATACGTGCTTCATGACGCACAACGCAGGGGCGTTCCCGCAGCGTTTGACGCAGCTCGAAGTTCCCTTGAAAGGGAACTGTGAACATTAGCAAAGAACTGTCAACATTAGCTAAGAACTGTGAACATTAGCTAAGAACTGTGAACTGTAAACATTAGCTAAGAACTGTGAACATTAGCTAAGAACTGTGAACATTAGCAAAGAACTGTGAACATTAGCTAAGAACTGTGAACTGTGAACATTAGGTAAGAACTGTGAACATTAGCAAAGAACTGTGAACATTAGCTAAGAACTGTGAACTGTGAATATTAGGTAAGAACTGTGAACATTAGCAAAGAACTGTCAACATTAGCTAAGAACTGTGAACATTAGCTAAGAACTGTGAACTGTGAACATTAGCTAAGAACTGTGAACATTAGGTAAGAACTGTGAACATTAGCTAAGAACTGTGAACATTAGCAAAGAACTGTGAACATTAGCAAAGAACTGTGAACATTAGCTAAGAACTGTGAACTGTGAACATTAGCTAAGAACTGTGAACATTAGGTAAGAACTGTGAACATTAGGTAAGAACTGTGAACATTAGCTAAGAACTGTGAACATTAGCTAAGAACTGTGAACATTAGGTAAGAACTGTGAACATTAGGTAAGAACTGTGAACATTAGCTAAGAACTGTGAACATTAGGTAAGAACTGTGAACATTAGGTAAGAACTGTGAACATTAGGTAAGAACGGTGAACATTAGCAAAGAACTGTGAACATTAGGTAAGAACTGTGAACATTAGCTAAGAACTGTGAACATTAGCTAAGAACTGTGAACATTAGGTAAGAACTGTGAACATTAGCTACGAACTGTGAACATTAGCAAAGAACTGTGAACATTAGCAAAGAACTGTGAACATTAGCTAAGAACTGTGAACATTAGCTAAGAACTGTGAACTGTGAACATTAGGTAAGAACTGTGAACATTAGGTAAGAACTGTGAACATGTAGCTACGAACTGTGAACATTAGCTAAGAACTGTGAACATTAGCTAAGAACTGTAAACATTAGCTAAGAACTGTGAACATTAGCTAAGAACTGGGAACATTAGCTAAGAACTGTAAACATTAGCTAAGAACTGTGAACATTAGCTAAGAACTGTGAACTGTGAACATTAGGTAAGAACTGTGAACATTAGCTAAGAACTGTGAACATTAGCAAAGAACTGTGAACATTAGCAAAGAACTGTGAACATTAGCTAAGAACTGTGAACTGTGAACATTAGGTAAGAACTGTGAACATTAGGTAAGAACTGTGAACATTAGCTAAGAACTGTGAACATTAGCTAAGAACTGTGAACATTAGCAAAGAACTGTGAACATTAGGTAAGAACTGTGAACATTAGCAAAGAACTGTGAACATTAGCAAAGAACTGTGAACATTAGCTAAGAACTGTGAACTGTGAACATTAGGTAAGAACTGTGAACATTAGCTAAGAACTGTGAACTGTGAACATTAGGTAAGAACTGTGAACATTAGGTAAGAACTGTGAATATTAGCTAAGAACTGTGAACATTAGCTAAGAACTGTGAACTGTGAACATTAGCTAAGAACTGTGAACATTAGGTAAGAACTGTGAACATTAGGTAAGAACTGTGAATATTAGCTAAGAACTGTGAACATTAGGTAAGAACTGTGAACATTAGGTAAGAACTGTGAACATTAGCTAAGAACTGTGAACATTAGGTAAGAACTGTGAACATTAGCTAAGAACTGTGAACTGTGAACATTAGGTAAGAACTGTGAACATTAGGTAAGAACTGTGAATATTAGCTAAGAACTGTGAACATTAGCAAAGAACTGTGAACATTAGCTAAGAACTGTGAACTGTGAACATTAGGTAAGAACTGTGAACATTAGCTAAGAACTGTGAACTGTGAATATTAGCTAAGAACTGTGAACATTAGCAAAGAACTGTGAACATTAGCTAAGAACTGTGAACTGTGAACATTAGGTAAGAACTGTGAACATTAGGTAAGAACTGTGAACATTAGGTAAGAACTGTGAACATTAGCTAAGAACTGTGAACATTAGCAAAGAACTGTGAACATTAGCAAAGAACTGTGAACATTAGCAAAGAACTGTGAACATTAGCTAAGAACTGTGAACTGTGAACATTAGGTAAGAACTGTGAACATTAGCTAAGAACTGTGAACATTAGCTAAGAACTGTGAACATTAGCAAAGAACTGTGAACATTAGCAAAGAACTGTGAACATTAGCTAAGAACTGTGAACATTAGCTAAGAACTGTGAACATTAGCTAAGAACTGTGAACATTAGGTAAGAACTGTGAACATTAGCTAAGAACTGTGAACATTAGCTAAGAACTGTGAACTGTGAACATTAGGTAAGAACTGTGAACATTAGCAAAGAACTGTGAACATTAGCTAAGAACTGTGAACATTAGCTAAGAACTGTGAACATTAGCTAAGAACTGTGAACATTAGCTAAGAACTGTGAACATTATCTAAGAACTGTGAACATTAGCTAAGAACTGTGAACTGTGAACATTAGCTAAGAACTGTGAACATTAGGTAAGAACTGTGAACATTAGGTAAGAACTGTGAACATTAGCTAAGAACTGTGAACATTAGGTAAGAACTGTGAACATTAGGTAAGAACTGTGAACATTAGCTAAGAACTGTGAACATTAGGTAAGAACTGTGAACATTAGCTAAGAACTGTGAACATTAGCTAAGAACTGTGAACTGTGAACATTAGCTAAGAACTGTGAACATTAGGTAAGAACTGTGAACATTAGGTAAGAACTGTGAACATTAGGTAAGAACTGTGAACATTAGCTAAGAACTGTGAACATTAGGTAAGAACTGTGAACATTAGGTAAGAACTGTGAACATTAGGTAAGAACGGTGAACATTAGCAAAGAACTGTGAACATTAGGTAAGAACTGTGAACATTAGCTAAGAACTGTGAACATTAGCTAAGAACTGTGAACATTAGGTAAGAACTGTGAACATTAGCTACGAACTGTGAACATTAGCAAAGAACTGTGAACATTAGCAAAGAACTGTGAACATTAGCTAAGAACTGTGAACATTAGCTAAGAACTGTGAACTGTGAACATTAGGTAAGAACTGTGAACATTAGGTAAGAACTGTGAACATTAGCTACGAACTGTGAACATTAGCTAAGAACTGTGAACATTAGCTAAGAACTGTAAACATTAGCTAAGAACTGTGAACATTAGCTAAGAACTGGGAACATTAGCTAAGAACTGTAAACATTAGCTAAGAACTGTGAACATTAGCTAAGAACTGTGAACTGTGAACATTAGGTAAGAACTGTGAACATTAGCTAAGAACTGTGAACATTAGCAAAGAACTGTGAACATTAGCAAAGAACTGTGAACATTAGCTAAGAACTGTGAACTGTGAACATTAGGTAAGAACTGTGAACATTAGGTAAGAACTGTGAACATTAGCTAAGAACTGTGAACATTAGCTAAGAACTGTGAACATTAGCAAAGAACTGTGAACATTAGGTAAGAACTGTGAACATTAGCAAAGAACTGTGAACATTAGCAAAGAACTGTGAACATTAGCTAAGAACTGTGAACTGTGAACATTAGGTAAGAACTGTGAACATTAGCTAAGAACTGTGAACATTAGCAAAGAACTGTGAACATTAGCAAAGAACTGTGAACATTAGCTAAGAACTGTGAACTGTGAACATTAGGTAAGAACTGTGAACATTAGCTAAGAACTGTGAACATTAGCTAAGAACTGTGAACATTAGCTAAGAACTGTGAACATTAGCTAAGAACTGTGAACATTAGCTAAGAACTGTGAACATTAGGTAAGAACTGTGAACATTAGCTAAGAACTGTGAACATTAGCAAAGAACTGTGAACATTAGCAAAGAACTGTGAACATTAGCTACGAACTGTGAACTGTGAACATTAGGTAAGAACTGTGAACATTAGGTAAGAACTGTGAACATTAGGTAAGAACTGTGAACATTAGCTAAGAATTGTGAACATTAGCAAAGAACTGTGAACATTAGCTAAGAACTGTGAACTGTGAACATTAGGTAAGAACTGTGAACATAAGGTAAGAACTGTGAACATTAGCTAAGAACTGTGAACATTAGCAAAGAACTGTGAACATTAGCTAAGAACTGTGAACATTAGCTGAGAACTGTGAACATTAGCTAAGAACTGTGAACATTAGCTAAGAACTGTGAACATTAGCAAAGAACTGTGAACATTAGCTAAGAACTGTGAACATTAGCTAAGAACTGTAAACATTAGCTAAGAACTGTGAACATTAGCTAAGAACTGTGAACATTAGCTAAGAACTCTGAACATTAGCTAAGAACTGGGAACATTAGCTAAGAACTGTAAACATTAGCTAAGAACTGTGAACATTAGCTAAGAACTGTGAACTGTGAACATTAGGTAAGAACTGTGAACATTAGGTAAGAACTGTGAACATTAGCAAAGAACTGTGAACATTAGCTAAGAACTGTGAACATTAGCTAAGAACTGTAAACATTAGCTAAGAACTGTGAACATTAGCTAAGAACTGTAAACATTAGCTAAGAACTGGGAACATTAGCTAAGAACTGGGAACATTAGCCAAGACTGGTTGCCCACTGAAGCTAAGCAGGGCTGAGCCTGGTTAGTACCTGGATGGGAGACCTTCTGAGAAAACCAGGTTGCTGCTGGAAGAGGTGTTAGTGAGGCCAGCAGGGGGTGCTCACCCTGTGGTCTGTGTGGGTCCTAACGCCCCAGTATAGTAATGGGGACACTATACTGTCAAAGAGCACCGTCCTTCGGATGAGACGTTAAACCGAGGTCCTGACTCTCTGTGGTCACAAAAAATCCCAGGATGTCTTTCGAAAGAGTAGGGGTGTAACCCCGGCATCCTGGCCAAATTTGCCCAGTGGCCTCTGTCCATCATGGCCTCCTAATCATCCCCATATATATATACCAATTGGCTTCATCACTATGTCTCCTCTCCACCAGTAAGCTGGTGTGTGGTGGGTGTTCTGGCGCAATATGGCTGCCGTCACATCATCCAGGTGGATGCTGCACATTGGTGGTGGTTGAGGAGATCCCCCCTTCTATGTAAAGCGCTTTGAGTGCCAAGAAAAGCGCTATATAAATGTAATGAATTATTATTATTATTAACATTAGCTAAGAACTGTAAACATTAGCTAAGAACTGTGAACATTAGGTAAGAACTGTGAACTGTGAACATTAGGTAAGAACTGTGAACATTAGGTAAGAACTGTGAACATTAGGTAAGAACTGTGAACATTAGCAAAGAACTGTGAACTGTGAACATTAGGTAAGAACTGTGAACATTAGCTAAGAACTGTGAACATTAGCAAAGAACTGTGAACATTAGCAAAGAACTGTGAACATTAGCTAAGAACTGTGAACTGTGAACATTAGGTAAGAACTGTGAACATTAGCTAAGAACTGTGAACATTAGCTAAGAACTGTGAACATTAGCAAAGAACTGTGAACATTAGCAAAGAACTGTGAACATTAGCTAAGAACGTCTCAGGTTACGACTGTAACCGTAGTTCCCTGAGAAAGGGAACGAGACGATGCGTCACTTGACGCCTTGGGAACGCCCCCAGCGTGCATGCGTCTGAGCATCAATGTCAACTAGTCCAATGGAAAGAATGAGCGTCACGGGCGGGTGACGTCATGACCAGGAAGGGATAAAGGCTCACCCGGTGAAACGCGGCATTAGCTTCAAAAAGTCGAAGCAAGCCGATCACAGGGAAGCAGGAAGTATGGCAGGGTGACGCATCGTCTCGTTCCCTTTCTCAGGGAACTACGGTTACAGTCGTAACCTGAGACGTTCCCTTTCGAGGGAACTCTCGATGCGTCACTTGACGCCTTGGGAACGAGAATACCCAAAACGCCAGAATTCCAAGTACCTGAGTGTCAGTCTGTTGAAACTAAGCACTAAGCACCTGAGAACCTGGGGCAGCATCCAGGTCTAAGCTGTAAAACCTGACGAATGTGAGCGGTGAGGACCAGCCTGCCGCATCACAAACGTCTTGGAGGGAAACCCCAAATAACAAGGCTTTAGAGGCCGCCATACCCCTCGTTGAGTGAGCTCTGACCACCAAGGGACACGGATGGTCAGAGTACTCGTATGCAAGTGAAATAGCCTCGACTATCCACTTACTAACCGTCTGTTTAGAAGCAGGAAGACCCTTCTTAGGTGATCCAAAGCAAATAAATAACTGGTCGGACTTCCTCATAGAAGATGTCCGATGAACATAAGTATCCAGTGCTCGCACTGGACACAAGAGGTTCAGCCTTTCCTGGTCCGCAGATGTAAAAGGAGGAGGACAGAAAGCCTGCAGCACGATAGGCCTCGGAATCAAGGTCGGCACCTTAGGGACGTATCCCTGTTTTGGATATAAGAATGCCTTGACCATCCCCGGTGCAAACTCAAGGCAAGTGGGGGAAACCGAAAGGGCCTGAAGGTCTCCAACTCTCTTAAGGGATGAAATAGCTAGCAGAAAGATAGTCTTAAGGGTAAGATAATGGTTCTGTCGGATAATATCTCCAAGACGTTACGCACCAGATGACTAATAAGTCAAAATCCAAATCACAGTCTTTGCTGTCCAAACTTAATTGATATACGTAGTGAAGAACATTATATAGAAACTGTGTCTATTCCTCGTTTAGTGAAGCCAAACAATAAATCTAGTGCAGGATCTAGCAAAAATCTTATTGTAATTAAACCAGAAAATCTAAATATCAGTGAACAAAAAGAATTTCTAAAGCTAGGTCTTCTAAACATTAGATCGCTCACACCTAAAGCGGTTATTGTAAATGAAATGGTCACAGATAATAATTTCGATATACTTTGCCTTACTGAAACCTGGCTTAAACCAAATGAGTATTTCGGTCTAAATGAGTCTACTCCGCCAAGATACTGTTATAAGCATGAGCCCCGTCTGACTGGTCGTGGCGGCGGTGTTGCAACAATCTATAAAGATATTCTTAATATTTCTCAGAAAATAGGTCACAGATTTAATTCGTTTGAAGTACTTATGCTAAATGTTACGCTCTTAGATGTAAGAAAGAAATCCATATTATCTCTAGCCTTGGCTACTGTATATAGACCTCCAGGGCCATATGCTGAATTTCTAAAAGAGTTTGCAGACTTTCTCTCGGATCTATTGGTCAATGTCGATAAAGCAATAATTGTTGGAGATTTTAACATACACGTAGACAACAAAAATGATGCCTTAGGGGCTGCGTTTACAGATTTATTAAACTCCTTTGGGGTCAAGCAAAACGTCCGTGGTCCCACTCATCGTCTAAATCATACACTAGATTTAATTATATCATATGGAATCAATCCAACTGATATAGATATTATACCGCAAAGTGATGATGTCACTGATCATTACATGGTAACGTGCATAATACGTACTGCTGAAATATGTCATGTTGCGCCACGTTATAGACCAGGCAGAACAATCCTTCCAACCACTATAGATAGATTCTCAAATAGCTTACCTGATCTATCTCAGCTGCTCAGTGAACCCAAACTAACAGATGAACTAGAGGAAATGACTAGCAGTTTGAGCACCATTTTCACTAGTACATTAGATATTGTTGCACCAATTAGATTAAAAAAGGTTAAAGAGAAAACTAAAGCACCATGGTACAACAGTGTTACGCATGATATCAAGAGAGAAACTCGTAACCTAGAGCGTAAATGGAAACGAACTAATTTAGAGGTCTTTAGAATCGCGTGGAAAGACAGTATGTCACGTTATAAAAAGGCTCTAAAAACAGCCAGGGCTGAGCACCTCCGCAAACTAATAGAAAATAACCAAAATAATCCAAGGTTCTTATTTAACACCGTGGCTAGACTAACAAATAAACAGACATCACCAGAGCAAAATATACCGTTACAGTTTAGTAGTAATGATTTTATGAATTATTTCAATGAGAAAATAGAAAGCATTCGAAACACAATTATAAATGTACAATCCTCTATGGTCTCTTATGATTCAGCCTCAATTATCGTCCCTCAAGAACAACTACACCGCTTTGCAACGATAGGACAGGAAGAGCTAAATAAACTTATTATTGCATCTAAACCAACAACATGCTCATTAGATCCAATACCCACTAAACTACTGAAAGAAGTGTTACCTGTAGTGGAAGAGCCTCTTCTTAATATTATTAACTCGTCTTTATTCTTAGGTCATGTTCCAAGAATATTCAAGTTGGCAGTAATAAAACCTCTCATTAAGAAACCGCAACTAGATCCAAATAACCTAGCAAATTACAGACCCATTTCAAATCTTCCATTTATGTCCAAAATACTAGAAAAAGTTGTATCCGCTCAACTGTGCTCTTTTTTGCAAGAAAATGATATCTATGAAAAATTCCAGTCAGGATTCAGACCGCATCATAGTACAGAAACTGCGCTAGTTAAAATTACAAATGATCTACTCTTAGCTTCTGACCAAGGCTGTATCTCAATACTAGTCCTACTTGATCTTAGCGCCGCGTTCGACACTATAGATCATAAAATACTCTTGGATCGACTACAAAACTACACTGGTGTTCAGGGACAGGCATTAAGCTGGTTTAGATCGTACTTATCTGACCGTTATCATTTTGTCTCTTTACACGGGGGAAAATCAAAGTTAACGTCAGTAGACTACGGAGTACCGCAAGGATCGGTGCTAGGCCCTCTGCTATTCTCAATATATATGCTGCCACTTGGTAATATTATAAGAAAACATGGAATTAATTTCCACTGTTATGCTGACGACACTCAATTATATATTTCATCACGACCAGATGAAAACATTACCTCATCTAAATTGACAGAATGTCTCAAAGATATAAAATGCTGGATGACGCGTAATTTCCTGCTATTAAATTCAGATAAAACGGAGGTATTACTTATTGGTCCAAAAAACTACACACAAAACCTCTTACAATACGACTTTAATATAGAAGGATGCCCTGTTACTTTTTCCACTACAGTAAAAGACCTGGGTGTTATACTAGACCGCAACTTGTCTTTCGAAAATCATATTTCATCTGTTACAAGAACAGCCTTTTTCCACCTTAGAAACATTGCTAAATTACGTAACATGCTATCTGTTTCTGATGCAGAAAAGTTAGTTCATGCATTCATGACCTCGAGACTAGATCACTGTAATGCTTTATTAGCTGGTTGTCCTGCATCCTCAATAAACAAGCTACAGTTAGTGCAAAATGCAGCCGCTAGAGTTCTTACTAGATCAAGAAAATATGATCATATAACACCGATTTTATCATCTCTGCACTGGTTACCTATTAAGTTCCGTATCAATTACAAAGTACTACTACTGACCTATAAAGCCCTTAATGGTTTAGCTCCTATGTACTTAACGGACCTTCTTTCGCCCTACAATCCACCGCGTTCTCTAAGATCACTAAATTCAAGGCTTCTGGTCATTCCTAGGATATCGAAGTCCACGAAAGGAGGGAGGGCATTCTCGCATTTAGCTCCAAAACTCTGGAATAGCCTTCCCGATACGGTCCGATGCTCTGACTCGCTGACACAGTTTAAAACTAGACTAAAGACGTGTCTCTTTAGTCAAGCATTCACATAATGCTTACCTTTTAGTCCTCTGCTATGCCATACGGAACCGTTTGCCACTGAAACTGCTTAACGCACCAGTGGGGCTCGACAGCCTTATAGACAAACGGGTCGGTCCGTATGGTTGCGGAGAGTTTGGGTTACGGAGAGTTGTGAGATTATGGTTTTCTAACACCTACTCCCGTGTAATGGAAATCATTATGAACATCAGCTATGCTAATTATTTCCCATCTGCCTTTCTGCTGTTATCTCGGGACGCTTGTCCCGAGAAAAATGGCGTTCGTAGGCTCCAGTTTGGTATCCTGCCTCTCACGGGGATTTCGGATGCCTCAACGCCTGTGATGAGAAGACCAACGCCTGTGAAGAGACGACTCAACGCCTGCGAAGAGACGACTCAACGCCGGCGATATGTTATCCCCTAAATATTACATGATTAACTAAATGTATTTTTTCCAGGTACTCTCTGATATGGACTTACTGTAAAGCTTCTTTAAAACCCTATGATTGTTAGCCAGAGGAGAACTGGCCCCTGACTAGCCTGGGTTCTCCCAAGGTTTTTTTCTCCATCCAATCTGATGGAGTTTTGGTTCCTTGCCACTGTCGCCTTGCTTTTGGCTTGCTTAGTTGGGGATATTTAATATTCAACAATATTATTGAACTGTGTTGTACTACTTTCATGTTATCACTGTGAAGCTGCTTTGATGCAATCTGTATTGTGAAAAGCGCTATATAAATAAATGTGACTTGACTTGACTTAAGAAATTTCTCTGAAACCGAATCTAAGGGCTCGAATGGAGCCCTAGACAGGCCTTCTAGTACTATTGCCAAATCCCAAGCTGGCACCCTAGTGCGAGTTGCAGGCCTCAGCCTCAATGTGCCACGAAGGAAACGTGTAATCAGGGGGTCTCGACCCAACGATGTACCCCCAACCAGGGCGTGGTAAGCCGCAATGGCCGCCACGTAAACCTTAAGTGTGGAAGGACATAAACCTGACGTAAAGCGCTCCTGCAAGAACTCGAGTACTGTGTTCACAGAACAGTTAACCGGATCCCACTGATGTCGGTGACACCATACAGAAAAAACTTTACATTTCAGCGCATATAGTTTCCTAGTAGCTGGAGCTCTGGAGCTTAGGATGGTCTCAGCAGCCTCAGCTGAGAGACCACTCTCTATGAGTTGGGCCCCCTCAGAGGCCAAACCCACAGGTTCCAAATCTCTGGTCGAGGGTGAAATATTGTGCCCCCGGCCTGAGACAGAAGGTCTCTCCTGATCGGGATCTCCAAGGGAGGACCGTCTAAGAGATGGATCAGGTCCGCAAACCAGATCCGACTCGGCCAGCGTGGTGCTACAAGCAGTAGGCTTATTCCGTACTGGCGGACTCGTTCCAGAACTCCTGGGAGCAGAGCAACAGGGGGAAATGCGTACAGACGTAGCCTCGGCCACGTCTGCACCATAGCATCCAGCCCCAGGGGGGCTGGGTGAGTAAGGGAGAACCAAAGTGGACAGTGCGTCGTGTGCTGAGACGCAAACAGATCCACCTCTGCTTGGCCGTAAAACTCCCAAATTTTCTCCACCGCCTCGGGGTGGAGTCTCCAGTCCCCTGGCCTCAGCTCCTGCCTCGACAGGATGTCTGCCCCCACATTCTGGTCCCCAGGAATATACACTGCCCTCAGGGAGAGTACCTTCCCCAGAGACCACAGGAGGATCTGGTGCGCCAGTTTGCAGAGCGGACGCGACCGCAGACCCCCCTGACGGTTCAGATAAGAGACCACTGATGTGTTGTCTGTTCGTACAAGCACATGATGGCCCCTCAGGTCTGGGAGAAACTGTCTCAACGCATTGAAGACAGCCATCATCTCCAGGCAATTGATGTGCCACGAAAGATGATGACTTTTCCACAGACCCTGAACCGAGCGGCCTTCCATTACCGCTCCCCAGCCGGTGAGGGAAGCATCTGTCGAGATCGTAACACGATGGCAAAGAGCTCCCAATACCGGACCCTGGGTTAAGAACCAATGTTTCCTCCATATAATTAAGGCACGAAGGCACCGCCGCGTGACCTTGATCATACGAAGTGGGTTTCCCCTCGGGGAGAACCCTCTGGTCCTTAGCCACCACTGTAAAGGTCTCATGTACAGCAGGCCAAAAGGAATCACGTTGGACGCTGCCGCCAAGAGACCCAACAGTCTCTCGAACTGTTTCACAGTGCGTGACTGGCCTAGCTTTAGCTCGTTGGTGGCTGTCAGGATAGCAGCTACACGAACGGGCGATAGAGTGGCCCGCATCGTCACTGAATCCCATACCACACCAAGGAAAGTGGTTCTCTGTACTGGAGAAAGAACACTCTTCTTGGCGTTGAGCCTCAACCCCAACATCTGCATATTGGCGAGAACGACACCTCGGTGCCGAACCGCCAACTGCTCTGATTCCGCCAGAATCAGCCAGTCGTCGATGTAGTTCAGAATACGTATGCCCTGAAGCCTGAGAGGGGCTAGAGCTGCATCCACGCATTTCGTGAACGTGCGGGGTGATAAAGCTAGACCGAAAGGAAGAACCCGATATTGGTATTCTTTGCCCCCGAAAGAAAACCTTAGGAACTTCCTGTGCTGAGGGAGGATGGAGATATGGAAGTAGGCGTCCTTCAGATCTATCGTGACAAACCAGTCCTCGGATCTGATTTGAGTCACGATCTGTTTGAGTGTCAGCATCTTGAACTTGAGTTTCTGTACTGAACGATTCAACAGACGAAGATCTAAAATGGGACGCAACCCCCCATCCTTTTTTGGAACAATGAAATAACGGCTGTAAAAACCCGACTCTCTGTCGGGTGAGTACACCTGTTCTATAGCTTCCTTTGCTAACAGGGCCTTTACCTCTTGCTCCATTACCAGAGCCTGCTCGGGATGCACCACTGTGGGCAGCACCCCGTTGTAACGAGGAGGACGAGAACCAAACTGGATTCTGTATCCTTTCTCTACAATCTGCAGGACCCAATGAGAAATATTCGGCAGAAGCTTCCACGCTGCCAGAAAATTTACTAAGGGAACCAGCCTCTCGAGGCTGGTCTCTGGTGTTATCGAGACAGCCAATTCCGGAGCCTGAAACATAATGGCAGGAACTACCTGAACTGGCCGCTCTAAGGCCCCCCTCAGAGGGCGCGAAACCGATGCTGTGCCGCAGCATAGCATCAGCGACTCGCTGGAGACCGCTGCGCCCTGAAGCACCAAGGGTGGCAGGGTTGGCAGAACGGTCTCGTGAGGACCCCGAAATGGAACGGGCACCGTATAATGAGGTGTACACCGCTCCACTTCGGTTGGGGCTGTCCTCACAGGCCTGATGCATGAACATCAGGACCTTTTTTTTTTTTTTTTGAACCGAAGTCTTCTTCGCCTGAAGAACGGTCCTCAGATCCGGCTTCGACTTAGAAGACTTCGGTTGAGAGGGTTGCGTCCGTCTCCAGTCTCTACGTGGAGGTGCACGAGACGCAACACTCTCTTTCTGATGCACACGATATGATGAGCTCGACGGCTGGGGCTGCTCACGCCCAGCAGTCCCAGGGGGCTGGACCCGGCGAGGGATAAACTTTTTAAAAACGTCCGCTTGTTTCTTTGACTCTTGAAATCTCTCGACGACCGCGTGGACTGCGTCGCCGAAGAGACCAGAAGGTTCAAGCGGAGCATCTAATAAAAAAGCTCGATCTTTTTCTTTAATTTCAGACAGATTTAACCATAAATGTCTCTCAGTAGCTACCAAGGCTGCCATAGACCGCCCAATTGCTCTGGCGGTCTCCTTAGTAGCCCTGAGAGAAAGATCGGTAGCCCGACGAAGTTCACGAATATCGTCATGACTGACTCCCTCACTACTATCCAGATCCCCCAGCAGGTCAGCTTGATAAGCCTGGAGCACTGCCATAGTATGCAGACATGCTCCAGCTTGACCTGCTGCCGTATAAGCTTTGCCCACTAACACCGAAGTGGCTTTAAGCGGTCTAGTGGGCAAAGCCGAGGCTTTCAGAGACGATGCGGGACCAGGGGAAAGATAACTGGCTAAATTCTCTTCCGCCTGGGGCATCGCCTCATAACCATACTCTTTCAGCCCTCTTATTCTCGAATAAGTGTTAACATGAGGGCTGAAAAGACGTGATGAATATGGTTTATTCCACGATTTAGAAATTTCATTGTGCAAATCGGGAAAAAATGGAAGCCCTCGTGGTGGAGATAATGTGGTGGAAGATAAAAAGCGCTCATCTAATTTGCTTTTAGGACGAGCGCCCTTCTTCTCAGATGGCCATTCAATATTTAATTTCTCTACAGCCCGCGACATAACATCCACCAGCTCATCATATGCTGGGGAAATAAATTGTGAATCTCTTTCCCCCATGTGTGTGCTTACATTCTCCACACTCATCGCATCAACCTCCTCGGAGGAAGAGCAATAAAGTAATGGAGGGCTCTCTCCCCGGGCAGAAGAAACCGCAGAGCGTGCTTCCGACACCGGGGAGAGAGCACTGGATCTCTCGGGTAAGGAAGGAGAAAGAGCCCTCGGACCCGTCTCCAACCCCTCCGAAAGATCCTTTTGCGATCCCCAGGAATGCATTCTCCGCGCTGCCTCAGCAGACGCGGGTCCTGATCCCTGTGGATCGCGAGCCTGCCCACTCTCTTTATCAAAGAGTGACAGGCGAGAGCGGAGCATGCGAAGCGGTAACATCTCACAATGCTGGCACTCAGCCCCCTCGAAGGCTGAGACCGCATGCTCCACTCCCAAACAAACGACACAAAGCTCGTGTGTATCCCCACCCGTTAAATAACGCGGGCAGGGAGAAGCACACTGTTTGTACACTTGTTTAGTTTCCATCCTTTTCCGCAACAGACAACAGTAAATAGACAGAGACAAAATGACACAGATCGCTTGCTGAGACGTAGAAGCTAATGCCGCGTTTCACCGGGTGAGCCTTTATCCCTTCCTGGTCATGACGTCACCCGCCCGTGACGCTCATTCTTTCCATTGGACTAGTTGACATTGATGCTCAGACGCATGCACGCTGGGGGCGTTCCCAAGGCGTCAAGTGACGCATCGAGAGTTCCCTCGAAAGGGAACTGTGAACATTAGCTAAGAACTGTGAACATTAGGTAAGAACTGTGAACATTAGCTAAGAACTGTGAACATTAGCTAAGAACTGTGAACATTAGCTAAGAACTGTGAACATTAGGTAAGAACTGTGAACATTAGCTAAGAACTGTGAACATTAGCTAAGAACTGTGAACATTAGCTAAGAACTGTGAACTGTGAACATTAGGTAAGAACTGTGAACATTAGGTAAGAACTGTGAACATTAGCTAAGAACTGTGAACATTAGCTAAGAACTGTGAACATTAGGTAAGAACTGTGAACATTAGCTAAGAACTGTGAACATTAGCTAAGAACTGTGAACATTAGCTAAGAACTGTGAACATTAGGTAAGAACTGTGAACATTAGCTAAGAACTGTGAACTGTGAACATTAGGTAAGAACTGTGAACATTAGCTAAGAACTGTGAACATTAGGTAAGAACTGTGAACATTAGCTAAGAACTGTGAACTGTGAACATTAGGTAAGAACTGTGAACATTAGGTAAGAACTGTGAACATTAGGTAAGAACTGTGAAGATTAGCTAAGAACTGTGAACATTAGCAAAGAACTGTGAACATTAGCTAAGAACTGTGAACATTAGGTAAGAACTGTGAACATTAGGTAAGAACTGTGAACATTAGCTAAGAACTGTGAACATTAGCAAAGAACTGTGAACATTAGGTAAGAACTGTGAACATTAGCTAAGAACTGTGAACATTAGGTAAGAACTGTGAACATTAGGTAAGAACTGTGAACATTAGCTACGAACTGTGAACATTAGCAAAGAACTGTGAACATTAGCAAAGAACTGTGAACATTAGCTAAGAACTGTGAACATTAGCTAAGAACTGTGAACTGTGAACATTAGCAAAGAACTGTGAACATTAGCTAAGAACTGTGAACATTAGCTAAGAACTGTGAACATTAGGTAAGAACTGTGAACATTAGGTAAGAACTGTGAACATTAGCTAAGAACTGTGAACATTAGCAAAGAACTGTGAACATTAGGTAAGAACTGTGAACATTAGCTAAGAACTGTGAACATTAGGTAAGAACTGTGAACATTAGGTAAGAACTGTGAACATTAGCTACGAACTGTGAACATTAGCAAAGAACTGTGAACATTAGCAAAGAACTGTGAACATTAGCTAAGAACTGTGAACATTAGCTAAGAACTGTGAACTGTGAACATTAGGTAAGAACTGTGAACATTAGCTAAGAACTGTGAACATTAGCTAAGAACTGTAAACATTAGCTAAGAACTGTGAACATTAGCTAAGAACTGTGCACATTAGCTAAGAACTGTGAACATTAGCTAAGAACTGTAAACATTAGCTAAGAACTGTGAACATTAGCTAAGAACTGTGAACATTAGCAAAGAACTGTGAACATTAGCTAAGAACTGTGAACATTAGCTAAGAACTGTGAACTGTGAACATTAGGTAAGAACTGTGAACATTAGCTAAGAACTGTGAACATTAGCTAAGAACTGTAAACATTAGCTAAGAACTGTGAACATTAGCTAAGAACTGTAAACATTAGGTAAGAACTGTGAACATTAGCTAAGAACTGGGAACATTAGCTAAGAACTGTGCACATTAGCTAAGAACTGTGCACATTAGCTAAGAACTGTGAACATTAGCTAAGAACTGTAAACATTAGCTAAGAACTGTAAACATTAGCTAAGAACTGTGAACATTAGCTAAGAACTGTGAACATTAGCTAAGAACTGTAAACATTAGCTAAGAACTGTGAACATTAGCTAAGAACTGTGAACATTAGCTAAGAACTGTGAACTTTAGTTAAGAACTGTAAACATTAGCTAAGAACTGTAAACATTAGCTAAGAACTGTAAACATTAGCTAAGAACTGTGAACATTAGCTAAGAACTGTGAACATTAGCTAAGAACTGTGAACATTAGCTAAGAACTGTGAACATTAGCTAAGAACTGTGAACATTAGCTAAGAACTGTGAACATTAGCTAAGAACTGTGAACATTAGCTAAGAACTGTGAACATTAGCTAAGAACTGTGAACATTAGCTAAGAACTGTGAACATTAGCTAAGAACTGTGAACATTAGGTAAGAACTGTGAACATTAGCTAAGAACTGTGAACATTAGCTAAGAACTGTGCACAGGCACTTTCAGATAGGTAGATTTATATATTTATAACAAGCATTTTGGGATGTATGCACAGGCATTTTAAAATATGCACTTTAAATAATTATTATATCAAGTACCTTATATAGTATAGGTACTTTTTATTTATTTCTTTTTTTTTAGCTCTATATGTTTGTTAGTTATGTAGTTTTTTTTTCTGTCTGGGACTACGGATGGAAATTAGCATTGTGCTAAATCCGGCATATTTACGTCAATTTATATTGTAATTCATCAATATGCACTGTCCCATCCAAAAAAAAAAAAAAAAAAACACAACTGAATATTTGTAACAGGGGACTTCATGACATAAATAAAATATATACACCCAAAAAAATGGGTCATCAATAAAATTCCATCAAATTGGATTGAACAATCCTTTCAACCCTTTCAACGCATTCATACTATAAATTTAGAATTAGTAAAAAAACCTAAAAAAACGACCTTAATAAAACATTTTGTATTAATCTCAATGGAACAAGGGAATGAACCATTTAGTGTATGTGATTACTCTATTTATAATTACGAATAAATAAATAAATAAATCCCCCCTGTATTTCCTGTTTTTAAGAACCCTGTCTGTGGTGGAAGCTTTTACATGCTTTTAATTATTTTTGAACTTTATTTTAAAGCACAAACAAGCTGCCACAAAAGACGTGTTTGCACTGGAAGAGAAATGAAGAGCATGTCAGACTTCAACACAAAGCAACTGACTTCTGACAGCAGCAGCGACAACACAAATAGAAAGTGAAAGTGAAAGTCGAGTTGGAAAATATTTTGGCGGAGCTCGTGTTCTTGTTAAGAAAACACAATAATCGATCAAATAAACTGGAAAACGTCGGACAGGATGGACAGGCGTTCAGGAGATCCCGTTCATTGCAGTAAAACGGTATGAATGATTCATTTCGCACCTGAACATCAGCAACAACACCATCATTACAAGCTCTGTTGCAGTTACTCGTTCTAGCGTTCAGAATGTAACTGCATATTCAATATTAAATATAGAGACCCAGTAACGACGTCTAAGAGAAACAGGACGTTAGGTAATGTTTTAGAAGTTGGGCTACTTCAACTGTTTTTTATTGCGAGTGCGTTTTGATGATATGTTTGAACATCCGTCACTTCAGTTATACCTTCCTGTTTAGTTCATCTTCCTATGCACAACAAATATGACCATGGCCGGAACCATTGATATTGATATTGATATTCTCGGTATATGGTGTTAGGATGACAAAGAGTAATACATATTTCGCTTTAGGAGCGCGGTAAAGTTAGTTTCAGGTTCGATATTCGCCGGACATTCGTTTTCCCTTGCACTGTTCTACAAAGTCGACAGTCTTACAAAGAATACAAATCAATACAAAGATTGTAACCTGTGTATCGACATTAAATATTCATTCAAAATAACCTTACGTGCATTATAGCTGCATATTTATACATGAGAATGCTTTGACGCGCTGCCACGGCGCGCGATGCCTAAGGGAACGTCTACAAACTCAACCAATTGCGTTAAAACGTGTTATTTGTATTAATTAAAATTACCTTTAAAACTTGTGAAAAAATTTTAAAACAGACATGGTCAAATTTCAAAGCTTGTAGTAGGTTCCAATTAGTAAGTTACTACAGGTGAAATTTTGCCAATACCTCCCTTACTGTATGTAGGCTACCTTACCGGTGGCTCCCCTTCTTTGGCCTCTGTTGTAGAGGGTTATGAGATGGAGAGGGTTATGAGATGGAGAGGGTTATGAGATGGAGAGGGTTATGAGATGGAGAGGGTTGTGATGAGGGAATGGCCGGTTCGAGGGAAGGAAGAAGCAGTGAGGCGGATGCAAGCTCGTGTCGGACAGGCGATAGGCACGCTGGGTATTCTCATCTAGAGGGGGCAGGTGAGCCTTGCACGGGCCAAATTTCATGACACGACATTTGCAACAACGTCGTTGAAAATTTGCTCAAATTTGCTCTTTAATTTAGCTGCTGGATGTCCGCAGGGGAGACGCTAAATCAGCTTGCTTGCAGAGAGAGAGAGGCTTCAGTCTTCTTTGGAGCAGCGAGATGATCTTCACGCTGAAGAAGAAAGATTTGGATGATTGGGCATTTCTGCATGGCCTTATAGATAGCCAAGGCTTTCAGCGGGCTGAAATGCCATTTGTCTGTGAAAAACACAGACGTGAACCAATCTGGCTTCGGGATTCTGAGAAAACAGTAGTTTTCCCCATAGAACTAACCGAGTGAGTGAACCCTATGAACCTCAACTCTCGGTTCCAAAAGTATGAGGAAAGTTTCAGGGTATGCGAGTAATCATAGCAACTTACTCTCTGAACATAACCTGTTCCAGCTCGAGTTCCAGGGTTAGTTTACTTCGAGTATTCAGTGCAAGCTTGCCCTATTGATGAGGCTCAGTGGGCCTGACAGATTTTGCATTATATATATGTTATTGTTGTTTTTGTTTGTTTATTGTTGTTTATTGTTTATTTTCCTCTAATTTATTTATTTTATTCTCATCTCATACATTGTGGATCTGCATTCAAAAGTTTTTGTTTTTTTTGCAACATGACTTTTTCTATATAATGTATTCATGTGTGATACATCTCACGTTACAAAAATGTGGAAGGAAAATGGCTAAACATAAAAATATTCTTATACAGCCATATTATCTTTGCAAGGACAGACAGTTTTTAGTTCAATCAATCTTTTTAAATTTATTATTAGCATTAAACAAAGAATATAATTATTTTTCACAGTAATAAAATACTGATTAAAGATTAAAAATTAAAGATAAGATTAAAATATTATTGCATAACCCTAATGTGTTTTTAACGTGCTTATTTGTTTTTTCCAGCAACTATTACAAACATACGATGATATTGGAAATCTTGTCTGGAGTTTTGAATTGTCAAGTTATTAACTAAGGCTACATTTGTTAAACTAACATTCTTCAATTGATGATTATCAGTTGCATTTATGAATGTCATTTAAAACAGTATTTTTATATTTTTCAGAACAAGAAAAGACACATCCAGAGAATGAGGAGTCCCTCACGGTACACCCACCTCTATCGGCCAAGGTTTGAGGGAAAATATTTTCGTTCTCGGTAAGAATATGTCAAAAATCAAGGTTAAGGCTGAATACAATCTGCAAACTCTTGTAATAAAATGTTGACTACTCTCTTAGTTGAGTCATTTTAGCTAACCTGTCATAGTTGGTTGCAAGAAGGGAGAGTAGAAGAATTAACCCTATTTGCAGCAGTCAACTTTAATTAACAATAGATCAAAAATAACAAACACTCTGGAACAGGGTGGTATTCCAGAAAGCAGGTTATGTGACAGACCCGGGTATGTTTAAGGGTAAGTAAGCGGATAACCTTGTAACACTCTTAACACAATTAAAAGGGGAATTGTTTTCAGTACTTGCATGTTGGGTGTAAACAATGAAGACAATAAAACAACAGATAGAAAAATAACAGATGTATTGACACACAAATGACTAAAAGACCACAATATATATATATATATATATATATATATATATATATATATATATATATATATATATATATATATATATAAAGAGTCCTTAGACTGTTAAAAGAATAGAGTCTGTTGCTTCCATACCATAAAACAATCCTGTGGAAAGGCCTTGTGTTAATAGTGTATATTCAATCCACCGTGTTATAATCAAGTGTGAGTGAAAGGTCCTGGAAGGGTAAGTGACAAACAAAAGGGGCTTTCGCACCGGGTAGTGCTAGGAACTCAGTCATAGGAACGAGCCACCAGGATGGTTCCCAGAGAACTAATGGTTCCCGTAGGAAAATTTTCCTGATTGCATTCGCACCGCCAGTAGGAACTCTGAAGTGACGGAAAGTACAAATAATATTTTAACATACTGATGCATTAAAACAAAAGAATCACGTTAGAGGGTTGCAAAATATAGTTACTTTGGACTACCTACAATAATTATAACATTGACACAAGGCAACTTACACCCATTGGTGGGCATGTACTGCAGTCATTGGTGGGCACGTACTGCACTCATTGGTGGGCACGTACTGCACTCACTGGTGGGCACGTACTGCACTCATTGGTGGGCACGTACTGCACTCATTGGTGGGCACGTATTGCACTCATTGGTGGGCACGTACTGCACTCACTGGTGGGCACGTACTGCACTCATTGGTGGGCACGTACTGCACTCATTGGTGGGCACGTATTGCACTCATTGGTGGGCATGTACTGCAGTCATTGGTGGGCACGTACTGCACTCATTGGTGGGCACGTACTGCACTCACTGGTGGGCACGTACTGCACTCATTGGTGGGCATGTACTGCACTCACTGGTGGGCACGTACTGCACTCATTGGTGGGCATGTACTGCACTCATTGGTGGGCACGTACTGCACTCACTGGTGGGCACGTATTGCACTCATTGGTGGGCACGTACTGCACTTATTGGTGGGCATGTACTGCACTCATTGGTGGGCATGTACTGCACTCACTGGTGGGCACGTACTGCACTCATTGGTGGGCATGTACTGCACTCACTGGTGGGCACGTATTGCACTCACTGGTGGGCACGTACTGCACTTATTGGTGGGCATGTACTGCACTCATTGGTGGGCATGTACTGCACTCACTGGTGGGCACGTACTGCACTCATTGGTGGGCATGTACTGCACTCACTGGTGGGCACGTATTGCACTCACTGGTGGGCACGTACTGCACTCATTGGTGGGCATGTACTGCACTCACTGGTGGGCACGTATTGCACTCACTGGTGGGCACGTACTGCACTCATTGGTGGGCATGTACTGCAGTCATTGGTGGGCACGTACTGCACTCATTGGTGGGCACGTACTGCACTCATTGGTGGGCATGTACTGCAGTCATTGGTGGGCACGTACTGCACTCATTGGTGGGCACGTATTTCACTCATTGGTGGGCACGTACTGCACTCATTGGTGGGCACGTACTGCACTCATTGGTGGGCACGTACTGCACTCATTGGTGGACACGCACTGCACTCATTGGTGGGCACGTACTGCACTCATTGGTGGGCACGTATTGCACTCATTGGTGGACACGTACTGCACTCATTGGTGGGCACGTATTTCACTCATTGGTGGGCACGCACTGCACTCATTGGTGGGCACGTATTGCACTCATTGGTGGACACGTACTGCACTCATTGGTGGGCACGTACTGCACTCATTGGTGGGCACGTACTGCACTCATTGGTGGGCACACACTGCACTCATTGGTGGGCACGTACTGCACTCATTGGTGGGCACGTATTGCACTCATTGGTGGACACTTACTGCACTCATTGGTGGGCACGTACTGCACTCATTGGTGGGCAAGTACTGCACTCATTGGTGAGCACGTACTGCACTCATTGGTGGGCAAGTACTGCACTCATTGGTGGACACGTACTGCACTCATTGGTGGGCACGTACTGCACTCATTGGTGGGCACGTACTGCACTCATTGGTGGGCACGTACTGCACTCATTGGTGGGCACGTACTGCACTCATTGGTGGGCACGTATTGCACTCATTGGTGGACACTTACTGCACTCATTGGTGGGCACGTACTGCACTCATTGGTGGGCACGCACTGCACTCATTGGTGGGCACGTACTGCACTCATTGGTGGGCACGTATTGCACTCATTGGTGGACACTTACTGCACTCATTGGTGGGCACGTACTGCACTCATTGGTGGGCAAGTACTGCACTCATTGGTGAGCACGTACTGCACTCATTGGTGGGCAAGTACTGCACTCATTGGTGGACACGTACTGCACTCATTGGTGGGCACGTACTGCACTCATTGGTGGACACGTACTGCACTCATTGGTGGGCACGTACTGCACTCATTGGTGGGCACGTACTGCACTCATTGGTGGGCACGTACTGCACTCATTGGTGGGCACGTACTGCACTCATTGGTGGACACGTACTGCACTCATTGGTGGGCACGTACTGCACTCATTGGTGGGCACGTACTGCACTCATTGGTGGGCACGCACTGCACTCATTGGTGGGCACGTATTGCACTCATTGGTGGACACGTACTGCACTCATTGGTGGGCACGTACTGCACTCATTGGTGTGCACGTATTTCACTCATTGGTGGGCACGTACTGCACTCATTGGTGGGCAAGTACTGCACTCATTGGTGGGCACGTACTGCACTCATTGGTGGGCACGTACTGCACTCATTGGTGGGCAAGTACTGCACTCATTGGTGGGCACGTACTGCACTCATTGGTGGGCACGTACTGCACTCATTGGTGGGCAAGTACTGCACTCATTGGTGGGCACGTACTGCACTCATTGGTGGGCACGTACTGCACTCATTGGTGGGCACGTATTTCACTCATTGGTGGGCACGTACTGCACTCATTGGTGGACACGTACTGCACTCATTGGTGGGCACTACTGCACTCATTGGTGTGCACGTATTTCACTCATTGGTGGGCACGTACTGCACTCATTGGTGGACACGTACTGCACTCACTGGTGGGCACGTATTGCACTCACTGGTGGGCACGTACTGCACTCATTGGTGGGCATGTACTGCACTCACTGGTGGGCACGTACTGCACTCATTGGTGGGCATGTACTGCACTCACTGGTGGGCACGTATTGCACTCACTGGTGGGCACGTACTGCACTCATTGGTGGGCATGTACTGCAGTCATTGGTGGGCACGTACTGCACTCATTGGTGGGCACGTACTGCACTCATTGGTGGGCATGTACTGCAGTCATTGGTGGGCACGTACTGCACTCATTGGTGGGCACGTATTTCACTCATTGGTGGGCACGTACTGCACTCATTGGTGGGCACGTACTGCACTCATTGGTGGGCACGTACTGCACTCATTGGTGGACACGCACTGCACTCATTGGTGGGCACGTACTGCACTCATTGGTGGGCACGTATTGCACTCATTGGTGGGCACGTATTTCACTCATTGGTGGGCACGCACTGCACTCATTGGTGGGCACGTATTGCACTCATTGGTGGACACGTACTGCACTCATTGGTGGGCACGTACTGCACTCATTGGTGGGCACGTACTGCACTCATTGGTGGGCACACACTGCACTCATTGGTGGGCACGTACTGCACTCATTGGTGGGCACGTATTGCACTCATTGGTGGACACTTACTGCACTCATTGGTGGGCACGTACTGCACTCATTGGTGGGCAAGTACTGCACTCATTGGTGAGCACGTACTGCACTCATTGGTGGGCAAGTACTGCACTCATTGGTGGACACGTACTGCACTCATTGGTGGGCACGTACTGCACTCATTGGTGGACACGTACTGCACTCATTGGTGGGCACGTACTGCACTCATTGGTGGGCACGTACTGCACTCATTGGTGGGCACGTACTGCACTCATTGGTGGGCACGTACTGCACTCATTGGTGGGCACGTATTGCACTCATTGGTGGACACTTACTGCACTCATTGGTGGGCACGTACTGCACTCATTGGTGGGCACGCACTGCACTCATTGGTGGGCACGTACTGCACTCATTGGTGGGCACGTATTGCACTCATTGGTGGACACTTACTGCACTCATTGGTGGGCACGTACTGCACTCATTGGTGGGCAAGTACTGCACTCATTGGTGAGCACGTACTGCACTCATTGGTGGGCAAGTACTGCACTCATTGGTGGACACGTACTGCACTCATTGGTGGGCACGTACTGCACTCATTGGTGGACACGTACTGCACTCATTGGTGGGCACGTACTGCACTCATTGGTGGGCACGTACTGCACTCATTGGTGGGCACGTACTGCACTCATTGGTGGGCACGTACTGCACTCATTGGTGGGCACGTACTGCACTCATTGGTGGACACGTACTGCACTCATTGGTGGGCACGTACTGCACTCATTGGTGGGCACGTACTGCACTCATTGGTGGGCACGCACTGCACTCATTGGTGGGCACGTACTGCACTCATTGGTGGGCACGTACTGCACTCATTGGTGGGCACGTACTGCACTCATTGGTGTGCACGTATTTCACTCATTGGTGGGCACGTACTGCACTCATTGGTGGGCAAGTACTGCACTCATTGGTGGGCACGTACTGCACTCATTGGTGGGCACGTACTGCACTCATTGGTGGGCAAGTACTGCACTCATTGGTGGGCACGTACTGCACTCATTGGTGGGCACGTACTGCACTCATTGGTGGGCAAGTACTGCACTCATTGGTGGGCACGTACTGCACTCATTGGTGGGCACGTACTGCACTCATTGGTGGGCACGTATTTCACTCATTGGTGGGCACGTACTGCACTCATTGGTGGACACGTACTGCACTCATTGGTGGGCACTACTGCACTCATTGGTGTGCACGTATTTCACTCATTGGTGGGCACGTACTGCACTCATTGGTGGGCACGTACTGCACTCATTGGTACGCACGTACTGCACTCATTGGTGGGCACGTACTGCACTCATTGGTGGGCAAGTACTGCACTCATTGGTGGGCAAGTACTGCACTCATTGGTGGGCACGTACTGCACTCATTGGTGGGCACGTATTGCACTCATTGGTGGGCACGTACTGCACTCATTGGTGGGCACATATTTCACTCATTGGTGGGCACGTACTGCACTCATTGGTGGGCACGTATTTCACTCATTGGTGGGCACGTACTGCACTCATTGGTGGGCACGTATTTCACTCATTGGTGGGCAAGTACTGCCGACTATGGCATGTTTACTGCAGACGCAGGTGTTGGTGTTGATCCTCAGCTCTTCATCAAGGTGGCTCTTCACAAAATGAATCCACCTCTTGATATCATAGTTTTTTGGAAATTTAAATAAGGAGATCGAGCTGTTTTGTAAATTATCGCAACCAGGTAATATGCTTTTTATGTGACGAAGGCATAGCTAGCTAGCAAACTGTAGGCTATAGTAACTAACACTAATGACAGTAACTCACGATTGAGCGTGTAAACAACTGATGCTAATGCGCTCTACTTATAGGGTTAGGAGAGGGGCCATGATCAGTGGTTCCAGGGTGTCATCGACGCATCGGGGGGTTTGGTCCAATAAACAGAATCTCTGTTTTTTCTGAATTAAGTAGTAGGAAATTACTAGGCATCCATTTTTTTAAATCACCTATGCATTCTGATAATTTTGTGAATTGGTAAGTTTCGTCAGGGCGTGCAGAAATATAGAGCTGAGTATCATCAGCATAACAGTAAAAACTAATCCCATGTTCCCTAATGATATCTCCTAAGGGTAGCATGTACAGAGTGAACAGCAATGGTCCTAGTTCTGAGCCTTGTGGTATGCCATACTGAACTTGTGATCGAGAAGACATCTCTTCATTTACTGCTACAAACTGATAACGGTCAGATAAGTGTGATTTAAACCATGCTAATGCAATTCCACTAATGCCAACATAATTTTCGAGACCATTTAAAAGAATGTTGTGGTCAATAGTATAAAATGTAGCACTAAGATCGATTAACACTAATAGAGAGATACAACCATGTTCGGATTATAAGAGCAAATCATTTGCCTTTTCTAGTATCTTTGACAGAAAAGCTAGATTCGAGATCGGCCTGTAATTGACTTATTCTGTAGGATCAAGTTGCGTTATTTTTAATAAGCAGTTTCATAATAGCCAGCTTAAAAGTTTTAAGTTATTAAGAAGAGGATCTATGACTTCTGGAAGCATCTCTTTCTGTAACATAGTCCAGGGGTTTTTAAACTGTGGGTCGCAGATTGGGAAGAGGTGGGTCGCGCAATCACTATATTGGCTGCAGCTGAATTTACGTTTCATGAGTGACACATACTAAACAGGTTGCACGATGAAACAACGTTAAATAGAAATCGCTATATTGCTTAGAGCAATTTAAAGTTAGATAAATATGTCAGTATTGTGTTTCATGAAGTGCGCACGTGCGACTTGTTGTGATAACAATTTTCACCGTCTCAGAGCGGCTTCGGTTCATTAAGCAGTTTGGTGCGCATTATTACTAGAAGAAACTCGTTTACTCCAATCACTGCACTGCATTCTGCATGAGATCGCATTACACCGGAGAATTCAAATGTTACGAAAGGCTGATTCAGGTCTGGGCTGCGTTTCCCAGAAGCATCGTGAGCTAAGTTGATTGCAGAGACCATTGGTGGCAATGGTTCTACGATCTACTTAGGCATACGATGCTTTTGGGAAACGCATTAATCTCTGTCGTCTGTTCAACACAGCGCTGTTGTCTTTCAGAGATATGGTCGTCGTAAGAGTTCATTGTTTTGTGGTCCCTTGCATGCATTTTGATACCTACCAACGCATAAGGAAAATATATATGTAAAAAGTATTTAAAATGTATACACACGAGGACGAAAGCGTTTTCTGCGCTGAACAACGCAATGAGTTTAACACTCGCAGCATAAATATTAGTATTGAAATTCTAGGTCCTGGGCATACTGTCAAATAAAATTATTCGTCTAATAGTTTTTTTATATTCTGATTTTTTGTCATATCAAACCTTTGGTTAAGATTAAAGGGATACTTCACCTCTGGAAAGATGAATGTGTATTCATCAGAATGCACTTGCTTCGCTGCCCTAGAAGGCCACGCCTACCGGTAACGGAGCACTGTAGTTAAACTACAAGTCTAGGCTACTAGTGAGTCTCCGTGATGAGTCTGCCCGGGATTATGAGATCGTCCAAAATGTCCGGGATTCGGCTTTTGCGTTCTACAGTCGCCATTCATCATGTTTACTGTGGCGAGCAGGACGAGCCCGGTGGCGTGATTACCGATGAGCGACACCTCTGAGCCGCACCGGTCTCGTATCTCTCACGGAGGAGCGGGAATTTTCTTAGCAATGTTAAAACGCACATCAACCGATCACTTGTTTAGCGTTCATGTAAACACTACATTCAGATTCACCAATCGGAATGAATTCAGTTAGATTGAAACAAAAGGTGTGCACGTAAACAATGAATGGCGACTGCAGAAAGCAAAAGCTGAATCCCGGACATTTTGTACGATCTTGACGGCCGGACATGTCCGGGAAAAAGAGGATGAATGGTAACCCCTACTACTCAGCTTTCTCCACAGAACAAGAGCCTGCTATCTTAGCTTCCAAAAGAAGATGTCTGACACTATGTGTACATTCAGTGAGTGAGATCCCACCCTCTATGGGCGGTTGAGAACATGCGGAACAGCCCCTACTACTGGCTGTAGTCTTTAGCCTCTGGCCAAAAAATCCTCCGATGACGCAATATGACGATTTTTGCGTCATTGGAGGATTTTTTCCAGACAAAAAATACATAAATCTCTCGTCTCAGGGGGATATGAGGGTGGAAAGCATGGTCATTTGAAAATACTACAGGTTTTCTACTAATACAAAGCTTAATGCTAAATCCTGAAGTATCCCTTTAAGCTTACTTAATCTTTTTCATTTCTTTAAATTTGTTTTGCCATGTTTGGGTAAATCAGTTGAGGCAGCAGACAAAAACTCAGTATTCTTCACATTATTTCAACAGCCATTAGGCTACTATTTTAATTCTCAAACTTTTTGATAATGTACCATAAATTTGTATTGCAATTAAACTCATATGTCATACTATGACAAGGAAAAAAAAACTGCTCTAAAGAGAACTAATGCCTCCCACCCCACATTCATTCTTTAAAATTATTTTGGTGGGTCTTGAGATAGATTATTCTTGTCTACGTGGGTCCTGGAATGGAAAAGTTTGGGAACCCCTGACATAGTCGGTATACGGTCTAACATACATGTTGTTGATTTAGATGATTTAACGAGTTTAGAAAATTCTTCCTCTCCTATGGCAATGAATGAATCGAATTTTTCCTCAGGGAGACTACAACGCACTGTCTGATGCGATACTGTAGTAGAGGGATGCATAGTTATAATTTTATCTCTAAAATTATCTGCTTTTGAATAAAGGGATCGTATATTTAGCAACCTGAAATGTATCATTTGTTCATCTGTTTTATATCTATTTATTTGTTGAACATCGATTCCATTTTTACCCTAAAAATGGGTTTGGGAGTTTTTTGTGTTTCCTAATTCGGGGAACAGACACAGTCTCTATATGATGATATCTAGGTGAAAGAGTCTCTATGTGATGGGATTTATCTGACCTCAGTGACGTGAGACAGCTGGCAGACAGTCGTTTAGCCAGTCTGTCTGCTTCTGACCTGAGCCCCAGATTGTCATGTTTGAGCTCTAAGAATATGTGCCATTTTACTAGAGAGAAGAGCAGCACCAGCCCAGGAGGGATGAATACCATCTCTTTTCAACAGGTCAGGTCTGCCCCAAAAACTTTTACAATTGTCTATGAACCCTATATTATTCTGCGGACACCACTTAGACAGCCACCCATTGAGTGAGCACAGTCTACTAACTATCTCATCACTCCTGCGAACAGGAAGGGAGCCAGAGCAAATTACAGTGTCTGACATCGTACTTGCGAGTTCACACACCTCTTTAACATTAATTTTAGTGATCTCTGACTGGCGAAGTCAGACATATTTAGCACTGCATATTTACAATGCTATCGGCTCTGGCAGTTAGAAGATATTTAAATAAATGTTATATTCATTTAATAAAAAATAGTTATTTTATTAATAAAATAAAGTCATATTTTTTTAAATAATTGCTACAAAGGAAACAGACATCGAAAACCATAGACATAATGGTCTTCTTAATTAATTGTTCGAACTTCCGGGTAAAGCCTCGCCCACTTCAGGTTTTATACGAATAAAGATACGAATCATTTTGAGATTGTTACAGATACAAATATTGGCTCCGCTGCACACCCCTAAACTACACTGTTGTCACGGACATGGCTGGTAGACGGCAAGCTTTTTTGCATACCACTTTGGTGTTAAAAACTCCCCCTATAGAAGAAGCTCTAGTACTCTACTTCATAGCAACAACATTTAAATGAAGCAGTGTGGAAATCAAGTTTGACCTCTAACTGGGTAGACACTGGGTAGGTATCAAAATTATACCCTTTGTTTTTTTGATAAGTTAGAGCCTATCAGAACCAACAGGATAATAAATAGCTATTAATTAATAACTGTTAGCTACCTGAATTTGAATCTAGGCAAAAATCTGTTTATATAATAATCTCATGATAATTTCTCCTTTTCTTAGCTTCAGGTTTTTCAGGACTATGGAGGAGCGTTTTTTACAACGTCCAAATTTTGCAATGAGGTACCAGAGGCATCATAGAGGTCCGTGGACCAGCTTACAGCTGAGCCGTAGGCCCAGAGCCTCTCCTCCTCCCAGACATCGGTTCAATAAAGGCCTGGACAAGAGTTCCTTCACAGCACTTAGACAACACATCAAACCAGGCACCACAGGTTAGCTGCATTGTGTGTATCGGTTTGTTGCTAATGGTTCAACTGATTTTTACATACAGTGCATAAATGTCCTTGGATCCGTCTTAAAACTAGGAGGTAGTGATATAGCCTTCTGCATTCTCATCACTGTAGCTTTACAGAATTCCTCGATCATAGGAGGAGTGTGTGTAAGGCTGGGCCACGAGTCGGAAATCAACGGGGACTTGGGCCAAAAGTGCCTATGCACAATAAAATTAAATCTAGTAAAAAAAAAAATGTAAATGAAATTAAAAGTGTCGATTGCAGCATTACATTTAGATCTGCTCGTGTTGCATCATACTTTTTACACGTTTTACAGCATTTCACATTATAACCAATCAAACTCAATTCTGTTGAGCTTATGATTGCAATGGCCAATCAGGTGTTGGGATTAGTCATCACTGAAACGCTGGAGTTTTGTTCAATGCGTGCGCTCGCTGACTGAATTCAGCACTCTCACAACATAAACAAGTGCAGATGTATAAGTAAGAGATTCATTTCACAGTGTAGACGCTTCAGTGATTACAACAGGAGTATTTTTGACAGTGCATAAACTCGCGCTAGTCAGTGATAATGTTCTTTGATGTAAATGTTCTTTATTCGCTTTATATGGCTTAATGTATGCTCTGTTTGAATAATTGTGGAAATTAATATGTTATAATCGACTTACAATTTTTATTTTTTTTACATTGCGATTATGTTAAATACAATGTGTCCAGTTGTATTAACCCTTGTGCACTGTTCGATTTCTGGTTACAGCCTGTATCAGAGGTGGGAGACTCGAGTCATATGACTTGACTCAAGTCAGACTCGAGTCGCAATTTTCTGGACTTGAGACTTACTTGACTAGATCTCTGAAAAGACTCGACTTGACTTTAGACTTGATCCTTGTGACTTTAGACTTAACTCGGACTTGTGCCTATTTACTTGAAATGACTTGTGCAAAAAAAAAAATCTCAATTATTGTAATTTTTTGTATACGCCATAAGAGGGAGCGCGGGCGGTAATGCACTCTGTGTGTGCGGGTTGAGGGAGAATAAAGCGTTGAGCGATGTAGCCAATTACAGACATATGTGTTGTTTTCTTGAACGCAATGGCCAATCAGAAGCATTTACGATAGACTTCCCTCACCGCTCAAAACAGACTTTTTGTTCAGTGCTGAATTCTGTATGCTGGCTAATCCTCTAATTATAACAAACAAACTGTATATATTATGAAACGTCATTGATAATAACAGATGTGTGAGATCGCGATGAACTGTCAGCTTTTTAGGAATTATTAAGGGAGCGCAGTCATGCCAAACCATGCACGCAGGAGCTGCTTGCTTTTATGTTATAACAATGGTTTGTGTGTTAATGCTTTAATAACAAATAATTTATCAGGAGCATTTATCCTGATGTTTATGGTGGCGACACGTAGGCTAAATTGAAAGTATTTGGATGTACAGAAAAAAGTCTATTTGCGGGCGGGAGCGGGACGAAACATAAATGTTGCGGGCGGGAAAAAGTAATATAGAAAGTAGTTGAGAACGTCAGTTACAACGACCCACGTATTAAAAAATAGCCGGGTTTAAATAATTTAAATGTTTAAATTTGTTTTCTTAAAATTTCCATATAATATTTTGTGTTATGGGATCAAATCACCTGGATATTTAGAGTAAGAACATACAAACTTTGGCATACAGTACTAATTTAGAATGCAATATATATATATATATATATATATACACTCACCGGCCACTTTATTAGGTACCCCATGCTAGTAACGGGTTGGACCCCCTTTTGCCTTCAGAACTGCCTCAATTCTTCGTGGCATAGATTCAACAAGGTGCTGGAAGCATTCCTCAGGGAGTTTGGTCCATATTGACATGATGGCATCACACAGTTGCCGCAGATTTGTCGGCTGCACATCCATGATGCGAATCTCCCGTTCCACCACATCCCAAAGATGCTCTTTTGGGTTGAGATCTGGTGACTGTGGAGGCCATTTTAGTACAGTGAACTCATTGTCATGTTCAAGAAACCAATTTGAAATGATTAGAGCTTTGTGACATGGTGGAAGTAGCCATCAGAGGATGGGTACATGGTGGCCATAAAGGGATGGACATGGTCAGAAACAATGCTCAGGTAGGCCGTGGCATTTAAACGATGCCCAATTGGCACTAAGGGGCCTAAAGTGTGCCAGGAAAACATCCCCCACACCATTACACCACCACCACCAGCCTGCACAGTGGTAACAAGGCATGAGGGTTCCATGTTCTCATTCTGTTTACGCCAAATTCTGACTCTAACATCTGAATGTCTCAACAGAAATCGAGACTCATCAGACCAGGCAACATTTTTCCAGTCTTCAACTGTTCAATTTTGGTGAGCTCTTGCAAATTGTAGCCTCTTTTTCCTATTTGTAGTGGAGATGAGTGGTACCCGGTGGAGTCTTCTGTTGTTGTAGCCCATCCGCCTCAAGGTTGTGCGTGTTGTGGCTTCACAAATGCTTTGCTGCATACCTCGGTTGTAACGAGTGGTTATTTCAGTCACTGTTGCCCTTCTATCAGCTCGAACCAGTCTGGCCATTCTCCTCTGACCTCTGGCATCAACAAGGCATTTCCGCCCACAGAACTGCCGCTCACTGGATGTTTTTTCTTTTTCGGACCATTCTCTGTAAACCCTAGAGAGGGTTGTGCGTGAAAATCCCAGTAGATTAGCAGTTTCTGAAATACTCAGACCAGCCCTTCTGGCACCAACAATCATGCCACGTTCAAAGTCACTCAAATCAACTTTCTTCCCCATACTGATGCTCGGTTTGAACTGCAGGAGATTGTCTTGACCATGTCTACATGCACTGAGTTGCCGCCATGTGATTGGCTGCTTAGAAATTAAGTGTTAACGAGCAGTTGGACAGGTGTACCTAATAAAGTGGCCGGTGAGTGTATATATATATACAAGATGGGAAAAGTTTTATTAATTCTTGTTTACTTGTGTTCATTTAATTTATTTTTTTATTAAAGCATTTAAAGTGCTTCTTAATGATATGATATTATATTTTAAGTTAATTTATTTATTTTTGTAACCCATTAGCCCTTTGTGTTTAAATAAAGTAATAAAAGTCCCAGAGTTAAAAAATGTGTATACAACTAGCCTGTGTGCGACTTGGTATGACTTGATGACTAAGTTGCGACTTGACTTGTCTTGACAAAGAGGATGACTTGACTTGACAAAGAGGATGACTTGACTTGACTTGACAAAGAGGATGACTTGACTTGACTTGACAAAGAGGATGACTTGACTTGACTTTTACAACAGAATGACTTGACTTTGACTTGCAATGTTAAGACTTGGACTTGAGACTTGCATTTAGTGACTTACTCCCACCTCTAGCCTGTATGGTACGGGTAAAAGTGAACCTAATTGAATTCAACACAATTCCCCAAAATTCACACTCTGAAAAAAAAAACACACCTTACAATCAGGTACAAATAATTAACTTTTAATATCAATACTTTTCACACATTACAAAGAATAAATATATGAATTTGGGATTCATAAAAATGTTTTTAACCACTATTTTTAAAACGGCCCCTACCCGACACCCATGGGACACTTAACATTATACATTGAATTCATTGTGCTTTTGTATTTTAAAGTATTTAACACCTTTGTAATATAAATCAAAAAACAAAACAAACATTCATCTAAGAAAATACATAATTGAACATAACCCCATTCAGGCATGAGTCCACACTGGATTACAATAATCTTCTTATAGAGATCAGATCACAGATGAACACTGTCAGGAGCCTTAATGGTTAGCGTCCATATAAAGAATCTAGTCCACATTCCAGAACAAGTATCAAGGAACATATATAGTCCAAATGAATAATCAGTTCATATGAGTATTCATGATGAAGTAGGCCTTACACTTTACGATACTCAGGGCTGATGATCGGCACAGCCCATGCACCCACAAACGAAAACCCTCTATGTACAAACAAGATTAAATGATAATCAGACCAAACAGAAAACATGACATATACATACACAACCCAAGCAACAAAACCAAACCATCACTTACATTGAGTTGAAAGAACAATGATGTTCCTCAAAATAGGGCAAACAGTGGCTTGAACAGAGATGAAATATTAGCCCTGCTACGGCACATGGCTACAAACTTACTCACTCCTAAAGTAGAAAGCTAGCAATGGTTACCTTGTTAACTTCCCCCTAGTGGCAGGGAGGAAAACTACCAGAGGAACAGTTGCACCTAACTGATGCAACCTCAGGATGGGCATCCCGAGATAAAAAAGAAAAGCAAATAGAAAATTATTAGCGTAGCTGCTGTTCATAAAATTAAGCAAAGATAATCATGTGCATTTGATCTGATATAACTGGAGTATAATGTTAGGAGATGCATTATATGAATGCATGGCTAAAGAAATGCGTCTTTAATCTAGATTTAAACTGGGAGAGTGAGTCTGAGCCCCGGACATTATCAGGAAGGCTAATCCAGAGTTTAGAGCTAAATGTGGACACGCTCTCCCTCCTTTAGTGGACTTAGATATTCTAGGTACTTCCAGAAGCCCAGAGTTGTGTGACCTTAAGGGTTAGTTCACCCCAAACTGAAAATTCTGTCAGTAATGACTCTCCCTCATGTTGTTCAACCCCGGAAGACTTTAGTTCATCTTCGGAACACAAATTAAGATATTTTTGATTAAATCTGAGAGCTGGATCAGTCCTCCATAGGCTTCTAAGGGATTGAAACCTGCCGGCCCAGAAAAGTTAAAGACATTGTTAAAATAGTCCGAGTGACTACAGTGGCTCAATCTTAAGTTCATCAAGCGACGAGAATACTTTTTGTGCACAAGAAAACAAACAAAAATAATGACTTTATTCAACTATTCATTTCCTTCTCTATTTTTTATTTCCTAATCTATTTCCTTCTCATTTCCTAATTTTTTTTTATTAATTTGACACACTACCTTTGATTATTGAAAAAAAAAGTTTAAAAATGGATTGGTTTATTTTTTCCTGCCGTCGAGCCATAGGTAGGCTTCTCACTGAAAGAGAGCATCGGGTCCCGAGCAGACTGGGATTCAGTGCATTTTCATTTTAAAACACATAACTTTTGCTGCGGTTATGCCTGTCGTAGGCTACTCCGGAGTTTAGACCCTCGAAAGCGGAGACACATTGTCATGTTAATTAATCAAATGCATTTTGTTTTATTGACCACAATATTGTCATTGATATTTGTTTGAGAGTGGCACTTTCGATTAGTTTTGAAAAAGGGCAGCGGCTCGAGCACCCCCAGCGCAACAGTTTCTAATGTAATTAAACAGTTAAACAGTAATTTCTTGAGTGAAAAGATTGTAAAAAGACGAGCGCAACCACGCTAGTGATGCTAGCGGGCTAAAGCTAGTATGCGGGTGTTCGGAAAGTTGGATATTAGTAGTGATATCAAAGTGATACTATATTGGAAGTTAGTAGTGATATGTTGTTCACCCGCTCTAAAATGGAAAAATATTAGTTTATAAAATTTGTGTAAAGAAGAAATCGAGGATTAAGTATTAAGTTGATGGAGCTCCAATCTCCAAACACTGAAATATCTTAGTCTAAACCTAAAGTAATCTTGACAAACTATATAGCATTTGAAAGCTTTCAGACTCTAGTTTTCATATTTGGAGACTTTTCATTTCAAAAGAAATGACAGAGCAATAGATGAATAGCAATAGATTTTTCATTTGTGATGTGTTGCCAAACTATATCACACGCTCTGATTCTTTCCGTATGTTTTTTAGATGGGTTTTAGAGATTGAATTCAAATCAAATAATAACATTACTGCCCAAACTACTTCTGAATAGAATGTCTACCTCATAAATATTTTGAATTGTATTATATGGAAATATATGGTTCAGATCACTCAAACCATTTTCAGATCACTCAAACCAAATCGAAGAGTCCTCAATGGTCACCGGTGGAGTTTGGATGTCATCTAGTGGAAAAGTTTATTACTGCGCCCAAAAAAAACTTACTGAAAGGTTTTTGTTTTAGATATCAAACTAACATTTTTTTTTTGAAGTTTTAGAGTTGAATATGTTTTGTAAAATATATATTTTATATAAAATATAAAAATATATATTTAAAATTTTCATAAACTTAAACTTCTATAACTTACAACTTTACTTTTACAACTGTTTAGACTTCTACAATGATCTGTGGAATGTTCCCTTTAAAAAGATAACAAACTTAATTCTGTGCTTTGAAATATTCAAGACTTATAACAATTAAAGTTGGAAAAGTCATATTCAATGTTCGGCGTTCGTGGTTCGACTGGTCGAGACTGTTTTCCAAGATGGCTCCTGCCTGTATACACGAAGTGGACTGTCTTTATAAAATATCTTCTTATTAAACTGTCTGTACACTTACAAAGTTCTCAATGCTTCGGTTTGCATGTAGGGACCCTCATTATGCTAGCGTGTTCGTGTGGGGCTATTTTGAGCCTTGTTAGTGGTATTAACTAGTGATTTCTTTTTACTTATTCTATGTCAACATGTACTAGCGTTATAAGCTAAACCGATTTTAGAGATAAAACTCTTTACATTCGATTATCATGAAAACAAATCTCAGAGAACGGTTGATCCAGCTCGGTACCAATGTGTTACTAGACAAAAGGTTCATTTTGTGCCGGAGTTGTCCTTTAACAGGTAAAACAACTTTTTATATTCACAAACTTTGAAAATAAAAAGATGTTAAACTCAGCAAGACACTGGCACTTCAGGACTAGAGTCGAAGAGCTCTGACAAACAACAGTGTTTTGTATTATGGGTCTGTACAGTTGCTTTTGAATAACTGTCTATATGGGTCAAATTGACTCATGAACAAGGCAAGGCAAGGCAAGTTTATTTATATAGCACATTTCATACACAATGGCAATTCAAAGTGCTTTACATAGAAGAAATTAAAATAATCAAAACAAATAAGAATAATTAAATAAGAATAAAAAATCACATGAAGTAGTACTGGTCCACCCCTATCTGAGATGGAAGAGATTGAGCCGGTTTACGGTGCCACTGGACCTCTAGCCCAGGGACGTCCTCTGCTGGGGTGGTGCTACACCAGTGATGCCCAGCGGGGCCCCCACAGACGCCCCCACCTCTAGCCCAGGGACGTACTCTGCTGGGGTGGTGCTACACCAGTGATGCCCAGCGGGGCCCCCACAGACGCCTCCACCTCTAGCCCAGGGACGTCCTCTGCTGGGGTGGTGCTACACCAGTAATGCCCAGCGGGGCCCCCACAGACGCCCCCACCTCTAGCCCAGGGACGTCCTCTGCTGGGGTGGTGCTACACCAGTGATGCCCAGCGGGGCCCCCACAGACGCCTCCACCTCTAGCCCAGGGACGTCCTCTGCTGGGGTGGTGCTACACCAGTAATGCCCAGCGGGGCCCCCACAGACGCCCCCACCTCTAGCCCAGGGATGTACTCTGCTGGGGTGGTGCTACACCAGTAATGCCCAGCGGGGCCCCCACAGACGCCCCCACCTCTAGCCCAGGGACGTACTCTGCTGGGATGGTGCTACACCAGTAATGCCCGGCGGGGCCCCCACAGACGCCCCCACCTCTAGCCCAGGGACGTACTCTGCTGGGGTGGTGCTAGACCAGTGATGCCCAGCGGGGCCCCCACAGACGCCCCCACCTCTAGCCCAGGGACGTACTCTGCTGGGATGGTGCTACACCAGTAATGCCCGGCGGGGCCCCCACAGACGCCCCCACCTCTAGCCCAGGGACGTACTCTGCTGGGGTGGTGCTACACCAGTGATGCCCAGCGGGGCCCCCACAGACGCCCCCACCTCTAGCCCAGGGACGTACTCTGCTGGGGTGGTGCTACACCAGTGATGCCCAGCGGGGCCCCCACAGACGCCCCCACCTCTAGCCCAGGGACGTACTCTGCTGGGGTGGTGCTACACCAGTAATGCCCGGCGGGGCCCCCACAGACGCCCCCACCTCTAGCCCAGGGACGTACTCTGCTGGGGTGGTGCTACACCAGTAATGCCCAGCGGGGCCCCCACAGAGTACGCTTCTGCTGCCGTTACCCTTAACGACGCTCTCAGCGACTTCTTATACAGCAGTATAACTTACTCCTTCACTCGCCTCATCGGAGTGAAGACTCTCCCGCTCTCCTTCAAAATATAAAAAGAAATAAATAAATAAATTAGAAATTAGAAAACAAACAAAGACAAAACCAGAACAGTAAAAACAGTCGGACGGACAGTGGCACAGGCTATCAGAAATGCCAAAATCTCGCATTTTAAAGAGAAACTCACCACATGTGGCACTGATGCTAGGGCATTCTGGAAAACAGTCAAGGTAATGGAAAATAAAGTTATTTCCCCTCATTTACCAGTTTCTATGTTATTTAATGCAGCGGTTTTCAATAGGTGAGGCGCGCCTCCCCTGGGGGGCGCCAAAGAGCCACAGGGGAGGCGCGACATGCGAAGAAAGATTAACATACATTGCTGCTAGGTAACTTCAGACTGTTAACGTTAGCTAAATATTTATTGTAGAACATCCTATGTAGCTTACTAAAAACATTCTGTGTAGGCCTACCATGAAAACGAATCCACTTTAAACCGCAGCATTTTTCTGTCAGTAATGTATGACAAGCAGTGCTGTCAACGTTGACGCATGCGATTAATTTTTGCCCAGCTTCAACGTGTTAAAGTATTTAACGCAGCATTCGTTCTTTCTTTCATCCTTCAGCTAGGGTTATATGATCATGCTCTTATTCGCGCAAATGCTCTTAAACCATTCATGCGCGACAAGACAAAAGAGAACGCGCTGTCAGTGAATGTCCTCCTGACACACACACACACACACACACGACTCACAGAAAGACGCGCGCCAGTATCGAGTTCTCTTTCGCGCTTGAACGAACAATAACACACACATTTATGCCAAAATGTTCTCTTTGTCGAGTATCCTCACAATACCAGTCTTAAATTAATTAAATAAAATCTTAAATGGAAGTAAAAGTGAGAATGAGATGCGTGAGATCCTGTCTGCAGATCTTAAAGTGATAGGAGCCACAATTCTCTCTGTCAGTAAAGTTAACCAAAGAGCAAAGGGAACAGAGAAAATTACTCCCTGTTCTTGACTAAAGAACACTTGTAGCTTTAATAAGGATTAATCTATATTTCATTTATAATTTATGCAGTGCGGACTGTTTTATAACTGTCAAGTGTTTTCTTCTAGCTGTGAGGTGTCCACACTTGACAAGGACCAGACTTCGGATTTCACTCAAATGATTTTATTTTGACCAATTCAACAGAAGTAATAGAAGTAACAGGTGAAAAACCTTTAAATACAAAAATAAGCATTTTGAATAAACAGGTATTATTCACAGTTACAGTAAACGCATGTCAAGGTAAGTATTCCAACAATATAAAATATTTTTAGATGAAGTATAATGTCCCACAAACAATTATATTTTAACAGCATTTACTAATATGTATTTTAAGCATTAACAAGTCTATTTAAGTATTTACTCGCAAATATAAGGTAAGAAGCCCACATTTTTTAACCATATACATCCAAGCATTTGGTTTTAGATTTATTTCTTTAACTATGCAGTGACAACTCTTAACTCACACCCACATTAACACATTTAGCTTATTAAATACATTTCTGCACCTAAACAAACAAAGATCTAAATGACAGTCCATGAGCTTACCGATAGCCCGTCACAATCAAAAGTCTCATTCCTCACAGTGGATGCACAATGCTTCTGCCGTCCTCTCAGTCCATTTCATTACAACCAAATGATTGCATTGTGTATATGTGCTCCCGCTCATTGAACTGAGCGCGAGCTTCTGATTACCCCAATTTAATTCACCTGGTCGCGAGTGCCAAGGCGCACACAGTCACGTGCGCGCTACCAATGCAGAGCGGCACGCAGATAAGACGTAATGGAGGAGGAGAAGAGACAGGCTCACGGGAGACAGACACACAGCGCGACACCTCCCACTCGATCTTTACGTGGCAACACCCAGAAAGATCGTACTCTCAAGTGGGCTGGTCTCTAACTTGATCCTCCACTGGCATGAGGACCACAAGGCGTCGGACGTCCCGATGCAGTATGGTACCCGATTCGGGATCCGTGGCACCAGGTTTTGAATTTCTCACAGAGGTGCTAGAACTTGGAGAGACTTTCACATGAACATCTCGAACGACACCTCTGAAATCAGGATTTGCGCTGATTACTTTTGCAAGCCTGAACTGCCCTCTCAGTGCGTTTTGGTCGCAGAGCCAAACTATGTCTCCAACGGTAACGTTCCTCTCAGCAGTATGCCACTTACTGCGAATGAACAAGTTCGGACCAGCAAGTTGGCTCCAGGACTTCCAGAAGTTGCTTACCATCGTTTGTACTTCTTTGAACCTCTTGAATGGGTAAATGGTGTAGTCGACAGTTTTAAAATCTCCACTTTGTGTGGCTCGACCAAGCAGCAAGTTGTTCGGCGTGATGTACTGGATGCGCTCTTCTCGACTCTGGACTCTGGCATCGATGGGTCTTTCATTGGCAAGATTAGCAGCTAGCTGCAGCACTGTCAGAAACTCACTAAAGGTAAGGCCTTCTACATTGCCAAGGCTTTGAAGGGCTCTCTTGGTGACTCTGACAGCGGCTTCGGCGGCCCCGTTTCGGTGAGGCGAGTCAGCTGGGAGGATTTTCAACGTCCAGGTGGTCCCATTTTTGGCAGCATATTCTTCAAGTGACTCGGTTTTCTTTTGATCCAAGTAAGTGTACATCTCTTGTAGGACAGATCTCGCTCCGACAAAGTTCGTACCAGGATCAGACCAGATTTTACGGGGATGGCCTCGGACAGCAGTGAATCTCTGGTAAGCAAACAGGAAGCTCTCTGTCGATAGTGTGTTTGCTAGCTCGACATGGATGGCTCGGCTGGACATACAGCAAAACACGACGCCCCATACTTTCATGGTCACTCTCTTCTTGACATCATCCTTCACATGGTAAGGTCCAAACAGGTCAACGGATGCAAATTCGAATGGTGCTGCAGGACTTGACCTCTCTTCAGGTAAGTTTCCCATTATTTGTTTACAGATTCTTCCTTTTGCTTTCTTGCAGACGATACACTTGTCAACAACTTTTTGGGCAATGATCCTTCCTCTGATGACCCACGCCTTTATCCTCATCCGCAGCAGGGTTCCCGCCACTCCGTCATGTGCTTCACTGTGTGCTTCTCTGGCTAGCAAGGTGGATAACCAGGCTTGGAATGGTAAGAGTGGAACAGCTCTGCGATCTTCTTTAAAGGTCTGGATTCTGCCACCACAAACTAGAAGTCCACTTGTCTGGTCTCTGTAGACGACTAATCTGTCTGTTGTGGTGCTTGGGAAGTTGACGCCCTCTTGTGCTGCTAGGCAAAGGTCTCGAAACACGTCTCGTCTCTCACTGACTGTAAGGACACCCGAGGATGGCACTGCCTCCCACTTTTCTTGGTCTCTGGTTTTGGCACTCAAGAACTTCTTAGCTGCTCTCCAGATCCAAGCCACAGTCCCAACCAGCCTTCTCAGGTTGCTGAAGCGCTTTTCATCGACTAGTTGTCGCACTGCTGCTCCTGCTGGTGGTCTTCCAGACTCTAGCTGGGCTGGACTGTGCGCTGTCTTCAGGCGACTTCTGGTTAGTAGTGCTACAAATGCTTTTTTCTGGATCCTTGTGACTTTGTCTCGAGCTTGGGCTGCAACATCTCTGGCAGACTTCTTCGGCCACTCATCGTCAGGAAGTTGGAGGAACTTTGGACCCAACTGCCACTCAGAGTCCTCAGTTAGGGCATCTGGACAGGCCCCTCTGGTGATGATGTCTGCAATGTTTGCTAGCCCAGGAATCCACCACCAGTCTTGGACATCGGTACTGCTCTGGATCTCACCAACACGGTTTGAAAAGAAAGTCTGGTAGCCATAACTCTCACGCTGTATTGCACCCAGGACTGTTTGACTGTCGACAAGATGATACCATCTCTTGACCTGGAGTCGGCAGTGTCTCTGGAAGTAGGTCTTGAGGCGGGCTGCGAAGACTGCTCCGCATATCTCAGCTTTCACAGGATCCCCTTTGTGGTCAAGGGGGGTCAGCTTGGCTTTGGATTCGACCAATCACACAACGACACCATGGCTGCAGCTCCAGCGAAGATACATCACTGCGCCATATGCGTGTTGGCTGCCATCAGAGAACGTGATGGCACTGGGCTCTGCGCAGGGATCTGGCGGAGTCAGGGACCTGGTGAAACGAAGTTGGCTCAGATCAGCATATTCTTCAAATAGCTTTATAGCATCTTCTCTGAGACCTTCAGACAAAGCAGCATCCCACGTGTCCTCTAGCCAGTATTTTACTTTGGCTTCTTGAAAAGCTCTCCTAACAAGGATGGCACCCTTTTGCTTGACAGGAGTCACAAGGCCGAGTGGGTCGTACAGGCTAGAAACCTGGCTTAGCAGCTCTCGTCTGGTGAGTGGATCTGGTGTTTGATTTCTGACCTCTTCCTTGAGCAGGTTTTGACCAAGACGCATATTTCTCCTTTTCTTTGAGAAGTTAACTGCAGCCATGACATGGAGTTTGTCATCATTGATGATGTAACCAAGGCCAAGGGCTTTGTTGTCGCCTTCCGTCAGCTGGTTTGGTAGGATCATAGTCTTTGGCATCTCCTTCTCAGGTTCTTTCCTCCCACTTTGAATGGAGTAAACCCAGGGCTTTATGTGGAATCCTCCAGCTTTCAGGATGTATTTGATGTTGGTTGTGAGGCCTTTCAGATGGTCAAGATCGTTGTGTGAAGTCAGGATGTCATCGACGTAGACATCTTCTTCTAGCACGCGTCTCTCTTCCTTAAAGTGACTAAATGAAGGCAAGTTTGCAGTCTCTCGCATGGCGACTTGGGCTATGCAACCGGCAGGTTTGTCTCCGATGTTGACTCTTGTTATGGCAAAATCTTCTATTTCAGCATCTTCACTGTCACGCCACAGGAATCTGTGCAAGTGGACCTCTCGATCTTCCAGCCAGACAGAGTTGTACATTTTCCGAATGTCACCCAGGGCAGCATAGACACCAGTTCGAAATCTCAGTAGGACAGCTTTGATCGGGTTCAGGACATCAGGACCTTTGATGAGGATATCGTTCAGACTGAGACCTCTGCACTTTTGGCTGCTGTTCCACACTAGTCTGACTGGGGTGGTGACTGAGTGTGGGTTTGGTGCGATGAGATGACTTATGTACCACACTGGCCCAGTCCAACTCTGCAGGACGTCTTCGGACAGCTTCACTGCAGCTCTGCGGTTCACCATCTCATGGATTTGTGCACCGTAGGCTGCCTTCCACTCAGGTTCTTTTGACAGCTGCTTCTCAGTTCTGAGGAATGTTGCCTCAACTGCTCTCCTGTTGTTTGGCAGGGTTGCTGGATCTTCTGCCCACGGATACTTAGCATGCCAGTGTGGTTCGGTGCTGTGTACATCTCCAGTCGTGTAGGTCAAGCCATTTTTTATGATCTCCATCTCCCTTTCTTCTGCAATCGTCATTTCCTTACCCCCTGGCTGGCAGTTCCCGCAGCGACACCCTCCACATTTCGGCTGGCAGGCGGCTCCGATGCTTTCCCACCTCCACCACTTCAGAAAGTCTCTGCTGCTGGTGGCTGTGCTAGACTGGATCTCGGGGTGGTCGGGATACTGGCAGGAAGTTGAGTCTATAGTGAATTCACGATACTTGACTGCTGAAGTTCTCATCGATCTAGCGAAGTGAGTCTTGGACGAGTGTGCCTTCAGGATGACTTCCTCCAAGAGGTCTGGATGCATGCCCCCGACTGTCTTACCGAGTGGACCGTCCCAGAGCACCAGGTCACCAACTGAACGGACCTTTTGGGGCACCAGCTGCCCTTCTTTGTGGCTGATGAGAAGCTGGATTTCTCTGGGTCTGATGAGGTCTTTGAGGGGAACATCGGGGAAGATCTTCTGCAACTTGTCAGATGGAACATGCCTGTGCACTTCTGCAATCTTGTCAAGTCCATAGCAGATCAGCTGGTGAGACTTCAAAGTTCCTCTCGGAGTGCTGACGCGGATCTTAAGGAGGTAGCGCTTGGTTGCAACAGACACTTTCATCCCTCCAACGCCATGGACGACTAGTGCGACATCTTCACTGCGGAGGTTCAGCTTGCTTGCAGCTTTATGGGTTATGTAATTCGTGTCAGACGCAAGATCAATAAGTGTTCCGATCCTTTGCCCGTCATTGGCAGTGACGTCAAGGAGCATCAGGAGCACTGGGTATTCGTGCAGACCAGTCTCCTCCAGAAGGCCTCTCTCTGCTGTAGTGGAGTTATATGCTTGAGATGCGATGTTGCAGAAAGCATTGCGACACTGCTGCGCTAGCTCAGATGAAAGTTTAGAGAGAAACTCTTCCTGGGCCTCGGTGTGTCTTTTCCCCTCAGCTCTCACAGGACCGAACTTGGGTCTTTGGGACTGGTGTCTGGGCAAGGGACAGAGAAGGTAGTGGTGTTGGTCTCTGCACTCTGAATTCCCACAAAGGTAAGTAGTTTTTCTGCAGGGTTCGCTGTGGATTTCGAGGCACCCCTCACAGGCTCCAAGCTGTTGCACTGCGCTCCTCTTTTCTTGGAGCTTTGTAGTGGTCCTAAACCTCCTGCAGATATAAAGTTTTCTTTTGTGTTTCGGATCTCCACAGATGATGCAGCCTGCTATTTCACTGCTGGATTTAACTGTCCGTGTTCGGGCATGCTTGGTTTGAAACCTGGTCTTTTCCTTGGCAGGGTCGATGTCTCCCAGCTGTTCTAACTGCTCATAGATGGACTCTTGGGATTGGAGGTATGCCAGTAACTTGTCAAAGCGGTTCCAGTGAGTCACAGCATTATTCGGGTCAGTAGCGTGGGTAAGCCAGTCTTTCTTCAGAGACTCTGGCAACTTACTCTCAATGGATTTTAACACCAGTGGGTTTTTTATGGCTTCTGCATTCTTCAGTTCAGTCAAATCATAGAGGGCTTTTTCCACTGCTTGGATGAGCTCTATGATTCTTCTCGGGTGGTTACCACGGACAGGTGGAATAGCTTGTAGCTCTTCGACAATCTCAATGGCGATGGTGGCTTGGTTTCCATAGCGGTTCTCTAGGACTCTGAAGATCTCGTCTGCTGAAGTGTAAGTAGAGAGCCGTAGATCCTTGGCCACTCTTTCCTCGAGGCTATCAAGTAGTTGAAATTTCTTCACCTCTTTGGACCCGGTTGGTTCACCTTGCCTCTGCAGAGCCTCCCATTCCTTCCTCCATCTGTAGTACTCACGCTGGCTGCCAGTAAACTTTGGTAAAGCTGTGGCTTTGAGCTTTATGGCTGCAACAGGGGCTGCGCTGTGGGCTGTGACGGGTACCTTCTTGGTGTCCTCTTTAATTCTTGCTGCTCCGATCAGGGCGGCTTTCCTTGACACCAGCTTAGGAAGTTGGGTTTCGAGCTCCGTTAGCCGACGAGTGGAGTCTTGCTTCTCGGCTGGGGGAGCCCAGCGGTTCCAGGTCTGGTGCGCTTCTTTGGCTTTGTGCACCAGGCTCTCTAAATGGTGGAGCATAAAGTCATACGCCTCCAGGGGTGTGTTAGGCTGAGCGGAAAAGACGTTCTCGCACTCTGCCTCTGCAGCTTTTAGAGCAAGGGTCAGTTCTCTCTCACCAAATGAGGCCCATAGTGTCTCCTGAACTAGGTGCTTTCCTTCTTTTAACTTCTGCTCACACTCTTTCTCCGTCTTCTCGAGGTCGGCTCTCTGCTGGTCACTTAACTCAGGTGCGCCTTCCGCTTCGGTTCCTCTGCCGAGTTCAATGTAAGCAGCCTCAACCTCCTCATTTACATCCATCACTTTGGCGCCCTCTGCTGTGAGTCTTTTGAAGTTATCTTGCAGCTCCTCTACAGACATCTCCATGTGGGTCCTCTTTATATGGTTGGCGAGTCGGGAAAAAAGTCTTTTTACTGTAGTTCGCTCCAATTTCAGCTCTTCGAGTGACTTGGACTCGGCCATGTTGCCCTTTTTGGCTGTTGGACTGACAGGTGGACGGCAGGTAGTTGATTTCCTCCAGGCCCCCAGGTGGAGTCTTCTCCCTCTTTGTGGTGGGCTTTTGTGGAGTCTTCACTGGTCACAGCCGGTTTCCTTCTGGCCAGGCCGGTTTTTCACTGTCAAGTGTTTTCTTCTAGCTGTGAGGTGTCCACACTTGACAAGGACCAGACTTCGGATTTCACTCAAATGATTTTATTTTGACCAATTCAACAGAAGTAATAGAAGTAACAGGTGAAAAACCTTTAAATACAAAAATAAGCATTTTGAATAAACAGGTATTATTCACAGTTACAGTAAACGCATGTCAAGGTAAGTATTCCAACAATATAAAATATTTTTAGATGAAGTATAATGTCCCACAAACAATTATATTTTAACAGCATTTACTAATATGTATTTTAAGCATTAACAAGTCTATTTAAGTATTTACTCGCAAATATAAGGTAAGAAGCCCACATTTTTTAACCATATACATCCAAGCATTTGGTTTTAGATTTATTTCTTTAACTATGCAGTGACAACTCTTAACTCACACCCACATTAACACATTTAGCTTATTAAATACATTTCTGCACCTAAACAAACAAAGATCTAAATGACAGTCCATGAGCTTACCGATAGCCCGTCACAATCAAAAGTCTCATTCCTCACAGTGGATGCACAATGCTTCTGCCGTCCTCTCAGTCCATTTCATTACAACCAAATGATTGCATTGTGTATATGTGCTCCCGCTCATTGAACTGAGCGCGAGCTTCTGATTACCCCAATTTAATTCACCTGGTCGCGAGTGCCAAGGCGCACACAGTCACGTGCGCGCTACCAATGCAGAGCGGCACGCAGATAAGACGTAATGGAGGAGGAGAAGAGACAGGCTCACGGGAGACAGACACACAGCGCGACAATAACCTTATTCAATTTCTGTATATTTCATACCTGTTAGACAGGAAAGGCACAGGTAAATATGACATTTATTATGGGTTTAAGTGAGGATTGTTTTGAGTTAACTTAAATAAAAAATTGTTATATTTTTTGAAGCCTAATAAATGTTTAAAATTTGGGGAAAAATCATTTTCATGGAGACATCAGTAGCTATATTAATATCAGTGATACTGGCCTTCATTCATAAAAAGATGGCATTAACATACAGCCATAATACTTGAAAATAAATGGTTCCACTGAAGATAAGTCCGTCTGTGCAGTTTCAGCCATCGGGTGTCGTCAGCGTTGGCGCCGATGGGGGGGGGGGGGGGGGGGGGGGGGGGGAGGTGGCTCGGCTGTCCTTACCTACTGTAAGGGGAAGCTCATGTTCACCCAATTTGAAAACCCCTGATTTAATGATATTATTATTACTGAGAAGTCTCGGATGGCCTCACTTCTAAACCATCACTTTATTAATGCAACCCATACAGTTTCAATGTCAAACCCTAATCCTGAATCAATGGACACTTCAGTTACAACTGATGCAGATGCTCAACTTTCTCCATCAGACAAGAGGGGCTTCTCCTTTATGCCTCTTTCCACCTCTGAAGTCCAGGATGAACTCACCAAGCTGACTACAAACAAATCTGCTGGTCTTGATGGTCTTGATCCCATGTTCCTAAAAGCAGCATCCCGCATAATTGCCGCTCCCGTCACTAGACTATTTAACATGTCCCTACAGTTCTCTGAGTTCCCTATTGATTGGAAATCAGCCACAATTTTCCCCCTCTTCAAAGGGGGTTCTGAATCTGACCCAAATTGTTACCGCCCAATTTCCATCCTTCCATGCCTTGCCAAAGTTCTGGAGAAACTCGTACAAAAACAGTTAAATGATTTCCTGGATAAAAATCATATATTATTTGACATGCAATCTGGTTTTCGGACGGGACATGGGTGCATAACAGCCACCACAAAGGTCCTTGATGATGTAATTACAGCTTTAGACAGCAAACAGGTCTGTATTGCCACCTTTATAGACCTCGCCAAGGCCTTTGACTCTGTCGACCATAGGATCCTCTTACATAAGCTCTCCAGTATTGGTCTGTCCTCCTCTAGCTGTGATTGGTTTGCTAATTATCTCACCAACCGTGTCCAGCAATTAAAGGTTGACAACATTATGTCAGACCCACTCACTGTCTCTAAAGGTGTGCCTCAAGGCTCCATCCTGGGTCCAATCCTTTTTTCTATCTACATCAATGATATAGCCAGAGCTGTTGGTACCTCTCGGATTCATCTTTATGCAGATGATACCATTTTGTACTCAGTTGGTTCCTCTCCCAATTCTGCGGCTTCCAGTCTTAAACTCAGCTTCACCTATATAGAGCAGTTCTTTGACAGTCTCCACCTCCGTATTAACGCCAGTAAGACTAAATGTATCCTTTTTAGCCGAAAACAGGATACAGAGACTCCACCTACAATCACCTGCACGAACGGTATGGCTCTGGAGTATGTCAAAGAATATAAATACCTAGGTATCTGGTTGGATTCATCCCTGTCATTCATTACACACATCAATAACCTTCAAACAAAAGTCAAAGCTAGACTAGCCTTTCTTTTCCGTAATAAAGCCTCCTTTACCCATGCTTCCAAATGCACCCTCGTTAAGACGACAGTACTGCCAATTTTGGATTACGCCGATATTATCTACAGAATGGCACCAAACACAGCTCTAAAAAAACTTGACACAATCTATCATTCAGCCATTCGTTTTGCCACTAATGCACCCTTTCACACTCATCACTGTGACCTGTATAAACTGGTGGGTTGGCCCTCCCTTTATACCCGGCGGCTCCATCATTGGTTTCTCTTCATATACAAGACAATTCTGGGCAAGGCACCTCTCTATTTGTCATCCCTACTTCATGCCGCTCATAATACCTATCACACAAGATCAAGTAATTTGATTAAATTAAGTACCCCCCCCCCTACTTCTACTACCTTTGGACGTAATGCCTTCCGCTTTGCATCAGTACATGACTGGAACATACTACAAAATACCCTGAAACTTACATCTCTGATCCCAATCTCCACCTTTAAGCAAAAGCTCGAAAATTACATAGTTGACTCTTGTTCCTGCTGACAATCATGAACCATATTTATACACACATATTTAAGCACTCTATTTCTTTTCTTTTTCCCCTTTGTTGTCTATCTTTTTTTAATTTAGTTACTTGTTCTATGTGTTGTGTGTTTGACTATGTACAGCTGTACAGTATGTTCTTATTTATTCCTGTAGCCTCTTGGCCAGGTCATGTTTGTAAATGAGAAGTGGTTCTCAAACAGTTTACCTGGATAAATAAAGGTTAAATAAAAAATAAAAAAAAATAAAAAGCATAGCTAAACAGATGTGTTTTGAGTCTGGATTTGAAAGTGACTACTGTAGGCAGTAGCGGTTTTAGGCACGGGCGAACCGGGCAGTCGCCCGGGGCGGCATTTTTTCATGTCACATGGGGGCGGCACGAGCAGTTAAAAAAAATCCTCTGCGGGAAAATAGAAGGTTTTCTATTTTCTATAATTTCAATTCAATTATTGGCAATGGCGCCCCTGCTTGCTGAGAAGGTGCCATGCACAGAAGCGATCTCAAGGGGGTCTCCTGATTGGAGGAGCTCACCAAGGGGCCGTTCACATATCACGTCTTTTGCGCGCTCGAGGTCGTTGTTTCAAATGTAGGCGCACGGGAAGCGCGCTCATAATTGAAGCGACGCGCTCATTTTTTCCAGGAGCAGCGAGATGAACATTTTTAAACATTTCAGAATGGGGGTGCACCCAAACACGTGGGTGTTTTTCTCTTCTCCGTAAATAAATCTTTTAGCAGAGCTACAGCAAGCGTTTTTCTGTGGTGGAAATCTATTAGCTACTAAAACTTCTTTGTCGTTGTGGAGAGCGCAGTGCATGGTTGTATAGCAACGACAGCCATGGGAAAATTTTACTATTAATAATAAAAGATAAGCTACTGTGCATTATAAATGTCAGGAATTTATCTTTATTGACCCATTCTTTTTATAAAGATTATTTAAAGGCTGAAATATGTGAGGTTTATCTTTTTATAAAACCTTTTTTGTCAAAAGTTTATTTGAACGTGTGCATGTTAGTAGATAACATAAAAGACACTCCTTTAAAATTTGGCCATCATCTTTAATGCTATTAACTTGGTGAATAGATTTCATTGTGTATTAGGCCTACTTTTTGAACAAAATTCTGTGTTTAACCGTGATCATTTTGGTCACTATATTCATGAAATGAAAATAATTTTCATAATGATTAACTAAAATCATGTGTTTTTACAGTAGCCTATAATATGCAAAGTACAATTTTCTATTAAAAAATAATCTCTGATTCTGTCCTTTTTCTCTGACATTTAAGAGTGACCCCCGCTCGAAGGGGGACTCGCCCAGGGTGTAATTCAATGTAGAACCGCCACTGACTGTAGGAGCACATCTGATCTCCTCTGGAAGCTGGTTCAGCATAATAGCTAAAGCAGACTCTCCTTGCTTAGAGTGAACCCTTGGTATTTCTAGCTGATGTGATCCTAATGATCTGATTGATCTGTTAGGTTTATATTCAGTGAGCATATCTGCAATATATTGAGGTCCTAGCCCATTGAATGATTTATATACCAGTAATAATACTTTAAAATCAATCCTAAATGTAACTGGGAGCCAGTGTAAAGACCTGAGGAACAGCAAGATTGTATACAATTTCTGCATGCACATTTCACTACACATCACATGTTGAAACTTTGCATGCATATTCGTGGCCTTAAATGAGAAAAAAATCACAACATTTCAAGAAAAACAACATGGTTTTAATTGTATTTCAAATCGATTGAAAAAAGAAATGATAGCAAATTTTTACCATATGTGGCTGACAAAATATTTTTCTGTATTGAAATAAGTGGGGAAAATCTACTTTTTAGCTTAATAGGGTAGTAAAAGACTAAAATAACAAAATATAACCAAGAAATGTAATGGCATACCATAAAAATAACCCGTAGTTCTCATTTCCAGTAGATTTCACAATGACTTATTGCTCACCTTTTTTATGGAGAGTTTTCCAGGTACTCTCTGATATACACTTACTGTAAAGCTTCTTTAAAACCCTATGATTGTTAGCCAGAGGAGAACTGGCCCCTGACTAGCCTGGGTTCTCCCAAGGTTTTTTTCTCCATCCAATCTGATGGAGTTTTGGTTCCTTGCCACTGTCGCCTTGCTTTTGGCTTGCTTAGTTGGGGATATTTAATATTCAACAATATTATTGAACTGTGTTGTACTACTTTCATGTTATCACTGTGAAGCTGCTTTGATGCAATCTGTATTGTGAAAAGCGCTATATAAATAAATGTGACTTGACTTGACTTGACCTTTTTTATGTACAGTGACAGATGCTGTCATGTCAAAAAACACGTGTTTGATCCGCATTACCTGTCTGATCCAGGGGATATGAATATTTTTTCCTTAGGCCGATCACAAAGCACTGAAAACACCGCAGTTTCTCCCTGAAGTCGGAGGGCAAGCGCTGGGCAAGACTTGTTTTGTGGCGTAATGCTTCGAGGACATTGACAGGCAAGTGTGTGAGTACGTAACCGAAATAAGAAAGGAGTTGCCCCGCTGGTGGGTTAGTTCAACTCTTTCCTTCAGCTGGATGACGGCTCTGGTTATGGGCAGACCCTCATTTCTTTTTCCAGTTACGTACTGGCACACTTCCCTGTCAGTTTCTTCGAAGCAGCTTTCCTTTGACTGTTAGTTTTTTTTCATCATGCGTTGTGTTCATGTCTTCTAACATTACACTCTGACACCGTATTTCCTGGCTGCTTAATGAGAGTTGTTTGATGACTCTGCTTCGTTTATCAGTCCTGGGGAGCACACTCTTTTTTACGTGTATTTGGCGCTCCCTATTGTTGCGGGTGTATTATTGACATGTTAAAGTTTAGAACCTGAATATAAGAAAACCCCATGTTTTCTGATGTATTTTCGAGAAAAAAAAATCATATATTTGGAACAATACGGTACATGTATTTAATGATGTTTTATAAACAAGGTTCGGGAGGAGCACGTTCAAATAAATCATTCCAATCAACTCGTCACCAAACAATTACATGTCTACCCTATCAGCACAAGTGGAAGCATATATATATATATATATATTCTTTGTCAACTCACCTAACATTCCTTGACAGTTCCAGCATCCCTCCACCACCCCGACTCCTCACTCCTGGCTTATTTCACAGTCAGGAATACGGGAGGGAGGACTCTGGGTTCGGGCCGCATACCGAGCCCGGAGCCCTCTCCTCGGACAGCACGGCAAACATGCATTTATTCTATCTGACTTATTTGTAAGTGTGAACTCGTGAATTGAACATTGATGGAGCAACAGATTGTTTGTGAAAATGAATCATAAACGTTTGTTTTGTTTAAAAATCGTATAAACGTGTGAGGTGGCAAAGTGGGACTTTACCCCACACACAGGGGAAAAGACACAAAGTATTGATAAAAATACTAAACTATAACTAAAATAATATGTTTTTTGAATTATGTCTAAGTTAAACCTTGTTCAAAACAATCACTTTAGCAAAGTTTGTAGTATTTTCAGTTTATTTTAATAAATAAGAGAATTTATTTTTGTTCAATAAATACACTGTCATTAAAATATTTTTCAATAATATTGTTGAATATTAAGTGTCCCCAACTAAGCAAGCCAGAGGCGACAGTGACAGGAACCCAAACTCCATCAGTGACAGAATGGAGGAAAAAACCTTGGGAGAACCCAGACTCAGTCGCTCAGTTCTCCTCTGGCCAATGAACGAACATGGTGTCATTATGATTCAGGAAGCATCACGTCAGAATTCAGATTGGGATCAGTAGCATTGAAATGTTCATCCAGTTCCTTCTGCTTGAAGAGCGATTCATCACGCCGGTCTGGAGCCGAAGCTGGTCTGTGTTGAGGACCGGTCTGGTTCTTGTGTCTCTGCTGAGGATCAGTGCCGGTGACTGTCATGTCGACGAGGCCTTTGCCGGGGAGAGTCTAGTACAGCGGTTTTCAATAGGTGAGGCGCGCCTCCCCTGAGGGGCGCCAAAGAGCGACAGGGGAGGCGCGAGTCAGTTTATAATACGTGACTTTTTTCTTTTCTTTTTTTTTGTAAGTCGCGTTAAAACAGCATGGGTACGGGTTCCTTTTCTAATAAAGGAGTGGTTTCAGTTTAATATGTTGCAGGCTCATTTATTGGTAATAAATAATAAATTATAATGCTGAAACTAAATAATCTAATAATATTGGGCTTGTTTTGGAAGCTCCCGTTGCTTATTTGTCTCGCGAGAGTTGGCAACTCTGGGCGCGACACGCGAATAAAAAAATAACTGTGCAGCCTTATTGATATCGGTAAATTCGTGTATTAGCTTTAAAAATTAAAATGCATCGTTTCCTTGTCCCAAGTCAACAGAAGAAAGCATTAAGAGAGGAGACAGTCACGGGACCCAGCAAAAAACGTAGGAAATATGATCCTGAGTATTTAAAGTTAGGTTTTACCTGGTCGGGGTCCGAGGCTGCACCTCTGCCGCAGTGTGTGGTCTGCAAGGAGGTGCTAGCAAATGATAGCATGAGACCATGCAAACTTCGGCGTCACATTGACACTAAGCACACGAATTTAGTGAACAAGCCAGTTGAGTTTTTTGAGAGGAAGCGTGATGATTTGCAGTCTCAAAAAAGCATAATAAAGTCGTTTGGCACCATTAACATGAAGGCGACAGAAGCTTCTTATCGTGTCGCGCTACGTATAGCGAAGGCAGGCAAACCCCATTACATCGGCGAAACATTGCTACTCCCTGCAGCTAGAGATATGTGTTCAGTGATGCTGGGAGAAGCAGCTGCTGCTAAACTTGACGCGATCCCTATCTCTGACAATACCATCCAGCGACGAATATCAGACATGGCTTGTGATGTCAAAGAGCAGGTCCTGGACTGTGTTCGTGAAAGCCCCTTTCACGCCATTCAGCTGGATGAGTCCACTGACGTCGCACACTGTGCTCAATTGATGGTGTACGTTCGCTTTATCAAAGAGCACAGTGTGCAGGAAGATTTTTTGTTTTGCTTTTCTCTACCCGCCCGCACAACAGCTGACGAACTTTTCAAGGCCTTGAATAACTTTTACCAGGCTAATTGCCTTGACTGGGGCCGGTGTTGTGGGATATGCACTGATGGGGCAAGAGCAATGACTGGCCGTCACAGCGGTCTAGTAAAACAGATGCAGGCAGTTGCCCCTGCGGCTGTCTGGAAGCACTGCATTATCCATCGACAGGCTTTAGCAACAAAAAGGATGCCCCAAGAATTGCGTGCTGTCCTTGATGAGGCTGTCAAAATTGTGAAGTTAATTAAATCGCGTGCCTTAAAAGCCCGTCTGTTCTCAATCCTCTGCAATGAGATGGGCGCTCAATTCCAGCAGCTGCTCCTGCACTCCGAGGTCAGGTGGCTCTCTCGGGGCAAAGTCCTCACCAGGCTGTGCGATTTGCGCGAAGAAGTCCTCCTCTTCCTCACTGAGATTAACTCCCCACTGGCAAAACATCTGGCAGACATGAACTGGCTTGCTATGTTGGCCTATCTCTCCGACATCTTTGATAGGATCAACTCCCTCAACACCTCTCTCCAGGGCAAAGAGTGCCACGTCTTTTCGGCACACGACCAAGTGTCTGGGTTCAGGAAAAAGCTGGACTTGTGGTGTGCTCGTGTTGAACGAGGTTCGGTGGAAATGTTCCCAACCCTGGCGGATGTTGCGGAGAAGACAGGGCTGCCTCTTAACTCTGTCCAAACGGTCATCACTGCGCATTTGAATGGGTTGCGTGACCAGTTTGGCGAGTATTTTGGAGAGGACGCATTGGGAAATCAGTGGGTGAGAAATCCGTTCTCTTTCCCCGCCACACCCCGTGATGGACTGAGCCTGCAGGAAGAGGAGGCCCTGGTCGAGCTCAGCCCGAATATGGACTTGAAGCAGAGACTGGGAGAAATGCCGATCACGCGTTTCTGGTTTTCTGTGGAGAGCGAGTTCCCCCAGATCTCCACTAAGGCTACGAAAGTCCTAATCCCCTTCACCTCCACCTACTTGTGTGAGTGTGGGTTTTCCGCACTGACCATGATTAAAAACAAATACAGATCAAGGCTGCAGGTGGAGGACGACTTGCGTTTATTTCTCTCTGGAGTGCAGCCCCGCATCGAACACCTCTGCGCATCAAAAGCGCGGCCTCATTGTTCCCACTAATATGGACGATTAAATTGAAACTCACGTGTTGTCTTGAATCCATAAATTGGTTGGGTCATAGAGGGTTGATGCCGCTCTTGTAGCGCAAATGACGTGAGTGGCGCATTTTGTTTGTTTAAAACCTTTTTGTTTAAAAAGGTTTTAGATTGTTAAAAAAAAGTCATGAAAAATATGTGAATCTGTTCGATCTGATAACATGCCTTCAATGCAGTTGACGGTTAAATGTTATGTGTTCCGTGAACAAACAGCGTTGTCGTTCATTGATCAGTCAGAGCTGTCCATTGTGCTGATTTTGTTCGAGACGCTTTTTCAGCCGTTAGGTGTCGTCGTCGGTAGTTTTGCCGCCGATTACACGTTAAAGGGATAGTTCACTTCAAAATGAAAATTCTGTCATCATATAGGCCTACTCACACTCAAGTTGTTTCAAGCCTGTATGAATTTCTTTCTTCTGCTGAACACAAAGGAATATATTTTGAAGAATGTCAGTAACCAAACAGTAAACTGGTCCCATTGACTTAGAAAAAAAAATACTATGGAAGTCAATGGTTCCAGTTAACTGTTTGGTTACTGACATTCTTCAAAATATATTCCTTTGTGTTCAGCAGAAGAAAGAAATTCATACAGGCTTGAAACAACTTCAGGGTGAGTATATGATGACAGAATTTTAATTTTGATGTGCATCACTTTAAGCATGTTTTGTTGACTTGTGGTTAGGCATATGCTACTGATGTTCAGTGATTTTAAAAGTAGCCTCAATTAGGCCTGCATTAAGTTGGAAATTATTTGCTGTTGCAAATAATCATTTATGAATGCACTTTAAAAAAATGTTTAGAAAATAAAATGTCTTCAAATACAATATTAAAAAAGATTTGTTATTGATCAGACAATCAGTTGTTATTGAAACTCATCATTGCCTGGAACACACAAAAGATGGCATTTACTGCAGGCGTGGGTTAGGGCAGGCAGACGGTGTTTTGGGGAAGGGGGGGCTCGGCTGCCCTTACCTACTCTAAGGGGAGGCTCACATTCACCCAATTTGAAAACCCCTGGTCTAGTAGACATGGTCTCTGCTGACATTTAGGCCTGTGTTTTGGTCGTGTCTAGGCGCAGGTCCTCCATCTGATCTGGATACGGCCCGGATACGACTGACTAAATCATGTGTTGTGGTCGTGTCTAGGCGCAGGTCCTCCATCTGATCTGGATACGGCCCGGATCCGGCTGACTACATCATGCGTTGTGGTCATGTCTAGGCGCAGGTCCTCCATCTGATCTGGATACGGGCCGGATCCGGCTGACTACATCATGTGTTGTGGTCGTGTCTAGACGCAGGTCCACCATCTGGTCTGGATACGGCCCGGATACGACTGACTACATCATGTGTTGTGGTCGTGTCTAGGCGCAGGTCCTCCATCTGATCTGGATACGGCCCGGATCCGGCTGACTACATCATGCGTTGTGGTCGTGTCTAGGCGCAGGTCCTCCATCTGATCTGGATACGGGCCGGATCTGGCTGACTACATCATGTGTTGTGGTCGTGTCTAGACGCAGGTCCACCATCTGATCTAGATACGGCCCGGATACGACTGACTACATCATGTGTTGTGGTCGTGTCTAGGCGCAGGTCCTCCATCTGATCTGGATACGGCCCAGATCCGGCTGACTACATCTTGTGTTGTGGTCATGTCTAGGCGCAGGTCCTCCATCTGATCTGGATACGGCCCAGATCCGGCTGACTACATCTTGTGTTGTGGTCGTGTCTAGGCGCAGGTCCTCCATCTGATCTGGATACGGGCCGGATCCGGTTGACTACATCATGTGTTGTGGTCGTGTCTAGGTGCAGGTCCTCCATCTGATCTGGATACGGGCCGGATCCGGTTGACTACATCATGTGTTGTGGTCGTGTCTAGGCGCAGGTCCTCCATCTGATCTGGATACGGCCCAGATCCAGCTGACTACATCTTGTGTTGTGGTCGTGTCTAGGCGCAGGTCCTCCATCTGATCTGGATACGGCCCAGATCCGGCTGACTACATCATGTGTTGTGGTCGTGTCTAGGTGCAGGTCCTCCATCTGATCTGGATACGGGCCGGATCCGGTTGACTACATCATGTGTTGTGGTCGTGTCTAGAAGCAGGTCCTCCATCTGATCTGGATACGGCCCGGATCCGGCTGACTACATCATGTGTTGTGGTCGTGTCTAGGCGCAGGTCCTCCATCTGATCTGGATACGGGCCGGATATGGCTGACTACATCTTGTGTTGTGGTCGTGTCTAGGCGCAGGTCCACCATCTGATCTGGATACGGCCCAGATCCGGCTGACTACATCATGTGTTGTGGTCGTGTCTAGGCACAGGTCCTCCATCTGATCTGGATACGGCCCAGATCCGGCTGACTACATCTTGTGTTGTGGTCGTGTCTAGGCGCAGGTCCACCATCTGATCTGGATACGGCCCGGATCTGGCTGACTACATCATGCGTTGTGGTCGTGTCTAGGCGCAGGTCCTCCATCTGATCTGGATACGGCCCTGATCCGGCTGACTACATCATCCGTTGTGGTCATGTCTAGGCGCAGGTCCACCATCTGATCTGGATACGGCCCGGATCTGGCTGACTACATCATGCGTTGGGGTCGTGTCTAGGCGCAGGTCCACCATCTGATCTGGATACAGCCCGGATCCGGCTGACTACATCATGCGTTGTGGTCGTGTCTAGGCGCAGGTCCTCCATCTGATCTGGATACGGCCCAGATCTGGCTGACTACATCATGCGTTGTGGTCGTGTCCAGGCGCAGGTCCTCCATGTGATCTGGATACGGCCCGGATCCGGCTGACTTCATCATGTGTTGGGGTCGTGTCTAGACGCAGGTCCACCATCTGATCTGGATACGGCCCGGATCCGGCTGACTACATCATCCGTTGTGGTCATGTCTAGGCGCAGGTCCACCATCTGATCTGGATACGGCCCGGATCTGGCTGACTACATCATGCGTTGGGGTCGTGTCTAGACGCAGGTCCACCATCTGATCTGGATACGGCCCGGATCCGGCTGACTACATCATGCGTTGTGGTCGTGTCTAGGCGCAGGTCCACCATCTGATCTGGATACGGTCCGGATCCGGCTGACTACATCATGTGTTGTGGTCGTGTCTAGGTGCAGGTCCACCATCTGATCTGGATACGGCCCGGATCCGGCTGACTACATCATGTGTTGGGGTCGTGTCTAGGCGCAGGTCCACCATCTGATCTGGATACGGCCCGGATCCGGCTGACTACATCATGCGTTGGGGTCGTGTCTAGGCGCAGGTCCTCCATCTGATCTGGATACGGTCCGGATCCGGCTGACTACATCATCCGTTGTGGTCGTGTCTAGGTGCAGGTCCTCCATCTGATCTGGATACGGCCTGGATCCGGCTGACTACATCATGTGTTGGGGTCGTGTCTAGACGCAGGTCCACCATCTGATCTGGATACGGCCCGGATCCGGCGGACTCCATCATGTGTTGTGGTCGTGTCTAGGCGCAGGTCCACCATCTGATCTGGATGCGGCCCGGATCCGGCTGACTTCATCATGTGTTGGGGTCGTGTCTAGACGCAGGTCCTCCATCTGATCTGGATAGGGCCCGGATCTGGCTGACTACATCATGCGTTGTGGTCGTGTCTAGGCGCAGGTCCTCCATCTGATCTGGATACGGGCCGGATCCGGCTGACTACATCATGCGTTGTGGTCGTGTCTAGGCGCAGGTCCTCCATCTGATCTGGATACGGGCCGGATCCAGCTGACTACATCATGAGTTGTGGTCGTGTCTAGGCGCAGGTCCTCCATCTGATCTGGATACGGTCCAGATCCGGCTGACTACATCATGTGTTGTGGTCGTGTCTAGGCGCAGGTCCTCCATCTGATCTGGATACGGCCCGGATCCGGCTGACTACATCATTAGTTGTGGTCGTGTCTAGACGCAGGTCCACCATCTGATCTGGATACGGTCCAGATCCGGCTGACTACATCATGTGTTGTGGTCGTGTCTAGGCGCAGGTCCTCCATCTGATCTGGATACGGGCCGGATCCGGCTGACTACATCATTAGTTGTGGTTGTGTCTAGACGCAGGTCCACCATCTGATCTGGATACGGTCCAGATCCGGCTGACTACATCATTAGTGGTGGTTGTGTCTAGACGCAGGTCCACCATCTGATCTGGATACGGTCCAGATCCGGCTGACTACATCATTAGTGGTGGTCGTGTCTAGACGCAGGTCCTCCATCTGATCTGGATAGGGCCCGGATCTGGCTGACTACATCATGCGTTGTGGTCGTGTCTAGGCGCAGGTCCTCCATCTGATCTGGATACGGGCCGGATCCGGCTGACTACATCATGCATTGTGGTCGTGTCTAGGCGCAGGTCCTCCATCTGATCTGGATACGGGCCGGATCCGGCTGACTACATCATGAGTTGTGGTCGTGTCTAGGCGCAGGTCCTCCATCTGATCTGGATACGGTCCAGATCCGGCTGACTACATCATGTGTTGTGGTCGTGTCTAGGTGCAGGTCCTCCATCTGATCTGGATACGGCCCGGATCCGGCTGACTACATCATTAGTTGTGGTCGTGTCTAGACGCAGGTCCTCCATCTGATCTGGATACGGTCCAGATCCGGCTGACTACATCATGTGCTGTGGTCGTGTCTAGGCGCAGGTCCTCCATGTGATCTGGATACGGGCCGGATCCGGCTGACTACATCATTAGTTGTGGTCGTGTCTAGACGCAGGTCCACCATCTGATCTGGATACGGTCCAGATCCGGCTGACTACATCATTAGTTGTGGTCGTGTCTAGGCGCAGGTCCTCCATCTGATCTGGATACGGTCCAGATCCGGCTGACTACATCATGTGTTGTGGTCGTGTCTAGGTGCAGGTCCTCCATCTGATCTGGATACGGTCCAGATCCGGCTGACTACATCATGTGTTGTGGTCGTGTCTAGGCGCAGGTCCTCCATCTGATCTGGATACGGGCCGGATCCGGCTGACTACATCATTAGTTGTGGTCGTGTCTAGACGCAGGTCCACCATCTGATCTGGATACGGTCCAGATCCGGCTGACTACATCATTAGTTGTGGTCGTGTCTAGGCGCAGGTCCTCCATCTGATCTGGATACGGGCTGGATCCGGCTGACTACATCATTAGTTGTGGTCGTGTCTAGACGCAGGTCCACCATCTGATCTGGATACGGCCCGGATCCGGCTGACTACGGTAACCTCGGGATAAGAATCAGACAGACAGACTAGTATTAGGGTAGATGCCATTCTTCTTATGATGTAACGAGTACACTAGGTGTTATAGTAAGTGTTCCCGACTCCAGCTGACATAATTTATGCAGCGTAGCAATCATTTAATAAAATTGAAAAAGAATAATGTGATAATGTGTCATGCACATTTTTCACTGTTTGTATTTATATTGTATGTTTTTGTGTAAGGGAGACACAAATGGGTGAAATAAGACAAGTGAAATAAGAATTTCATTGTCTGGTCAAAACCGTGGTGCTTTAATGTGTATATGATAATAAATATATCTTGTATCTTGGATGTGTATGCCATGTTAAACAGATGTGATTTTAGTCTAGATTTAAACTGACAGTGTGTCTGCTTTCCAAGCGATGCTAGGAAGACTATTCCAGAGTTTGTATGGATTCTTAAAAACCTCTGATTGGCCACGCGCTCAACATTTGACAACACTAGCACAGTCCCTCTTGGCGGTGGGGTGTCCATTTCCCCCTTTGGGTACTTCGTACTGATTAATTAAATATATTTTTAAAAATGTAATGTCTTTCACTTTTATTCTGCTGCCTCAAAGTAACATTGAAATTACAATACTGAATCTTTTTTATCACCTAGCTCAATTAAAATTCATGGATTCTTAATAATGCACAACTCTGGCATGTACATTTGTGTGGGTGTGTGTAAAATTTTTGTGCATGCAGACGTGCATGTCTGTTTTTGAGTTGGCTAAAAATCAGATGTGGCATGTTGAGAAGATTTTCCTCCCCCTCCATCTCACACAGTTATGTGCCTGATGACTCACTGCTTTTGTGTGTATGTGTTGCTTGAAAGTGAGATATAATGAGAGAGAATGTGCGTGTGTGTGTGTGTGTGTGTGTGTGTGTGTGTGTGTGTGCGTGTGTGTGTGTGTGTGTGAGTGACGTAGAGCTGAAGGTGTTCTTGTGTGTATGTGAGAGTAGAGATAGAGAGTAAGAGTGGTTGAACATGTTTATATGCAGTTAAGCGTCCAGGTACACACCATTAAATAACACAAAAGCCCAAATGCTATGAGGCATATTTTTCTAAATAACACCACACAGATTTTCCTAAAGAAGCCACTCTCTTTTTTTCTAACTTTTTCCTCTTTTTCCCCCCCTTCCCTTTTTATAGACATTCCCTGGCCATCCTCTGGAGACAGACCATCACTGCCATTCACAGTAAGAGACCAGAAACTCCTTGCATTATTTCATTATGATCACACTTAAAGAAATGTTTTCTTGTTCAATACAACTTAAACTCTATCAAAAAATTATGTGATTTACTGTACATGTATGTTGAATCTGATTGACTGAGATTGACATCACTATGCTTATGTCTATGTACTTTGCACGCCCCACACTGTAACATGGAAGAGGCTGACAACTCATTTGCAGTGCTGAGTTTATTGGGCAAAAGAAAAAACAGCATCGTAATACAGGCAGAGGTCTATAAGAGGAAGTCAAATTCATGCAATAACTTAAAGCTGCCGTCTGCAATTTTTTTTATCATATTCAGTGAAATCGACACTATAATCCGACAGAACAACATAAATAAAGTGGTTTTAGAAAAAAAACCGAGCTTCTAACTGGAGCGTGTTATTTGTTTGGCAAAAATCCACAGCTCCCGGATCATCATGTCCAATCAGCGCAGGGGGGTGTGAGATCTGACTGTCAATCACAGATCGGGCACACGCCACCCCTCGCACACGTTACAATCACATGCACACGCCTGAAGTTTGCGGAAGTTTGCGCAGTAACGAAGAGTGATGGCGGAAAATCAAGTAAGCTCATTTAGAGTATAAAGGACGTTAGCAATTGCAATCTATCGGTAGATTCCCAGCTAGAAATTTTACGTTCCCAGAACGTTCTGAGAACGTCCCCGCTGGTGTCAAGGACGTCGCCTGGTAACGTTCCCACAACGTTCCCAGACAGACTCGATGTGGAGTTCTTTAAAGGGTTTGGGGACGTTATTTGGAGGACCTTCAGGGAACATTCAGGACGTTCTGGGAACGTTTAGAAGACCATATTTAATTCAGAAATCCAATGTTTCCAAAACATTCTGAGAACCTCCTGCAGAACTTTTAGGGACCAACTTAGAATATTATTTTTGTCCTATACACAAGTTTTTGAGCCGTTTCCGCTCTACATCCTAAACTCCTCCCGTTTATGCAATCCACTTCCGTTCTGGCGGGCTGGTAATGCTACCTAGCTCCGTTGTGCCGACAAAGCACTGATATCGCAGTGACAAAGAGGATAACAATTAACTTACAACATGAATAAAAGTGGTTCGGGAACGACGTGTGCGGTAGTTGGGTGCAAAAACTCGCGAAAGCACCTGAACGAGTGGTTAGATAGAGAGTGTTACGACCACAAACCAGCTACGAAGAGGCAATGTCCATGCGCTCCATTGTTTACATTTTTTCGCAAGCCTGATACCGACTCGGAATCAAGGACCTGGCTGAAGGCATTGAATCTAAAGAAACCACCCCGCATCGTTTTTGTTTGTTCCTATCACTTTGTTGACCAAAAACCAACCAAGGATAATCCTTTCCCAGAGTTGTGGTTGGGATACAATCGCCCTCCCCAGCCAAAGAGGCGTCAACTCACCCAGCGGACCACTGTCTCCACCCAGAGAAAGAAACGCAGACTTGCATCTGAGGGTAAGTAAAGCAAATTTAGCTATGAATTTGACAATACTGTTAATTATGAACAAGTTGTCATACACTAACATTGCTACCGGTATTTTGCTGAGGCAGTTGATTGTTTTGGATATGGGACAAACAATGCCCACGATAGCTACATCATTAATTTTGTGTGTGTGTGTGTGTGTGCATGCCTGCGTGTGCCTTATGCTGCGTTCATGTGCGATGGTAATTATGGTAAATACCAAAAGCCGACGTGGAAAATGCACATGAACACCCCTCATGTGGTATTTTCCACTGGGCAACTCATAGAATATTTTGATGGACGAGTTGCCGAGATGAAATAACCTTTGAACTTTTCAAAAAGGCTGAGAGCACCCCAAGAGTCGTGAATGGTAAAAATATATACTATTCATGATCTAAAAAATATATAGCATATTATTTTATTATTATTACCTTTTGAGTTTTGATGCATCATTTTCTTGCTGTTGCAGATGACTTAAGCAATCTAAAATAGTTTTAGCTAAATAACAGGTCTGGATCGCCATCTTTTTACCACATTACAACAACAAAAGCACTTGAACGCAACACACTGGTAAATACCAGTTCACAAGTGGGAAATATCATATTTCCCATAGCATGTGAACGCAGTCTACATCATAAATGCAATGCAAGGTGGCAGGCTGTTGTGATAGTGTGTTTGTGTGTGTGTGTGTGTGTGAGTGTGAGTGCAATGTTGTAATACAAATTTTGCCATTGTGATGTTTGTAGTGTTGTGGAAAAATTTATATTTTACTTTTCTTATTATTTACTTTCTTAGACATTGTGCTTTTTCTTTCAATTCAATCATGTGTTTCTCTCCTGGAATGTATTTTTTACCTGGCAGGAACAAAGACGCACAGTAAAAGAAATGGTCTATGCCTTAATTAATTTTGCTCCATCCATGTTTTCTCTTCCCCTTTTTAGATGCTCCTGAAACCTGTCAGCCTGCCTGTGAGGCCGAGCCTGCTACACCAAAATTTCGAGATGCCCAGACCCAATGGGAGGATCCGTCACATATTGACCACATGTACTGTTCAACAACACAGTCTGTTAAAGTAGACAAGGCCACACAGTGCGAGGCAGAAATGGGTCCTACTGTGACTAGCACCACGGTCATTGATGATGCTAGTTCCCGGCTGTATACAGGAGTGCGTATGGTTCAATTTTTCACCCTGGTGACAGTGTTGTTGCCTTTCAGTAAGCTATCAATTACCCTTCCTGTTGTTGACCAAATCCTGATGACCTTGATGAAGCTAAAACTAAACCTAATATTAGGAGATATTGCTCATCGCTTCAATGTGTCTACATCCATGGCAAGCATTGTGATTAGTCACTGGATTGACGTGATGGGTGAACAGTTCAAAGTCCTGATCCCCTGGCTTCCAAGAGAGACCATTCGTGCCACCATGCCCTTGTCGTTTCAGAGGAACTACCCTCGAACCACCTGCATCATTGACTGTGCCGAAAGTGCCATGCAGAGAGCCACAAACTACGACTCAAGGAGTGACACTTTCAGCCAGTACAAATCACGCAACACTGTGAAATATCTCGTCGCTGTGGCCCCTAATGGGCTAATCATGTTTATATCTGATGCCTATGCTGGCAGAAGCAGCGATAAGTTTATCACCATGGACAGTGGGTTCCTAGACTATCTGAGGGCTGGTGATGAGGTCATGGCGGACCGTGGGTTCACCATTCGAGACTTGCTTGATGAGAGAAAGGTCCGTTTGAACATCCCTGCATTCACCTACAGACGCAATCAGTTGACCAATGAGGAGACCACACGCACCAGGCGAGTAGCCAATGTCCGCATACACGTGGAAAGAGCAATACAGAGACTGAAGGTCTTTAAGATTTTATCCCAGACCGTCCCCATCAGCATGGCACCGAAACTGGACAACATCTTAACCATCTGTGCTGGCCTAGTTAACCTGAAGAGTCCACTGATCAGAGTGCCTTCTGAGATTTAATTTTGCCTTGTGTCCTTGTCTACCAACACCCAGCCATGTTGCTCATTAAATACAGATAAATACAACAAATACTTCATGCATTGTATTTTTTTATTATATATGAATATTTTTAAGGTGATGTAATTGTGTGGGCTGCTTTTGTATTTTACTTTTTAATACCTGTTAGGATTAATCACACAATCTTTCTTGTTGAAGCCATTTGTTTAGTTTACTCAAAACAATTAATTCATCCAGTGTCATTTATGTACAGTATGAGCGTACTATGAATGATGAACTGTGTTAAAATAAATTGTAGCACTCTAAGGAACATAAAGCCTATAATTAATGATCGTAGTTCAGTGCAATAATTAAATGAAATGAAATTTCATATATGAAATGAAATAAAACTTTATTTTAACTCAAACAGTAGTGGCAAACATCTGTTTGCTCCTGTGGGCATGACCTAAATAAGGCAGTTTATTTTGGTTTTAAAATGCTGAGATATTTACTGCAGAACTGTAACCTTCCCTCAACAAAATCATCAACAATTTTCGGGAGCATGTGGGCAAAGTAGAATGTGCGCAGCCTTTTGATATGCCCCTGGACAAAGCCTTGGTCGTAGGGTACTTCAATTTCTAGGTGCTCAGTTTTGTTCCAGATCACCAACTTGGAGTGCTGAAGCCCTGTGCAGTGCATCCCAATTTGTACCTGCATGTAGTAGCCTTTTGGACCATTGCAGGCAATATGGTAATCTACTCTATCTATGTTTGCCACAGTTGTGATTTCACAGTTCTTTGTTGCCAAAAATTCTGCAAGTGACTTGTTTCCAATCACAGGTGATTTGATCTCCAACAGAATGTCTTTGTTTATCACTCCATCGGGAGATGCTGCAAGCCACGGTTCCTTTTCGCACACCACTAAGCCTTTGGTTTCAATGCTGTTGCCCAGAGTTTCCAAATAGTCCCTCGCAAGTTCCTCCCCCTCCGCTCCTTGACGGGTTGCGGCATTACCACGGAAGGATGGGTGTAAGTGATCTGACAAAAACTTGTCAGGCGCCGTGGTTGAGCGAGCGGGCACCTTTTTAGCCGTGCTTGCTGTGACGCGCACTCTCCGTGCATCATGCCAGACCTGTTCTTTGCTCTGTGATTTTGTAACCTTCTCAATTTCCTCAAGCTGGGCTGTGGACATGTTAATGTATTTATCGTAGAAGGTTCTGCATTTTACACAAGCCAGTGGTGTGTGGTGCTCATCATGGGTTAGGAGATGGAGGCCTGGACATGGTGATGGCTCGATGATGGAGGAGGTATTTGCATTAAAGCAGAGCTGCAGAAGGCTATTCCCAGGGCATTTGAAAAGTTCTGCCATTGGTGATGCAAGTGCGTTCCTCCTCCACTCTTCATGAGTCCTAAAGCGTGTCACCTCCTGTGCCGGTTCTGGAGTGGTAGAGGATGGCTGTGAAGTTGGCGGCGGTTGATAGAGATCCTTCCTGTTGTGCCGTTTGAAGTGCACATACTTCATCTTCCTCTGACCAGCATTCCTTTTAGACCCAGCATTCCACTGGTTCTGTCCGTCTGTACAGGCACTCCCGGTTTTCCCCTGTCTCACAGCATTTTCCACCTAGAGAGATATAGTCAGGGACGGATTTTGACTTGCAAGGCCCCGGGGCCAATTATCTCAAAGGAACCTCTATCACAATTTTTTTCCTGTTATTTTAGCTGCGCATTCACAGTAGCTAATCCCCTGCGCTAAAAAGACAGGCCTATATTGTAGGGTTTACAGAATCGGGGCATAGGATAATAATCATAATAATCAACAATGGACTACATTGAGGTGTATGAAACACGTATTTATTGAATTAACTTCAGATATACACTAAACACTATACACAATTAATTAAAATACATTTACAATGAAAATACATACAATTAAAATCAATTAAAAACACATTTATTGCATCACATGAATAAAAATGTATTCACATTAATAAAAAGTATTTGTTACAATAAAAAATAACATGCCTGTAAAGTTTTCTCTCTCTCTCTTTCTCTCTCTCTCTCTCTTTTTCTCTCTCTCTTTTTTTCTCTCTTTCTCTCTCTCTCTCTCTCTCTCTCTCTCTCTCTCTCTCTCTCTCTCTCTCTCTCTCACACACACACACACACACACACACACAGTTACGTTCGCGCCCGCACATCTCACGCGCCTAATTATTATCATCATGGCACACACACTTTGCACTCTAGCCAAGTCGCCTATGATGTAGTTCGGATACCAACAATAAAAAAGGCCTAGGCTACAATGGTCAAATAATCTAGTTACCTTCCACAGAATCGCAGCTGAGTGGGAACAAGATCTACCTGGTCCAGCAACACACGTACATCCCGTAGTTTTAACTTCTCCAGCTTCAGTTACCAGCACCCAAGCATTATGCCACGCATTGTTCAAACACTGGCTAGGCTCTACATTTGCTTTAAGATAAATAAAGTGATCATGTTTGTATGACATAACACAACCGACTTTGTTGCTGTGCAGATATTGGTACGCCTCGGAGGCTTTCAGATTGTCCATGGCTTTTCCGTCTATTGCCATGGATTGTGCAAAGTAGGAGCAAATATTACTGTACGTTATCCTGGGCCACGTCATCATGTTATCCTCCCAGTTCTGTACTGAATTCGGGTGGGGGATAGTAACGCCATCTCCAGTTAAAGTAGTGGAACCGTGTTCCCAAGCTAGCATCTTAATAGCTGTGTTTACACCGGCAGACGCTGTGCAAACCACTTCCGGCGGAAATTAAGTGCATATGTGTAGAGTTATGGCGCCGCCCACGATTTGCCGCGTAAACTTGTGTATTAAGGTCTTCTGTTATATTTCAAGAATAAGAAGCTGATGCTTCTCCGCTTCAACCTGATCTGCAGGCTCTGTGTGTGTGACAGGAGTTTTTTTTTAATAGACTGTGTACATTTTGCTGCCATTGTTGCTGAGCTTAAAACGTCTGCATTCTTGATTTTATAATAACAATTGTAAAAAACTGTTTTACATCAACGAGCCAAATAGCAGGATCACCACAACTTTTTTCCCATGGAAAAGTGGTGTAGCCTTTACCAAATAATAGGAAAAAATGACAATAAAAGAAAAGAGACAAAAATAATACAAACATGTTCTAAAGACCCTCGCTTTGAACTTTATGCCGCTTAGATTTCGTGAGGAGACCCTGCAGGCTATGTAAACAAGAGTTAAAATAAGCAAATTGGAATAGGCCTAGCGCTTACGTTAGCTTGTTTATCTAAAGAAAAAAGCCAATATAGCCTGACCATCTACGGGAGAATGGTTCATTAAAATAACTTTACATGATAATCACATTGGCTTTTTCTGGCTCGCTGTCGGTGAAGAAAACAAGAAAAAGACCGCCGTCAGGTGTCCGTCCGAGAAGGGTCCAGCCCGCAGACAAACCAGATAAACATGACAGAAGTTGACGGAAGTTGAACCTCGGTTCGTCCCACATCACCGCGCACAAAACGTGATGTATATGAGAATGTTCTCATTAAGTTAGTCACAAAAGGTTCTCATATGGTCAACAGAGAACCATATGGGAACGTCCTTATTATGTCCTCTTTGTAATGTTGCTATGTGACCATAAAATAACCAATATGGAACATTCCCCTAAAGTCACATAAAGAACGTCATTGTATGACAAACTTAGACCCATATGAGAACGTTTTGATTACATCCTCTTTGTAACGTTGTTGTGTGACCATAAGATTATCCTTACGAAATGTCCCCCTAAAGTCATATAAGGAACGTTATAATATGACCAACTTAGAACCATATGCGAACGCTCTGATTATGTCCTCTTTGTAACGTTGTTGTGTGACCATAAAATAACCAATATGGGATGTCGCCCTAAAGTCCTATAAGGGAGGTTATTTTTATGACCAACTTAGACCCATATTAGAATGTTCTCATTAAGTTAGTCACAAAACGTTCTCATATGGTCAACAGAGAACCATATGGGAACGTCCTTATTATGTCCCCTTTGTAACCATATGTTACCATAAAATAACCAATATGGAATGTTCCCCTAAAGTCACATAAAGAACGTCATTGTATGACCAACTTAGACCCATATGAGAACGTTTTGATTACGTCCTCTTTGTAACGTTGATATGTGACCATAAGATTACCATTATGGAACGTCCCCCTAAAGTCATTTAAGGAACGTTGAACTGCAGCACTTTCATTACCAAAAGAGGATGTTTCAGGAACGTCCCTAATGTTCTGTAAAAGTTCGGAATGTTCGTCACCTTTAGATAACTTTTACGAAACGTTACCAATGGTCGCGGGAACGTCACCTTCTACCTGGGTTAGCCAGGGCAGCATACCTCCAAATACTCCATGGTGTTGATGGATGCTGATGAGACGGGCGCGTTCACTGAAAATCTGGTGCACACGCACGGACGAGCATGAACTCGGGATATGGAGTATCCCGAGTTCATATGGACATACCCTCCACCCCTCAATTTTGACAGAGAGAGCAAGTTGACTGATATGTACACTTCAAGCTGCTCCATATACCACAATGCAACACAATTGTGATGTCACAGCAGATCACGCCTAACTTACTCCCATCCCACATCATAACTGTTTCGAAACACTTGATCTCTGTCAACCCATGAATCATGACGAGTCACTGAGAACCAATGAACAAGTGTCTGTGGGTTTTACCTGATATCTGATCAATTTTATACATTTGAAGACGTTTTAATTAGACATTAATATAATTAAAATGAATAATGGTAGTTAATTGTCTCAGCCTTTTTAGCTGAGCCATTCATAGAACAAACAAAACAAACCCTGACAATTGATAAAAGAACATATAGACACTTGATAATATTATTAAGTCAGTCAAGTCAAGTCACATTCATTTATATAGCGCTTTTAACAATATAGATTGTTTCAAAGCAGCTTTACAGTGATAATAGACAATTACAGTAACAGAGATTATTTTGGCTTTACAGCAGCTCTAGAATAAAGTTATTGTCCAGCTAAAGTTAGTTTTGATTGATTCACTTCCATTGCACGACACCGTTCTAACAGAAAATGCTCAGTGCGCTCCGGCCCGCTCATCCGCACAAAACAGTGCCTGGTGTCTCGAGAACGCAAACCCTGAAATAGATTCCAAGGTGCAAGCCTTGAAATTTTTAAAAAAAAATGTTATCTCTGTGCAAACCTCAAAAACACAAACCCGTGAAAACGCCAACAGCGTGCACAGCCGCATCACGTGTTTAGTCTATAGGGATGCACGTTTGTGTAGTCCTTCTTTACAAACCAACCCTCAACAAACTACTTGTCTGGCCTTAAAAATTTATAATAAAGAATTAATTTATCACTTCCGCCTAGCCACGTGAACCAGAATTACCCGACAACGTTTTTTCTGTACAGAGCAGTGGCGGCTCCTGGTCTTTCAAAGAGGGGAAGCTCATTTTCGTCCTACATCATAAAAATTGTCCATTTATTTATACAAATACCAAGAAATAAGTTGCAGCAGTTTGTCTTTCGACTACACTAGCAAAATCCGCGATGGGACTGAGCTCGAATAGCTTCAGAGTCAGCGACTTTTTATTGTACAAAATCGCTGTCAATCAAAAGGAGATGCAGCCTTTCGACAGACCCTCCAATCATCACGCAGAAGCCGGAGTCCAGGCCAGCCCACTCCTCCATTCACCCCAGAGACGCTGAGCGTCCGTGGGCGGGACATAATCGCAGCATTTATCCAATGACCGTCTAGTTTCGAAGCACTGAAAAAAACTGTTCAAAGCAGCCCAATTGAAGTCAGTGGACGCTCGGCTTTAACAGGAAAATGCACTGTGACGCTACGGGAATGTATGAGAAGGAAATCGAGTCAGCCGACCTGCTATATGGAGCTGATTCTGAACGAACTCGTCTTCGAGATGAACGTGTTCTAACGCATTTTTAGTCAATAAAATGTTAACACAATAGTACATATTTGACCATAATTTTTTTGATATTGTAGGGGAAGCCGAGCTTCCCTTGCAGTCTTAAAGAAATCCCCACTGGTAAAGAGGTAAATGGAAGGGAGGGAGGCCTTCACAGGGGAGAGACTAGTTGACACTTCAGGACTGCGTTGTCGTCGTGTCTAGGCGCTGGTCCTTCGTCAGATCTGGATACGGCCTGGATCCGGCGGACTGCGGTAAACCTCGAGATAAACAGAGAGATTAATATTAGCGTAGATGCCATTCTCCTTATGATGTAACAAGTACATCAGGATTTATGGGAAGTGTTCCCGGTTCCGGCTGATCTAAACTATGCAGCCTAACATTGAATTATAGAAGTCTATAATGTATTATGTGTATGCTAGGTCAAAGTGCAGTTAGGGTTAGGGTTAGTCTAGTTTTTAGTCTAGCTTTGAACTGACAGAGTGTGTCTGCTTCCCGGACAATGTTAGGAAGATTGTTCCAAAGTTCAGGTGCTAAATAGGAAAAGGATCTCCCGCCAGCAGTCGATTTAGATATTCTAGGTATTATCAACTGGCCGGAGTTTTGAGATCGCAATAGACGTGAAGGACTATAATGCGTTAAGAGCTCACTCAAGTACTGGGAGCTAAACCATTTAGTGCTTTGTAAGTAATTAGCAATATAAAAAAAATGTATAGGATGTTTAATAGGGAGCCAATGCAGTGTTGACAGAACCGGGCTAATATGGTCATACTTCCTGGTTCTGGTAAGAACTCGAGCGGCTGCGTTTTGGACCAGCTGTAGTTTGTTTATTAAGCGTGCAGGGCAACCACCCAGTAGAGCAGGGATAGGCAACGTCGATCCTGGAGTGCCGCTGTCCTGCAGAGTTTAGCTCCAACCCTAATCAAACACACTGAGCAAGCTAATCAATGTCTTCAAGATTACTAATGCTAAAGGCAGGCAAGTTTATATCAGGGTTGGAGCTAAACTCAGCAGGACAGCGGCACTCCAGGATCGACATTGCCTATCCCTGCAGTAGAGCATTACAATAATCTAGCCTTGATGTCATGAACGCATGAACTAACTGTTTCGCATTCGTCAATGAGAGCATATGGCGTAATTTAGATATATTTTTAAGATGGAAAAATGCGGTTTTACAGATACTAGACACGTGACTTTCAAATGAAAGATTGGTATCAAAGAGCACACACACACACACACAGGTTCCTAACCGACGACGAAAACTTGACAGAGCAGCCATCAAGTGTTAGACAGTATTCTAGGTTATTATGTGAGGACGTTTTTTGTCCAATAATTAGAATCTCTGTTTTTTCAGAATTAAGTCGTAGGAAATTACTAGTCATCCAGTTTTTTATATCAGCTATGCATTCCATTAATTTTGGAATGTGTGTGTGTGTGTGTAGCATGTACAGAGTGTGTGTGTGTGTGTGTGTGAGGGTAGCATGTACAGAGTGTGTGTGTGTGAGTGTGAGTGTGTGTGTGTGTGTGTGTGTGTGTAGCAAGTACAGAGTGAACAGCAGTGGTCCTAGTACTGAGCCTTGTGGTACGCCATACTGAACTTGTGATCGATAAGACATCTCTTAATTTACTGCTACAAACTGATAACGGTCAGATAAGTGTGATTTAAACCATGCTAATGCAATTCCACTAATGCCAACATAATATTGAGTCTATTTAAAAGAATGTTGTGATCAATAGTATCAAATGCAGCACTAAGATCAAGTAACACTAATAGAGAGATACAACCGCGATCGGATGATAAGAGCAGATCATGTGTGACTCTGATGAGAGCGGTCTCAGTGCTATGATCCGGACTGGAAATCCTCGCAGATATCATTTCTTTCTACAAACATTAGATGATTGCGTTTTAAAGATTTTACTTTCAGTAAAAAATTTGCAATATATTTGTAAAAGGTGTTTTTGTTGCATTTACACTGTTCTGAGCACTAGCGGTCACCGTGGAGACGGGTGTTGGATAGTTTCGAAGCCTCGACACAATACGGCACATTTGCTTCAACTGTTTCAGTGTTCCACGAAGCCTCGATCTGCCCACCACTAGGTAACACTATGCTTAAACAGGGGTTCCCAATGCTGTTCCTGGAGCTCCAACTAGGGATGGGCAAATGATGCCTCAAGAAGCACTGAGGCGTTCCCCTGAATGTTTCGGATAAAGATTCGAAGCATTAAGAGTGTCGAAAACATCACCATCTTGTGGCAGGTCAAATTTATAGCAGCCATGTTTAGTTACAGGAACAGCATTGTTAGTAACATGTTGAACATATATTAACATGCTAACAATTTAAGAAATGTTAGTACCATGCTAAAACACACTAGCAACATGGTAGCAATGTGCTAAAGCATGCTATCTATCTATAGCTGTCACGTTTTGAGTTTATTTGTTCATGTTTAGAGTTTGTTTTTATCTCTTTTTCTGGTCTGTTCATTTCCTAGTTAATCTTCTAATCTGTTAATTGGTTCAGTCTTCCTCCGCCCCGTCTGTTGGTCTCCTTGGTTACAGATTTGATCAGAGTCCTTAAGTCAGGTGTGTCTAGCTAGTTTCATTCTTCGTTTTTCCTTTTCAGAGTATTTAAGCCCTGTGTTTAGTCCTGTCTAGTTGTCTGTCGTAGTCACTATTTACTGGTTGTGATGTCCTTGTTTTTGGTATTTCTAAGAAGCCTTAGTATTTTTGTTAGTTTGATTTTGTTTTCAATAAAGACTGCTGCATGAAGATCCAGTATCATCTCTGCTGCCAGCAGCCTGTGACAATAGCCAACATCAAAGTTTCATTTTCAGGGCAATATTAGAGCTTGAGTCGAGTCTCATGCTTCAGCCCTCCATCATGGACAGCGAGACAAATTTGTTTACCCTCATTCCACTGAAAGAGTATATTAACATGTGAACATTCGTGATACAATCACTTTCTGTTCCTGTGTGTGCAGAATTATAGCTTCTGTCATGAGTATGTAAACATATGACATTACAATGTATTACAATTGTAAAAGCATTGGTATAAAAATATTTTGTGAGCATTGCTACAAACTGTAACATATATAATACTAAAATCTATGCTTTTGGATTGAAATGTTGCTTTAATTGTGACCTGTACAGGCATCACAGAAGGCCAGCAAGAGAAATGCAGCACGAAACAGAGCCATACAGAAGAAGCAAGAGCAGATAGAGGAGGTAAATTGATTTGTGTTTGTGTGTGTGTGTAGTCAAGGTATTCCCAATGTTGTACTATAGCTACCAAATGTCCTGAAAAAACGACCACAAAAAAAGTTGAGAATGTAATGTAAAAATGCAGAGAGGTTTCTGTGATGATTAGGGTCTAGGCCCGGGATAGACCATACAGTGTGTACAGTATAATGGTCACTTAATATGGTTACTTTCACACACAGTTAGGTTATTATTTACAAAAGAGACAACCCCCTTTTTGGCAAACCCCTGCTGTGTGAACAGAACCACAATGGAAAACAAGTTGTCTGTTCGAGAGACACACTCACGTCCACTGCGTGTTTAATCTGCATCAAGCCTTCCTTACGGAACAAAAATACATGGGAATATACTGCAAAATATTGACCATGTATGGCTATATATTAATACATATAAAATAATTATAAATGAAAACAAAAATAGCTTTACATGTAATATTCACAAAGTTTTATCCTTTATTGTGTACATATATTGCACACACGTTCCCATTTAAATGTGAATGTGTGTTCACACACACACACACACACACACACACACACACACAAATATATATATACATATATATATACACACACATTCACGGAATGAGTTACTACAGATTTCTAGTACCCAGCATGCTTTGCTTCTGACTGTTAAAGGAGAGTAAATGTTAAGATTAAGTGTTATTTGATGTGTTTTGCTCAATATTAATATAGGGGGAGATCTGGGTGTGTTTAACGCTCTATTATTTTGGAATGTAAAAGTTTTTCTTTTAAAGTTTTTGGGGTTACCCTTGTGCTGAAGAGTCGAGCCTGTGCTTCGGTTGATGATTGGCCAAATGTTATTAAGACTATAATTACTATATATTAAAAGTAATAACTGTGCTCTCCGCAGTACAGGCATAGTCTCTTGGCTAAATACTTTAGTACATGCTGGTGTGCTTGTGCTTTTGGTAACTAGCTTGAAGATATGAAATGTTTGTAAATAATTAAAAAATATAAGAAATATATTACATTATATATTTCTCTGTGTGTTTATGTTGCATGGGTAAATATCTGTATCTGCAATATATTACACATGCAGTGCCATATCAGATCGCACATACATCTTTATGTAATGAAGTGTATCACTGAATGTAAAATTACATACATTATGATATATTAGTGAATATATTGTCACATATTTTTCAATATATGAAAAGCGGCAATTCCTTAAGCATTATTCAATATATTGTAATATATTAACACAATATATTATGTATATTTTAAAATATACTGTTTAAACATTTAATATATTGATCATTCATATATGAGAAATATAATTTTGTTCCGTAAGGGCTAACAGACCGTGTTTAAAGGGTTAGTTCACCCAAAAATGAAAGTTCTGTCAGTAATTACTCTCCCTCATGTTGTTCAACCCCGTAAGACTGTCGTTCATCTTCGGAACACGAATTAAGATATTTTTGATGAAATCTGAGAGCTGGATCACTCCTCCATAGGCTTCTTCAGGGATTGAACTTGCCGGCCTCGAAAAGTTATTAAAGACATCGTTAAAATAGTCCAAGTGACTACAGTGGCTCAATCTTAAGCTTATCAAGCGACGAGAATACTTTTTGTGTGCAAAAACAAACAAAAATAACGACTTTATTTCAACTATTCATTTCCTTCTCTTTGGGCCACGAGTCAGTTAACGTAGTGTGATTCCGTAGAGCTACGTCACACGCAGGCTCACTATTGGCCGACGCTGGTCATGTGCGTGATGCGTGTGACGTACAACAACAGAAGCTTACGCTATTACACTAGTGAACTGACTCTCGAGGCGCACAAAAAGCGCACAAAAAGTTTTCTCGTCGCTTGATAAACTTAAGATTGAGCCACTGTAGTCACTCGGACTATTTTAACGATGTCTTTCATAACTTTTCGAGGCCGGCAAGTTCAATCCCTGAAGAAGCCTATGGACGAGTATGGAGGAGTGATCCAGCTCTCAGATTTCATCAAAAATATCTTAATTCGTGTTCCGAAGATGAACGAAGGTCTTACGGGGTTGGAACAACATGAGGGTGAGTAATTACTGACAGAATTTTCATTTTTGGGTGAACTAACCCTTTAAAGCAGTGTGTAATGTCTGTGATGCTCCCTGCATTGAATGTATTGTAACAACGTGTTGTTTGCGGTGTTCAATGTGAATCACAGCAAAAATGAGTGAGGAATATGTACAAGTCAAGGATTAAAGCGTTTATGTCAGTCTATCATTCTTATACACAGCCCTTTGGTTCCGGTTTCCGACCGACCCTGTCAATTTATGTGCGACCAAAATGTATTTTATGAGCTTGGGGAAGAAATAATACAAATTAAATAAATACTCAAATAAAAAACTTTGAGGCGAACTATAATTTACGTTTTTGTACAGCACCGTATTTGTATAGCACTCTTGCGATGCAAGATGCCTGTTGTCCTCCAGCAATGCTAACAAACGAGGCGAGTAGTGTTTTTCTTCCACACAAAACTTTGGCGCTGCTCCTCCTGGACAGTTTGTCACACACCCCTGAGTGAGGCGTCCGCGTTTCCATTACCCTGCAAATTGTGCAAATTGAAATTGCGAATTGAAAATACGCACAATGGAAACACGTCAATTTCGCAAAAACTCTCGTTTATCGCAAAAAAGTTTTTACGCTCGCATGAGGGTTTTTTTCAGGCAATTCGAAGTAAGGGTTAATGCCCAACGCGGTGTCCATTGTCAGGTATTAACGGACGACGGCGAGGCGTGAACCGGCCGACGTGCAGCGGAGTCCAATAATACCCAGACAATGGACACCTCGAAGGGCATTAACTCGCTTATACCATGGTCACTTGCCAAATAACACATTTTTAAAACACTAGTTTATATTTTAATTAGTTTTACAATCGAAATCTACAGTTTTTACAAACAATAACTTGGTTTCCCTGGTTACGCCTGACGGTTTATTTAGCAACCGGAGATATTTCACTCAGCTCGTAGAACCCTTGAGTTTAGCTAACTTACGAGCCAGAAAGTTAATGTATTTTTTTTCATGTAAGTTAGGCTTGTCTAGCCATGGGTGTTACACTTTCGGGTTTTTTAAACCTATAATTAAAACACACAGGTAGGCATAATTACGGCTAACTAGATGTTTGTTTTGATACAATAAATTGTAAACGGATACTTTGACTGCCTGTTGCTATGGTTACTCACAGCTGTTGTAGGCAGCGCATTTATTTATTAATTTTGAACGGTAAACAGTCAGTTTCACCAGAACTCCTTTACTAGGTGTCCTCTATCACTTTTTAATGGAGACCCTGCAGCCAATCAGAATCGAGTATTCACCCAGACCATGGTATAAAAAGGAATATTTCACAAAACTGCAATGGAAATTTTACAATACAATGCGCATTTACAGTCACCTAACTTAGAAGACGTGGTGTGTTTGGGGTCCGTGTACACAAATAATAATAATAGGCTAATTATTATAACATTTATTAGGGTAGCTACATATTTAGAAGACGCTTTTATCCAAAAAAAGGAACAAAGCAATTCGTCAAATGTCATTCATAACACAGGTTGGACAATAATAATACAGGGCTAAGATTATCACAAATAAACACAAGATTTTGACGCATATAGAATAGAATAGAATAGAATGAGGCATTTATATAGCACTTTCAAATGTACTACTGTACACCCAAAGCACTTTACAATCATATCAGGGGTTCTCTCCTCAACCAGCTCCAGTGTGAGCATCCACTGGGATGATATCCATATCCAAGTGTGTGTGCGGAGTGTGGAGCGCGACTGCACGGCACGGAGGCGCGGGCGCGAACACTTGCATTTTCCTATCAACAGTGGAGACAACTTAAAATTCTCGATCATTTCTGGTCATACAGAAAATAATAATACATTATTCGCAACTACTTTTATTTGCGTAAACTCACAATAACAAGAAAACGTTGTGCTTTTGTAACATAAAATAAAACAATCAGGTGCGGTTTCATGATCTCCGTGAACAGGGGCGCGAGAACTGAAACAAAATATAGCCTATGTACGTTACTGTTGGCTAAAGCTTGAAATGTCCACTTTAAAACGAACAAAGCTAATACCTTCTGATTATGTAATCCATATGGAAGGTGCATTTCTCTCTAAAGGTGGATCCGCCTTACAGCGGAGGTGGAGAAATGTTTTAGCCGCGGCGAGCAGGACGAGGTCGAGGGCCGTGCGAGGCCGGTGGCGTGATTACTGATGAGCGACGCACCGGTGTCGTATCTCTCACGGAGGAGCGGGAGCATAAAAGGAGGAGCGACGACAGTGGAGGTCGAGACCGGTGCGTCGCTCATTAGTAATCACGCCGCCGGCCTCGCGCCGTCCTCGACCTCGTCCTGCTCGCCACACCGATATTTAGAAAACAATAGTTTATTAATAAACAATTAAAATGCCTCGTTATTTTTTCAGACACATTTATTATCATTAGCCTATAGCTCACCTATAAATCACCCATAGGCTATGATAAAATAGAGTATCCATCGCTACTGTAAAGTAAAATAAAAAATAATAATAATAATAATTTCTTACCTATGATATCCCTTGCTGCCACTGGAGAAAAACCCCCCCAAAAAACAATTCCCTACCGACCCATGACCTCAGCTGACAACCAAACTTTTTTTTTATGCCTAATGAGAATAAACACCAATATATATTTCTAGATTTTTTTTCTTGTTAGTACACCAATAATGCAGACGATCATTTAACCGTGAAAGGCAGAAACTGTGATCACGTTAATATATGATTAATTGTGTAGCATTAGTCACTCTGCTAGTCTGCATGTCCATTCCGTGACAATTAGTTCAATAATCTACCGAAAATGAGCAAAACAATGGCAACAAAAGCATTCTGTCATGGAGGAGTCTCTGCAGATGCACCATAGACTGGAATGTAAAATGAATGTAGTGAAGGTTCGCCGGGTGCATGAGGAGTGAGGCCGGGGGTGTGAGCGAGAGACAGAAGTGGATTTGTGAGCATGGATTGAACTCCACTTTCCTCCACTCCACTCATCTACAGGATTCTGCGTACTAGAGAGGCTCGGCGGGCCACAGAGAGCCTGTACACATCCGTCATGCATTCTAGCTATTGTAGAAAATCATCTGCATATTACATGCATACAGAAAATTCACATCGTTTTCACAGCAAAACATGCAGCAGAAATAGCAAGAGTAGTGCTATTCTGAATATAGTTTTATTTTGAGACCTGTTGGTAAGTTTGTGTCTTCAGTGAGTTACACAAGTTAAATCTAGCTCTATTATATGGTGTGTTTTCATTGTAATCATAGTCATTCATTCTATTTTCAAGAAACTGCACAGCAGAGCTCATGATGCGATGACTCAGATACATGCGGAATGGTAATTTAAGCCCGCAGCGCACACACAGAGACACGCTATCTCTATGGTTACCACGGATGAGGCAGTAGGTGCTATTTTGAAGTGATCCGATAAAAGCTAGCAGCTCAAACACACATACAATCCTAGAGTTTCTACAAGACTGCCTGCTTCTCCACACACCAATAATAACGGTTTTAGCAAGGGTGAAATGCATATTATTTAATCATTTTTCTCTTAGCAATATAGAAATTCACATTTATTGGCATTTGTTGTTTTATGTAACCTTTTATGTAATGCTTTTATGTAACCCTGATCAAACGTTCTCTAAGGCAAAACCACATATATATATAATTTGATCAAAAATTTAAAGTAGATTTTTATATTTTAAGGAAAATACTGTTTGCCTGAGCAAAATGTCTTAATTTACATAATTTACAATTATCGCTCCATTTTTCTGGCTGCTCTCTCAAGGGCCTGAGTGTGCTCGTTGTACCTCTACGTTGGACTATTTTCTTTAATCTTCTTTAAGTGCAAAGGAGCAACTATTTCTAAAGTGCTGGGGGGAAAAAAGAGTCAAACGTTTCTGTTGCAACATCGAGTTCTTCTAAGCCACATGTGTCAAACTCCAGTTCCTGTCTGGAAGTTTCTAGTAATCCTGAAGAACTTGATTAGCTGGATCAGGTGTGTTGAATTAGGGTTGGTGCTAAACTCTGCAGGGCTGTGGCCCTCCAGGAACTGAGTTTGGCACCCAGTGGTGTAGCGGACGGGCACACAGGGCACGCACTGCGGACGGACCCTGCGTGGTGGGGGGGCCCCCAAAAGTATGACGCAAAATAAAATAACTAAAGCTTTTTTATGACGTGACTAAAGCTTTTTTAACCATCCCTGTCACTGTGGCAAGTGGCGACAGGTCTTTTTCTAAACTGAAACTAATAAAAACCTGCCTGAGAAGGACAATGAGCCAGGACAGACTTTCCAAACTTGCGATTCTCGGTATTGAGAGCCAGCGCGCACGTCAGATGGACATTCAGACATTGTGAGGGACTTTGCTCACAAAAATGCTAGGAGAAAGGTTCGTTTTGGCTATTTTAAAGGTGAGATGCTTTATTGCATTCCTTCTCAAGATTCAATGAGTCAATTAACTTTTTATAGGTAACTTGAATGTAAAAGATTGTCAAAAACACGTTCAATCCCTGTTTGTAATAGACAAATTCATTGTTATATCGATAGCAGATTTCCAGACATAGTTTTGACGCCAGATATACCTGTTATCTTGCATTTTAACATGTTATTATAAGGTTGTTTTATTGTTGGTGTTTTTTTAAGAATCTGAAAAGTTCTTTATGAATAAAATGAATGAAATGCATTAAATATAGTCTATAGTAAATGCCATGCCACTGGTACACCATTGTGAAGGAATCCCACTTATTTCATTTCGCGTGAGGGGCCCCGCCTCCACTCTTGCGGGGGGCCAACACAGTTTTACCATCCCAGGAGGCATGAATACCATCTCTTTTTAACAGGTCAGGTCTGCATCAACAAATTGATAATAATCTCTGTTATTCTGCGGACACCACTTGGACAGCCAGCCATTGAGTGAGGACAGTCTGCTATCTCTCACTCTGGCGAACAGGAGGGCCAGAGCAGATTACAGTGTCTGAAGTAAACACAATGATTTTACATCTGATATACACATTTAGATTAAATATGCCACTCTCATTAATAAAATTAAGCACTGAAATTTCATGAAGTCATTATCCAGAAGTTACAATATTTTTTATATTCATTGAAATAGAAATATTTGTAGTGGGTGTGCTGCTTTTGAACACTTTTCCTGTGGAATGCTGTGGTTTAATGTTTTAACTACAGCAATGATTGCTTGACACGTGATAATTTCGCTTTAAATTGTGTTGTAAATAGCAGAACTCATGTTCTGAGAAAATATTGTTTGTGCGAATAATGATCAATAATGCACAGTTTTCCCGTCTAAGCAGATGGCTTAGCAACATCGACAGCAATGACAGACACTGAAAGACTCGCGCAGTGATCGGTCCATTGAGTAAGTCTGAGGCTGTAAAGCCTCTTCTGCACGCAGGCGCTGTTGATGTCCTGCACAGACAGACATATAACCATTTAACCGGGGTCTTCCCAATATTATGAAAAATATAACTGTATATATCTAAGGATATAATTTGAAGGAAACGGTAAGAAATGCACACTTTTATTTTTTTAAATGTTTTGTCAGTAACGCGCTGAGTCAGACAATTATTTACACTGCAAAAAATAAGGCCTATCTGTTTTCATAAAAAATAATAATAAACCATCCTAAAATATGTTTACCTTATAGGCAAAATTGCATACATTTTATTTGCTTAAAGCAGTTAAAAATAGCCTACTATTTTGCCTGGAAAAGATTGAGAATAACTCTCCTCTGAAAACAGTCTCTGAAATGTATTTTAATACAATATTGATTTATTTATTCTAAAACAAGGAAAGGATACGGAATGATTTTTAGTAATGTAATGTGACAGCACATAGTCCTTATCTCATATTGTCCTAATGTCTTGTGTTAAACATGGTATCACGTGGATGGGAATATACATGGAAAGGATATGCAGATGACGTTATGCATAGTAAAACGAGGCGTTGTAAGCTCATATATGGTTATTCCGGGTAGGAGACGCACATGAACACAATCTTCCTCTGGGTTTTATAAAGGGAATTTTGCGCAGGTTCTGGCAAAATCTAGCTTTTGTGGTTTTTGTAGCTTTCAGGATGAAATCTACAGAAGGTTTTATACATGAGGGCCCTAAAGTACCATTACATATGTTTTATAGTACTATGGTATTCTTTGAAGTACCATGGATTACCATGTAAATAACATGGTACATATACTGTATATATGGTAAGGATTTAGTAACATAGCATATATTATTAAATAGAAACAAATTAGTGGTATTATGTGAATAAGTAATTGAGATATGTATTTGACAGTAACCACTGCTCACTATTTTCTGAAAGAGAACTGAACCTCCAGATCAAAAAAACAAGCGGAAAAGGCATTGCTGTCTTTGACACATTTTTTCAGCTTTTTGTTCAAAATGTTGCTTTTTTTATTAAGCTTTCCCACATTCAAGTATTGATAAAAATAATGCATGAAACTAGAATACAATGTTTATTTATTTATTTTTTAAAGCAGAGCCTCTGTTCTTTCTTTTGATATAGCGCATGTTCAGATATTCATACAACAATTTAATCTGAGGGCCATAACCATTTTGTGAAAATGATAATAAAAAAAAGGCTGGCGGTGGCTGGCAGCTTTTTAAAAACAAAAAATGCTGGTGGGAAAACGAAGTAGTTTAATTAATATATTGTAATGTTTAGAGTAATCAATGTTTATAATCCATACAGGTGTATCGGCAGGACTGTGACACATTTGGCATGGTTGTGAAGATGTTGGTGACCAAGGATCCATCCTTGGAGAAGTCAATTCAGCTGTCTCTGCATGAAAACCTGAGGGACATCGGCATGCGCTGCATCAAGGCCATGGAGCAGTTCATCCATGAGTATGATTCCCGAGAGCTAGACACTCCATCCACCTCCCAAACACATCCCATCAAGTGACGACTGCAAACACACGGCTGAATGCAGATGCTTATTTATTAACTTCTTATTCACGCTATCCATTCAACTTTAAAAATGTGCTTTATTAACACACCTGTAGCTCTATCAGCGTTTCTTTAAAAGATTTGTAGCACTGATCCAAATGCTAAAAAGCTGTCACGATATTGACCCAGTTAATATACATTGACAATAAAATTGTTTTTTAGTACACCTTTGTATTTATTCTGTTGATAATCAGAGGCTGTGCCAGTAATCTCTAATTCCACAAAACCAGTGAGAAAAGTCAAATTTTTAATGGTCATTACCGAGATTACAAAATGTTTATGAACCCAGAGTAAAAATATATTTAAGTATGAATATATAAATCATGTTTGCATTGATGTATGCCTGCCTGTATATTGTTTGCAGACAGTAACTATAAGTACCATGTTGAGAAACAAGTCTCAAATATCAGTGGAAGATAGAGTAAAGAATAATGAATTTAGTTGTACTTAAAGTATTAAGGGAAATGTTAGTTTGGTATTAAGCTTGCTGTTGTGTCTTGAATTTTGTCTGTCTACATGTATTACAAATAAAAATTGTCTTCCACTAATCTACAGGATTTTAATAATTTTTTATTCCCCCTGTGGTGAACATCAAGTGTTTAATGTTGTGTATATGTCTATGTGGTGTTTTTAATATGCTTTAAGACAAACCATATGCAAATTCAAGTCAACACCATTGCTGATTATTTTCTCCTTAGAGGGCATCTATTATGCAAAATTCACTTTTACATGGCGTTTGAACATAAATGTGTGTTGGCAGTTTGTGTACACTACCACCCTATAATGATAAAAAATTGACTGACTCTGCTGTATTAGCATAGACCCGCCCTGAGTGAGCTAAACACAAGCCCCTCCCACGACTGTTGACTGACACTGCTGTATTAGCATAGGCCCACCCCGAGTGAGCTACACACATCCCCGCCCACGACTGTTGACTGACACTGCTGTATTAGCATAGATCCACCCTGAGTGAGCTAAACACAAGCCCCGCCCACGACTGCTGACTGACACTGCTGTATTAGCACAGACCCACCCTGAGTGAGCTAAACACAAGCCCCTCCCACGACTGTTGACTGACACTGCTGTATTAGCATAGACCCGCCCTGAGTGAGCTAAACACAAGCCCCTCCCACGACTGTTGACTGACACTGCTGTATTAGCACAGACCCACCCTGAGTGAGCTGTACACAGGCCCCGCCCATGACTGTTGACTGACACTGCTGTATTAGCATAGACCCGCCCTGAGTGAGCTAAACACAAGCCCCTCCCACGACTGTTGACTGACACTGCTGTATTAGCACAGACCCACCCTGAGTGAGCTAAACACAAGCCCCTCCCACGACTGTTGACTGACACTGCTGTATTAGCATAGACCCGCCCTGAGTGAGCTAAACACAAGCCCCGCCCACGACTGTTGACTGACACTGCTGTATTAGCATAGACCCGCCCTGAGTGAGCTAAACGCAAGCCCCGCCCACGACTGTTGACTGACACTGCTGTATTAGCATAGACCCGCCCTGAGTGAGCTAAACACAAGCCCCTCCCACGACTGTTGACTGACACTGCTGTATTAGCACAGACCCACCCTGAGTGAGCTAAACACAAGCCCCTCCCACGACTGTTGACTGACGCTGCTGTATTAGCACAGACCCACCCTGAGTGAGCTAAACACAAGCCCCCCCACGACTGTTGACTGACACTGCTGTATTAGCATAGGCCCACCCCGAGTGAGCTAGACACAAGCCCACGCCCACGACTGTTGACTGACACTGCTGTATTAGCATAGACCCGCCCTGAGTGAGCTAAACACAAGCCCCTCCCACGACTGTTGACTGACACTGCTGTATTAGCACAGACCCACCCTGAGTGAGCTAAACACAAGCCCCGCCCACGACTGTTGACTGACACTGCTGTATTAGCATAGACCCACCCTGAGTGAGCTAAACACAAGCCCCGCCCACGACTGTTGACTGACACTGCTGTATTAGCATAGACCCGCCCTGAGTGAGCTAAACACAAGCCCCGCCCACGACTGTTGACTGACACTGCTGTATTAGCATAGACCCGCCCTGAGTGAGCTAAACACAAGCCCCTCCCATGACTGTTGACTGACACTGCTGTATTAGCACAGACCCACCCTGAGTGAGCTAAACACAAGCCCCTCCCACGACTGAGGACTGACACTGCTGTATTAGCATAGACCCACCCTGAGTGAGCTAAACACAAGCCCCGCCCACGACTGTTGACTGACACTGCTGTATTAGCATAGGCCCGCCCTGAGTGACCTAAACACAAGCCCCGCCCACGACTGTTGACTGACACTGCTGTATTAGCACAGACCCACCCTGAGTGAGCTAAACACAAGCCCCTCCCACGACTGTTGACTGACACTGCTGTATTAGCATAGGCCCGCCCTGAGTGAGCTAAACACAAGCCCCTCCCACGACTGTTGACTGACACTGCTGTATTAGCATAGGCCCACCCTGAGTGAGCTAAACACAAGCCCCTCCCACGACTGTTGACTGACACTGCTGTATTAGCACAGACCCACCCTAAGTGAGCTAAACACAAGCCCCTCCCACGACTGTTGACTGACACTGCTGTATTAGCATAGGCCCGCCCTGAGTGAGCTAAACACAAGCCCCTCCCACGACTGTTGACTGACACTGCTGTATTAGCATAGGCCCACCCTGAGTGAGCTAAACACAAGCCCCTCCCACGACTGTTGACTGACACTGCTGTATTAGCACAGACCCACCCTGAGTGAGCTAAACACAAGCCCCTCCCACGACTGTTGACTGACACTGCTGTATTAGCATAGGCCCACCCCGAGTGAGCTAGACACAAGCCCACGCCCACGACTGTTGACTGACACTGCTGTATTAGCATAGACCCGCCCTGAGTGAGCTAAACACAAGCCCCTCCCACGACTGTTGACTGACACTGCTGTATTAGCACAGACCCACCCTGAGTGAGCTAAACACAAGCCCCGCCCACGACTGTTGACTGACACTGCTGTATTAGCATAGACCCGCCCTGAGTGAGCTGTACACAGGCCCCGCCCGAGACTGTTGACTGACACTGTTGCATTAGCATAGACCCACCCTGAGTGACCTAAAAACAAGCCCCGCCCACGACTGTTGACTGACACTGCTGTATTAGCATATCCCCGCCCTGAGTGAGCTAAACACAACCCCGCCCACGACTGTTGACTGACACTGCTGTATTAGCATATCCCCACCCTGAGTGAGCTAAACACAAGCCCCTCCCACGACTGTTGACTGACACTGCTGTATTAGCATAGGCCCGCCCTGAGTGACCTAAACACAAGCCCCGCCCACGACTGTTGACTGACACTGCTGTATTAGCATATCCCCGCCCTGAGTGAGCTAAACACAGGCCCCGCCCACGACTGTTGACTGACACTGCTGTATTAGCATATCCCCGCCCTGAGTGAGCTAAACACAGGCCCCGCCCACGACTGTTGACTGACACTGCTGTATTAGCATAGGCCCGCCCTGAGTGAGCTAAACACAAGCCCCGCCCACGACTGTTGACTGACACTGCTGTATTAGCATAGGCCCACCCTGAGTGACCTAAACACAAGCCCCGCCCACGACTGTTGACTGACACTGCTGTATTAGCATAGGCCCACCCTGAGTGAGCTAAACACAAGCCCCTCCCACGACTGTTGACTGACACTGCTGTATTAGCATATCCCCGCCCTGAGTGAGCTAAACACAGGCCCCGCCCACGACTGTTGACTGACACTGCTGTATTAGCATAGGCCCACCCTGAGTGAGCTAAACACAAGCCCCTCCCACGACTGTTGACTGACACTGCTGTATTAGCATATCCCCGCCCTGAATGAGCTAAACACAGGCCCCGCCCACGACTGTTGACTGACACTGCTGTATTAGCATAGGCCCGCCCTGAGTGAGCTAAACACAAGCCCCGCCCACGACTGTTGACTGACACTGCTGTATTAGCATAGGCCCACCCTGAGTGAGCTAAACACAAGCCCCGCCCACGACTGTTGACTGACACTGCTGTATTAGCATAGGCCCACCCTGAGTGGTCCGTGATCCAGCCTAGTGATCCACGGCAGAAGTGAAAGCGCACACTTTATGACAGCTCATGGTGATCATGAAAGGGAGAGAGAGAGTTTATGGATACGACTTCAAACTTCTTGTACTGTTTTATTCAGCTCTTACAGTGATTTTCTGGAGTAAAACTAACACTTCTTTTTTTATGTGATGTACAATAAACTTCATTAAACTCATCAGTATATGTTTGGCCATCATACAGGCCAAACATTTACATTGTAGTAATAGTGGATAAAAGCAAGATGAAAAATAAGTTATAACCGTAATTAAACTAGACTATACCTGTTCTATTTCCATACAGCATATACTCTCTGGCTCTGTGGGGATTATTGTCCGACTCCGGGTGGAAATGAACACCGCTACTGAGAGTTTCTGTTCTGATATTCTCATTCGCTGAGATGAGATTGTCCTGCCACTGGAGCGAGCTCTTGAAGCTCCGCCCTCTGTGCCGGCGGGAACAGCTCATTTGCATTTAAAGGGATACACAATAAAGCAGCACGTGTTTCTGAGCCCCAAAAAGTGACAATTTAAACTTATTTTAAGACAAATTAAATCCTAACCCTAACCCATGCTGTAAAAAAATATCTGTTGGGTATTTTGAGCTAAAACTTCACATACACACTCTGGGGACATAAGAGACTTATTTTACATCTTGTGAAAAGGGGTGCCCTTTAAAACTGCAGTGAAAGAAAGACTCTCAAAAACACTGTTTAAAATTGCTGGTGTTTCTGACGTCACAAACTACCTGGCAACCAATCAGATCAACGTGCCGGCGGCCTTAAGCATATCATTAACAGCGAACTAGCAGGGGAGGTTATTCTGTTGACATGAAGAAAAAAAAAACGGGTAGATTTAGCAATATAGCGGGTGAATTATCTATATGATGTATATTACGATGTTATGATGACTTATGCTTTTCTTCAAAAGCATTTCTAAGGATGCTGATGTTTAGAAGGCAGCTGTCCGACTCTGAGATGGCGCACCAGAGCATGGTTTGTGTAACATTAGCAACACCTGATTAGATGTTTGATAACGTAGTCAAGCTAAAGGTTAATTATATTAATTACCGTTGTGTGTCCGACATTGTAGAGAGCGATACACAAATAAACACATTACCATTCTGATATATCGACTTGTAGACGAGCCTGTGTAATTCACTCTTCCACTACTTTTTCTGAATCAGTGTCTGGTTCTAACATGAATGGCTGAATTAAACCAGTATTTCCAGTAAAGTTGAGTGAGTGGATCTCTGATGTAAACACATCAGAGTGGTGAGAGTGTGGATGTGAACAGGGTGTGAGTGAGTGGAGGTGGGGCTAATTTGCATATTCATAGAGACTTTAAGATTGTTAAAAAAAATTCAGAGGAGAGGATTATCTGAAACTGAAGGGATTTTAAAAAGTACAAAATAAGTAATTTACACCCTAGCTCAGATTATATTTCAGAAAATATAATATAAAATAGTATTTTTAAAAGATCACAATGATATTAATCTGAAGCTTAATTAAAGGCTTTGTTTGTTTGTTGAAATAGTTATTTAATTCACATACAAGACATGAACGGGGGATACACATGCAGTCACCATTGGTTTCTACACTCTATAATATGATACAAATTATGCATCTGAAGATACAAAATATAGAAATATTTAAGACAATATTTACAGAACCTTTACAATACTACATTATTTTTATATATTGTTTTAATCATTAAGAAAACATTCAATTTTAAGATATTATTTGTAAATGACTTTGGAAAGACAGAATATTGCATTTAAAACCATAACCAACATTGCCCAACAAAATGATAAACATTTTATAAAGTTTAATTTTAGAATGACATTAATTAAACAAGTTGAAAACCATGAAGAGCGCATATTAGGAAACTACTGTATTTAGAACAATTAACAGTAAGCAGCAAGGGGATTATAGAAAACCGTATTGCCACTAAATTATAACAAAAATTAAGGGAAAAAGAAAGGGGAGAGTGTAGACTTGACTAGAATTATACTTACAACCAAGAAAATCTAAAAACAGATAAGAAAATGGTTGTAACTAGATTTTTGATGCACTGAGTTTATGGAATGTGCTGAGCAGTAATCCCAAATTTTTTCAAGAGTAACGCAAATTAATTTAAGAGTAAGTTAAAAATCAATATTCTAATTCTAAAGGTTAAGTGCACACTGAGTCGTCACTTCTTTGCTTCTCCTGAAATTAAGTTATATAGCAGATTGTTATTGCACAGGTTTCTACAAAACAAAATTCATATGCTTAGCAATAGATAAAATTCAATGTACAATTCCAATAAATAGAAATGAATACATTTGATCATTGTGCAATCTCCAGTCACAGTAAACACATGATTTCAGATCAGAACACATTACCTACAGTGTTACTTATGCAATGACTGAAACATGCCTGAATTGGATTTCAACCCATAGTTGGATATTTAGGAAAAAAAATACAATACACAACAGAAGTGAGTACACCCCGTGAAATAACACTTAACTGTCAAATGAATAGAAATGTTATCACCTCTTGATAACTATATTATTTCTGCATTATTTCTAAATTTTGACAAAGAGTATTGATTATATACACACACACACACACTCACGTCATCTGTCATCATTGATATTTCTGAACCTAATATTTCGAAATAACCTAATTGCATTAACGTTGTTTTAAAATTACCTGTGAACACCAAACCTTTCTCAATTTTGGACTTGTCATCCTAAAACCGGGTTGTCCAATTCTGTTCCCAGAGGATCACCTTTCAGCAGAGTTTAGCTCCAGCCCTATCTAAACACACCTGAATCACCTAATCAACATCTTTAGGATTACTACAAACTTCCAGGCAGGAGCAAAATTTGCATTATGTTGGCCCTCCAGAAGCAGAATTGGACACCCCTATCTTAAAATTACTTGTATAATCTAGTTCTGAAAAGCAGAAGGGCAAGTGCTTTAGACATGTAAATGGGGTTATAAATGGAAATCAGGCTTTCTGTGGCAGCTCAAGGACATTGTATGGTATCAACCTCTATGGACAAATCCTTGCATACCCTTCAGAACAAAAAAGCAAGATTGGAAGACGTTGGGCAAAAGAAGAATATTTCAGCATGATAGCGATCCACAGTACACTGGCAAAACCATGCAAGATTCTAAAGTTGTAAAAAATGACCTAGCAAAGTGTGTTGCCTGACTTCTAATGGAACCCCTTTGGGTTATTTTAAAGAGAAATGTAGAGCAACTCAACCCTTTCCAGCAAAGAGCATCTGAAAAAAAATCTCTCCAGAAACACTGGTGTCCTCCATGCTGAAAAAGATTGAGACTTTATCAAAAATAAAGGTGGACATCAAATTAAGGAAAAAAAAAAAGATTCCCGGTAATAAAAGGTGTACTTGGATCAAGTTCTTTCTGTGGAGCCTGTATGTTTAAAATAGTACATCTAAACGGTTAATATTACACAAGAGGAAATACCTCTATGTTCAACTAAACAAGTAACACAATTACTGGAAGGTGATAGAATTTTGAATTATTTGACAATTAAATGATGATGTACAGGTGTCTACTCACTTCTCACATACTCACTTCACCCACTCTCACATACACACACTCAGATACTCACATTACCAATTGCTTATGATATGATGCAGTTCTTGCTCTTTCGCCGTTTGCGTGTATGTAATTGGGTGTGACCACCCGTCAATGTAGGACTATAACGATGTCGCAATTCCTCATTGTCAAAGTATCGGAGCTGCACTGGCCGTGGAATGACTTCACCCATAAGGTAACCATCATCATCAGACACCTCTGAAGAAGAGGAACAGGTTGAGCAAAACTGATCTTCATCATCAGCTGTTTCTCCATACCTACCCATAAACTGTCCAATTTGTGGACCTCCAGGATCCTGCAAGGTGAGGTCCGATGTGGTTCGAGGGCATGGCCTAAAGAACTGTTGTCGATACCCATAGTTAGCTCCAAAGAGATTGTGTGACATTCTTGATGAGGATGGTCGCTCAAAGTCATTGTGAAACCTATGAATGGGGTCCCCAGGGAAACTCTGATTTTCTGTAGCTAAATGCAGGGCATTGTCTGACCGAGAGCGGCGGGAGCGATAGTGATATTTATGACCTTTGTGACTCTTGTGGTGGTGACGTTGTCGCTGACGCTGCTGTCTGGGAGAGTCTTGTGTTTGAGGACGTCTTGGCCGTGGTGTCATTGCTTGGGCATTGCCTTCTTGCATACAGGACATGCTTCCTGCAAGACCAATGTGACCTTTGACTGGATCCTCAAAACTTATCCCTCTGTGCGAATCCCAGTATAGTGGAGGAGGGTACCTTACTCTGACAGGCATGCCAATATCAGCAAGGGGTCTTGGGACAGAGCTCAGGGATTCAGTGCTGCGGAACTGCATTGGTGAGTTTAAAGTACCCATGGTGCCTTTATCAGACACAATTACCCCAGAGTCTTTACTCAGGTCAGGCATAGAAAATCGAGAGAAGTGCTCCTGACGCCTGTTAGTCCCGTCTAAGGAGTTTCCTGCTGAAGACAAACAATGGGCAGAGATCAGATATAGGTACACCATGTGAAATGTGTTAAGTTTGAATGAACCAACTCATCTCTTCTTTTGAACATACCCCTGTCAGGCAGGGATATGGAGTATCATGCTATTTGTAAGATCAGAAATAGGGTACACCATGTGAAATGTGTGACAGTTGAATGAGCCATTCTTCTCTTGTTTTGATCATATCCCTGTCAATTAGTGAAATGAAGTATCATGGTATTTGTATTTGTATTTGAACTGAATTTAAGCTCACCTGTAGTGCATGAAAGGGCCAGTGAGTCAGCAGAACCTCTTGGTGTTTGTTCTAGTGGTGTAAGTTCACCAAAGCTTGGCCCAAATTGGTGCCTGCTCCTCAGCAATGGAGGACGCATCTCTCGGGGGAAACCTTGCACACTGATACTGCGCTTGTCCAAAAATCCAGAATTACGGCTTGATACCTCATTGAAGCTCATTTGTGTTTTGAGCTTAGGAGCATGAAATTCAGGTTCTTGGCCATGATGCATCCAGTTTTCATTGAAAGAGTGCCCCCTCAGAGCAGCAATGACTGGAGGCTTTTTGGGATTACCCCCAGGTGGTTCTTTGGACCAAGACTCAGGACTGCTCACTATCTTGGCTGGCTGATTGGGAGAAGGAGGGTAAGCGGTACGAATGCTACATTGGCTTCGTAGCTGATGGGGATTTGGAGATGTGGAGGAATCTCTTTGTTGAGACTCATAGGAGTAAGGCTCATCCCGGTTTACCCAAACTGGCTGCTTGCGGTTGAGACTTGGAGACCGACTTTTGGTTCTACTTGGGGTTCTTGTTGGTGTGCGATGGGGAGTGCGGCTTGGTGCTGGGCTTGAGATGCTCAGCAAATCCATTTGAACAGCTAGAGGCTCCGCATCACCAGCTAATTGTGTAGGGCCAGATGATGTTTGTCGGACACCTTCACCCTTCCCTTTTGTCCCATCCTTGCCAATCTGACCACTGTGGTGTGACTGTCGGGAACGGGCACTCTGGAAAGCAGAGTCTGAGGAGTCCGACAGCTCAGGCTCATCCCCTTGGCTGCAGAGACGGGAACAGTAGATCAAACCTTGTTTCGGCAAGAAGGGACGACCCAGCAAAGACTGATTGCAGCGGGCACAGCTGAAACACTCTTCAGTGGCATGCCAGTGTTGACCTTCATATGCCATCTGACCTTGGTCTATACCTAAAACACATAACAGACAAAAGACAATAACCATCTTTATTTATTTATTTTTTGCTAATTACGACTTCAAATGTAGTGTGTGGAAAATTAGTATTGGTATTTCAAAATTAACCACAAAAATTACACCCAAAGAAGAAATTACATTTTGCATACAGAAAATGATGCCATCTGTGGCCACTATATTATGCCACCAGAACCACTGGGGTGGTCACTGACATTTTTAGGGTGTACTCAAGGACTACTCAAGTTCAGAGGCCAAGAGGGCCACATTTAACCCTCTGGGGTCTGAGGTGTTTTCGGGGTCCTTGAGATGTTTTGGCATGCTCTGACATTTCTGCTTTTTCAGTTGCTTATAAACATATTAATGGCACAGGTGAAATTACACTCTATATAGCACAGACAGGGCTACCATAATATGTGAGCAACATGTATGTACAAGTTTGTATTTTTGAGAGAATATTGTTTATGCGTGGTTATTGAAAAAACTAAAAAATAAAGTTTCTAATATAAGGCCACAAATAACATACTAAATATCTGTCCACAAGACTTTTGACAAGTGGATGTTGTTGCCTAGAGTTTTTGCTTCAAATTGATCTGAAAATCATTCTGCCTCATCATTCACATAAAACAATAGATTGTTTTAAATTGTGAAAAACATTTTTTGTTTGCAAAGGCAATATGCGGATGGGCGTGAACGACCCAACCCCCTCATGAATAATTAGGCAGTTCTCACCTGAGCAGACTGCATACTAATGAGCCTTTCATTCAGGGGTGTCACACAAGAAAGAATGCAAGGACAATATATATATATATAAATAAATAAATATTTATACACACACACACATATATATATATATATATATATATATATATATATATATATATATATACAAACAATCAAAATATAAATGAAAGCCAAAAGCACATTTTTAGTCACCTTTTAGCCATCCACATACCATTTTTAGCCATCCACCACGGTAAAAATAAACCAGTTGCATTTCAAAGTCGTTCGCGAAATGATCGCCAGGTGGCGCAAAGGGACATTTAGCAAAATGTAAGTGGGGCTAATGTCTGTAGCCTAAGGATGAAATACTACAAGTTATGGTAATTTCCAAATAAGCCAACAACAAACATTTATAGCCTACTCCGTAATTGTTGGTCATACAGATAATATATAATCTTTTAAAACTGTAAAAGGCTAAAGTATAGGCCTACACTCACAGGCTAAAGACAAAACGTTTTCTCGCTCATGTGAGAAACAAACGTTCGGGTATTTCTCAGTGAGAAAATTCATAGCCGAGCGGTAGAACTTACGGTTCATCATCAAGATGACGCGGGTTCAAATCCCGCACAAGCCTGGTCTGTTGTAAGTTTTATATTTATTTAGATTTGTCTAGCTCTAAAACTCTGTTACACCATACAGTTTTTTTGCTTATATAAATAAAATACAATTATCATGCATTTCCATTTTACACACAAAATAGTACCCAACAGAACGACTTTGCATCTGTATAATAATAGGCTACCAATCGTAATTTCAAAAGCAGTTCTGTAATAAATAAATTATATATAGCCTATATATACTATATATATTTTTTTTTCAGGGCTGCCAACTCTCACGCACTGAGCGTGAGACTCACGCAATTGACCCAAATCTCACGCTCTCACGCCACACCCCCGATTTCTCCCGCTGAAGTGTCAACCCGGTCGGTCAAATTCCTGAAAGATATAGTTTATCTATAGATCTACCTGTTGAGCCACTCGTGATCGACTAGTTATACCGCAAATTAGTTAAAATATCCCGTAATCTATCTAGAGCGAGCGTGCATGCGAGACAGATATTGTGCTCCAAACCGTGCGCGCGCATGGCAGAGAGGTCTGTTCCCTACAACCTAGAGTTTTAAAAAACATGGTTTTAAGTAAAGTGTGATTTGCCAGGGGGTATTGGGATTTCCTTCTGGTCTAAACATCCCTGCTTCTGCTGAATTATTTTAATCCCCACACCCCTCCCTCCACAGCTAATCAATGCTATAGGCTACTTCACCAATATCAAATATAAAATAGAGATATGCAACAGGCATGTTTAAACGACAAACAATAAAATCAAAACCAGCGTTTCAGTTGTTCATTAGTTCCAGTGGCCCTAATGCATGCCCGGCTTTTCAAAATTTCACAAAGCGTGTTGATGAGATTATTTTGAATGAAATATTGAAGTTTATAATTAAGTGTTTTGGCACACCACGCCGAGTGGCCCTATGCATTTTTCTAAAGTCGGGTTTTATTCTGGCATGGTGAGTTAGTGTTCGACAAACGCGGCGGCGCGTTCATTTAGATTAATTTATTTTTCTCATTATTACAGCTAAAATAACTTAATAGGCGACTCCGTAATTTTTTGGTCATACAGATAAGAGTAGAGTAGCTTACATCGTTCAAAACTGTAAACTTGTATTCATATTAGGCTAAGTTAGCCTGGCTAACGAAAAAACAGTATCTGTCGTCTCTGTCTCCGGGAACTGCGCGTCACAAAAATGAACCGAAAGCCACTTCAGCTCAGTCACGATAAGAAATCGGCGATGTCTAAAGCCTTTAAATGTCTAAATATTTAGGCTAATAAATGTTATCTGATTATGTAGGCTAATCCTTATGAAAACGAGAGGTACAGAGGATCTACTCAAACATGTAATGGAAGCGCTTCCCAATGAGAAAATGACAAGACAAGAGTGAAAATCTCGCTCTTATTAAATGTAGGCTAAATCGCCCTGAATTAAAATGTAAAAACAGATCAAATAATGTATTTGTCGAAATGTTGCGATATTGTTTCATTTAAGTTCATAATTATTCTATAAATGTTATTTAATTTAGCAGCATTACCACGAAGCACCGTGTTTCGATATTTATTTGAATAATACAAAATAAAAAAAAAACTTAATTCACAAATTGCATGCCTGGTTGTAAGGATCCAAAGATCCCTGTAGACTTTAATATTGATTTGAACATTTTGTTCATGACAACAAATTAACATGTGATTTTTCAGATTATATTTAGTTTTGCTTGGAAAAAGCTGGCCCAAACCAGTTTTATTTCATCAGTTATTGAAATAATGAAATAATTAGTAATAAACTTTTATGACAGAAATATCACTAGGCTACATGTAACTTAAATCATTTAATTCCTTCATTATCAACACTGTCTAGAATAGCGATTTAAGTGTGAATTGCGACTTCTCTTTGTGTTAAGTCAGCCTCAGACTCCGATAGCCTGTGGGGGGTTGGAGGGACATTGCTGGACAAAGGTGTTAATGTTCCTCCTTCATATGGAGAGTGTCGGATAGCCAGCCTGATGAGCAGGCAAAATTATTGTAAGGATAAATCTGTGTCCAAATGTAGGCCCCATATCTTATTAAATTATAAATATTGTAGTTTATTTATTGTAGCCTATTTAAAGTTTTTTTCACACAAAATTTCAATTGAAGTTATTGTAAGGTGAATTCAACAAGGCGTGCTGTGTCTTTGAAGCAACAATTAAAGGCTAAATAATTTTTTCGTGATTTGTATGGCTGACACGCAGCGACATATACAGTATTATTGAATTGAATTGAATTTATTGTTGAGGATAACCCCTTGAGATGAAACATCTCGTTTTCGAGGGGGTCCTCGAGACAAAGACAAAGATAATGCAGCACATATACATTCACTCACACTAAAGCTCTACCTCATCCCGCCTCGCCCGACCCACCAACTCCTTATTGGAAACAAATCCATGAGTAAAACATATTGCAGTATTAAGATGCATAACAACATTTAGCCCTGGCTTACATACACATATGTCTATACAAACATATATACAAACATCATGTATACACGTACCTACACCCATACTCGCATAAGTACACATAATAAAAAAAATAATAAAAAAAAAATTAAAAAAAATACGTATCCCAGATATAAAGGGTATAAAAAACAAAAGTCCAGTCACGCATGAGGAAAACATTTACAGCAACAGTTTGCTTGCAAGTAAGTAAAGAGAGATATTTTGAAGGAACACAATGATGTGACAGATCTTAGAGACCCAGGCAGGCTATTCCAGTCTGAGGGGGCTTTGAATTTAAAGGCACGTCTACCACTCTCTTTGGAGATATTTGGCACAATGAAGGAGAGATATTCAGTGTGTCTCAATCTATAGCTGGGTCTATATGGAAGTAAATATTCCTTCAGGTAAGAAGGATAATTATAATACACACATTTAAAAATGACCTGATACCAGTGATACTGTCTTCTGGCTTTTGGTGATAATAAGTTCAGTGAGTCATACATTACACAGTGGTGAGTAGTAAAAGGACATCTCAGCACAAATCTACATATATTATTGAAAACAACATTCAATGCCTTCAAATTTGATTCTGATGTGTTTTGATAGACAATGTCCGCATAGTCTAATATATGAAATATTAACTGTGACACAATTCTTAGTCTAATCAGTTGAGTGAAACAGTTAATAGAGCGATACAATATTCGTAAATTACAATTAATCTTTTTAACAACAGAGTTGATATGACACCTAAAGGAGAGTTGTGAGTCAAGCCAAAGGCCCAAATATTTAAGTTCATCAACTTGTACAAGTTGAGTATCGTCTAGGAATTTGAGTAAAAGTTTGTTATCTTGATTCATTGAAGCTGATCTGGTGGAGAACAATATGCTATATGACTTTTTCTTATTCAATAGAAGATGATTGGATTGGAACCAAAGTTGAATGGCATAAAAATTAGATTGCAATGAGGATTGAATCTTAGAGACAGACACATTAGATGTGTAGATCGCTGTGTCGTCTGCATATAGATGGATACAACAGTCTGAGCAAATTAGAGGAAGATCATTGATAAATAAAGAAAATAGAAGAGGCCCTAAGGAAGAGCCTTGAGGGACACCTTTGTCCATTATTAAGGACTGTGATACGCAACCACAAAAAGAAACACGCTGTCGTCTACAGTGGAGGTAGGAATTAAACCAGAGAAGAGAATCTTTGGTAAGGCCTATCGCATATAATTTGTCGAGAAGCAAATAGTGATCGACCATATCGAAGGCCTTAGTGAGATCTATAAATATTGCACCAGTTGACATGTTATTATCTAAGGAAGATGAAACATCATTGGTAAATTTTAAAAGAGCAGTAGTTGTAGAGAAGTTTGGTCTAAAACCAGATTGATTTGGAGACAGAATAGAGAAATCATTAATATATTTGAATAGTTGTTTAAATATGATTTTTTCAAAGACTTTTGCTATACTACTGATGATAGAAATAGGTCTATAGTTGTTAAGATCAAGTGCATCGCCACCCTTATGTATTGGTGTAACTCTGGCAGACTTCCAAATTAATGGAACCACACAGGTGGATAATGATAAATTAAATAAATCTGATAAAGGAAATGCCAGGACATGAGATGCGAGCTTAATAAACTTAATCTCCAGGCCATCGGGATCAGTACCCTTACCTGACTTTAGTTCGGAGATTGCTTGCTGAACTTCAGTAGGATTTATTTTAGCAAATGAGAAGGAACTGTTAAACTCATCTGCCGGACTAGAGTAGGAGAAATTAGAATATTGTGAACTACAAATGGAGGAAAAGTGTTGGTTGAAAGCAGTGGCAACTGCAAAAGGATCACTGATAACATCATTATTGACTTTGATTTCGGTAGCAATGCTTTTAGTGGAATTTTTAAATAAAGAATTAAGGCTTTTCCAAAACTTCTTAGGATTATTGAAATTATTAGATAGAAAGTTTGTATAATAGTTCGATTTAGCATTCCTTGTTTTAGTCGTACACATATTTCTTAATTCTTTATATACAGCCCTGTCTGATGGATCCTTTGACAGGCGGTACTTTACCCATGCCTTGTCTCTTTGTTTAATCAGATGAATTAAATCAACATCAATCCATGGTAAATGTCAGCCCTTAACCTTGACTGATATCCAAGGGGCATGTTTATCAATTACTTTAAGCACTTCTGTATAGAAAAAATTCCAAGCATCTTCAACAAAAGGAATAAGGTTAAACCTGTTCCAATTTATTTCTAATAAATCTTGGATAAAAAACTCAGTGTTAAAATGTTTACTCTGCCTTACCCTGATCACCTTGGGTGGTAGGCGTGGTATTCTAATTTTCCATACACAGAAAACCATGGAATGATCACTAAAGCAATCGGGTAGAACACCGGTTTCAGTAATCCTGTTAGAGTGGGTGACCAAAATCCAGTCCAACAAAGATTTGGATCTATGGTCAACCCGAGTAGGTTCTCTAATTAGTTGAGTCAGATTTAAGCTTTCAAAATAATTTCTATCATTTAGAGATGAACGATCTAACCAGTTAATGTTAAAATCACCAAGGATAATCATCTCGTTTGAGCTACCCACAGATTTTATAGTAGTGCCTATGCAGTGTATTGACTCTGTAGGAGAGTTTGGAGGTCTGTAGATGTTCCCTATAATCAGCTGTTTATTTACGTGAAAAATAATTTTAACAAAAAGACATTCAAAGTATACAGGGTTTTCCTTAGGGGCTATAAACTCAGATAATAAATTTGAGGAGACATAAGTGGCTACCCCTCCTCCACGAGTACCCCTATCAGCTCTATACAAAATATAACCATCCAGTTTAATTTCCTCATCTAATATGTTTTTATTCAACCAGGTCTCAGACAGTGTTATAACATTTGGTTTATTATAGACCAACCAGGCCCTTAAGAGATCAATTTTATGTGGCAAGCTCCTTATATTCAGATGAATGACAAATAAGCCTTTACCCATGTTGACTATTCAAGGACATAGGAAAAAGGGTTGAAGGGTTGGAGGTTGGGGGGAGAAAGCGAAAGTGAAAGAGAGCAGCATACACACACACACAACCACACACAAACGCGCGTACAGACACACACAATCACAAACTGGCTAGGCCAAAACATAACAAAATACAGATACAGTTTGCTAAATTTCTCAATATAATTATGTGAAGTGAAAGGTTAATGTTGAGAAGAAATAAAATAAAAACATGCAAAAATAAACATTTGAGTCAAGCTGAATCCCAGCCATTAATGGTATAAAATAGGATAATGTATTGGCCGATCTCATTATAAACCAGTCAAATAAAAACATACAAGACCGGAAACGGCAAAAATTAGGCGAATCGGCCCGGGAGACAGGCAGCTCACTTCAATAAATATATTGCCTTTCATGCCACAAAATAACAACAGCATCGAGATGCATTCGGTTAGTCTTATACCTCAAGTTCAATGAGACGAATGAAATCAGTCATTCTGGGAGTGAGCCTCAAGATCCCGAAGGAAAGACTCCGCATCTCCAGCATTTTTAAAAAGGACTACTTTCCCCGCTGCGATGATCCTCAGTGTGGCAGGATATAGAAGAGAATATTCAAACTTCAGCTCGCGGAGCTTTTTCTTGATGTCATCAAACTGCCAACGTTTGTGAATAATGCCAGCACTGAAATCAGGGAAAATGTGGACGCGGTTGCCTTTATACTTTAGTTCCTTCTTCTCACGTGAAAGACGTAGAATTAGTTGTTTATCCTGGAGGCTGAGGAATTTCACCAGGATTGGCCTTGTCCCAGCTTTCGGCTTATTTGTTTGTAACACAGTGGGAGAACGGTGGGCTCTCTCAATGACTGGAGGAACTATAAAGTTCTCTTCCCCCAAAACTAGCTGGATAAGACCTCTCATGAAGCCGATGATGTCCTGGCCCTCCGACTTTTCCGGAATATGCAGAAAGCGCAGGTTGTATGCCCTGCTGCGATTCTCGGCATCCTCAACTTTTTCACGCAAGTAAGAGTTTTCACTCACTAATGTTTTGACATGCTTTTGTAGTTCAGTTAAGTTATCTTCATTTGAGCTTACTCTTTGTTCAAGTTCAGACACATGATCACCAAGTGTGGACAGCGAGCCTTGTATTGTTTGTAAGCCCGATTGGATATTATCCATTTTCGCGTCAAAATGGGAAAACATATCCAATTTCAGTTGCTGTATAGCATCCCAGATTGATTGATTGGAAATCGGTGTTTGCTCCATAGCGAACTCAAGACACGCTGATCCCGGTTTGAATGATTGGAAGTTTTGCAACAAACAAAGGATCAGTTCGAAATCAATTTGTTGCGAAATAATGAGATTTAGGATTAGGGCATGAAGGCCAAAAATATATAGTTTAGCAGACTACACCTGACGAGCACGTCGCTCACGCAGCCATCTTGGATTTCACATGCACTGTTATCAGCTGTATGATGTGTTTTTACCCTGAAATGATTAATTTCGAGAGAGACGCGGCGCGCGCAGCGAGGGAGACTAAATAAACTTGTTAAAAAGAGATCCAGCGCGAGAGAGGCAAAGAGAAACGCATGTTTTTAATTTAATTATGTTTCTTTGGACAATTTTCGTTTTGTACTGTTTTAATTGTTTAATTTAGCTGTAATTTCTTTGGCAATACAAATTTAAAATGTCGCAAGAATAAGATTAGCCTAGTGTTTCTTATTTTGCATCGCAAAAGAAATAAACTCTAAACCCGATGCAACCCTGTTTTAAATAAAAAAAAACTGTCCCGACACTTTATTTAAACCTTGAAATGTTCGAACTTGGTTTCAAACTTAAGTAATTTTAGTGTTCTTTTACATTACACAATAATTTAGCAGACTAAAGACGAGCTTCTTCATTTTCATTTTCTGATGCAATCGGCTGACAATCTTCCTTCATCAGTTTTTGTCGTTTGTGCAGCGGCTGCGGTTCTACAGGAATGTAGCAAATTTATGTTGTAATGATAATTAAACAAAACTATTGACTTTAAATAAGTAAACAGTTATAAACAGTTACCTATTTAAGCATCAAGGTGGTAAAATATAAACGCTGTAGGCCAACATCGGTTAACAACATGTATGCTACATTGAGATTCGATCTCGGGTCGAATAAAGCTCCTAAGCTCGTGTTGTTGCGTTGATCACTGAGCTACCTTCTGTACGCTGTTACAGTTGTAAAGCCTCATTGATGTAGCCTTGATGTTGAAATGTTTTCATTATTTATTCAATTACATTTCAGTAGCCTAATTTCAGTATTGTGATTATGAATTATTTTAACTACGTTTCACTTGTTGAATTCATCTGCTACCAGCTTTCAATCGCTCTGAATCAGCGCGGTGCGGCAGTAGATTACGCATTAGAGAGAATAAACCGGAATAAACGAACACTTTTCAGAGTCTATGATTGTAGCGCCTCTTAGCGGTAAAAGGCAGCAAATACACCACACATTTTACCGCCGCGGTGGAACGGCTGATGTGGGCATTGTCATGGCTTGCCTCGACATTTGCGTTTGAATAGCGCGCGTCCTCCGTGGGCGTGTCAGATTAACGCGTAATGAAGTGTAATGAGCTGGGAAAAAAATACTGACAGCACTCTCTTTTCATACAGATTGCATAAACTGAGAATATTTGTTTTTTATATAAATTACTTCATTTAAAAGAAGAGAATTCAAGCTTCATAAAGAAAAATCTCTCGTGCCTGTGTGACAAGTAATCGCGGAGTTACAGTTAATCTTAGGACGCGTTTCAGAATGGACTGCACTGACAGAGAGAACGCTGAACTCGCATCATGTTTGTTTTTCTTTATTTGGTGAAAAGCACAACACTTTGTTTTTATTGTGAGTATCCACAAAAAAAAATGAAACTTAACAGGATCTAATGATGTATCACACTTATATGTAAGATCAAAATCAACCGAGTATTTTGAGTCTCTTTTGCACTGATAAGAAAAAAAGCGAGACAATCGCGCCGGCGCGATAGCCGACCCCAGGGGGTTAACCCTCTGGGGTCTGAGGTGTTTTTGGGGTCCTTGAGATGTTTTGACATGCCCTGACATTTGTGCTTTTTTTCAGTTGCTTATAAACATATTAATGGCACAGGTGAAATTACACTCTATTTAGCACAAACAGGGCTACCATAATATGTGAGCAACATGTATGTGCATGTTTGTATTTTTGAGAGAATATTGTTTATGCATCGTTACTAAAAAAACTAAAAATGAAAGTTTCTGAAATAAGGCCACAAAACACATACTAAATATCTGTCCACAAGACTTTTGACTAATGGATGTTGTCGCCTAGAGTTTTTGCTTCAAAATGATCTGAAAATCATCCTGCCTAATCATTCACATAAAACAATGGATTGTTTTAAATTGTGAAAAAAAAATTTTTGTTTGGAAAGGCAATATGCGGATGGGCGTGAACGGCCCAACCCCCTCATGAATAATTAGGTGGTTCTCACCTGAGAAGACAAAGACCCGCATAATGAGCCTTTCATTCAAGAAAGAATGCAAGGGAATATATATATATATATATATATATATATATATATACAATCAAAATATAAATGAAAGTCAAAAGCACATTTTTAGTCATACCTGAAAACAAATCCTGTTCAAATAGGCTATATCGGCCATTCTACAATTCTGTTCAAAGTTAGAGTTGGAAACATCTTGAAAAGAAAATTGTCTTTTTCCTTAAAAAATGTCTTAAAGTATTCTTTTTTAAAAGTAGGCCAAAACATTATCATACATATTTCAAAGTTAAGGATTCATTCGTTTGATATAGCTTACATTGGAACAAACACTATAACATCTTAGTTGATTAGTTTATTTTTGACAAAACATACTATATATTTAACATATGAGCAGAAACTGCTAACAAAAGCTTAATTGATGTCTATTTTAGAGTAAAAACTTTATAATCTACCCAAAACTAGTCAGCGAAATGTTGACTCACATTCATTCACTCACACACAGAAACGTGATTCAAATTTAAACAGTATTTTTGCATTTACAGACACTATTCTATATCGCGATTAGAACAAAGCACAAGAATAAAAATCTTGCTCAATTCTCAGCTGGATGCTTTGGATAAACCAGCACTTGTTCTGAGGTAAATGTCCCAGGATTATTCCTCACAGCCTCACAAGACGACATACATTAATCTGATTATACTTGATGTGTTTTACCGAGTTTATGTGGGCGTTTACACGTCTGAATGTGTTGCTTCAGATCATTAGCGTTTGAATAGCGCGCGCTCTCCGTGGGCGTGTCACATTAGCAGAATAATGAGCTGCGAGAACGATAATGAGAATGGCTGACATCTCTCTCTTTTTATATAGATTACATAAACAGAGAATATTTATTTTAGTTTTGAATTAGATAATTTAAAAGTACACACTTAAATGGTTATAAACATATATTGCTCATGCCTGGGTGAATAGTATTCGCTGAGTTTTCTTTAAGTTTAGAGACGTGCTCCAGAAAAAAAGTTCACGGAGACGGAGAGGCAGAAAGCACACCCTGTTTATTTTCTTTATTTTACAAAAGCACAATGTTTTATTTCGATTGTAAGTGGACACATAAAAAAATTGACATTTAACAGTTTATTTTTTCACATTTCTTAAGTCTGTATGACCAGAAATGATGGAGTATTTTAAGTCTATTTTTCTGCTATGTGAAAAGAATCGAGCTCGTCACGGCGGCGCAATAGCCGACCCTAGAGGGTTAAACAAAAAAACAACAAACAAAAAAAAAATGCAAAGAGCCACAACTTACTATAAAACACCTTTTTACACTCCTGGTTACTTTACAAACTTATTATTATTTCTGTAAAAAACACCATGATTTAAAACTTTGGACATACTTTGAAATAAATTTTGAATGGTTTTCAATTATATTTGTGCATTTCAGAATCAGAATAACAATACGTTTTATTGGCCAAGTGTGCCAAAGTGTGTTAGTGTGCCAAATTAGTCTCTCCACTGTGAATGCCTCCTTAATAATAGTAATAATAATAATAATGATAATTCATTACATTTATATAGCGCTTTTCTCTGCACTCAAAGCGCTTTACATAGAAAGCGCTTTACATCCTTCCCTTCCTTTTACCTCGGTACAGACAAAACGTTATCAAAATGATTCCAGTTCGCATGAATACGCCAGACAAGTAATTTGGTGAGGTCAATTTGTAAAGAAAGACTACACGCCTGCGCACATTTATATATTCAAACTCGCATACCTATAGACTAAACACATAATATGCATGTGCACACCGCCACCATTTTCCCAGATTCACGTTTTTGAAGTTTACATGGAGATGATTACGTTTAAAAAAAAAAAATCAAAACTTGCACTTTGGAACCTATTTCAAAGTTTGCGTTCTCGAGCCTCCAAACACTGTTGTCCTGCAAATGAACGGCCAGAACACATTAAAAGTGTTCTGTTTTCAGTTAAAACGGTGTCATGTTAGCGGCCCCTAAGTTAATAACTATTGATCTTTACAACGGAAGTGTATCAATCAAAAACTAACTTTAGCTGGACAATAACTTTATTCTAGAGCTGCTGTAAAGTCAAAATAATCTCTGTTACTGTAATCTCCTGTTATTACTGTGTGGCGAGCAGGAGGAGGCAGAGAATGGTGCTCATCAGCCTCGCACCGTTCTCCCACGGCCCTCGGCCTCGTCCTGCTCACCACACACTGTAAAGCTGCTTTGAAACAATCGATATCGTTAAGAGCGCTATATAAATGACGATGACTTGTCTTGACTAGTGTTTTCAAAATGTTACAATTTCAGTATTGACCTGGTACCCTACTTGGCTACCAAGTCGATACTGAAACTGTACAAATGTTAGGCTACCGAGTACTGACTTGCTGCTTTTAAACAATCCCATCTGTATCTGTTTGCGTTTTGAGGAACATCAAAGTATTCCATTTACAACATGTTTTTGCAGCGTTTTCGCAGAGATGTCTATTGAGCTCATGAAAGCAACACAGTGTGATGAAGAGTCAGAGGCGTCCGAATCCATGTGCAATAACTTTAATGATGAACACAAACAGGCAGAAAACAGAGAAAGCACAGGGTAGAATATATACTGGGGCAGTCCAAACTCAGAGTGGTTACCAGGCAAGGGTCGAAGGCAGGCGGCAAACGTTCACAGAGTAATGGGGAAAACAGGCGAGAATCAAGGAACCAGGAATACGTAGAAATATAGGAGATTGCTCAGAGTTGCACGCCGTGGCAGTAACAAGACCTCACAGAGAACAAAGGGGAGCAAGGTCCAGATAAAGGGGAGCTGAGTGGGAACAGGTGGCTGAGATGATGGAGATGAGACCGGGATGGAAGGAGGTGATTAGTGAAGGGAGTGATGGGAAGTGAAGTCCTAGAACTCAGGAGAGAGTGATCTGGTGAGGCCAGGAGGAGGCGTCGTGGAGCGCATCGTGACACACAGATAGCAAAAACTTTAGAAACTCTGGCCAAGTTTGGAAGATAGTTATCACATTTGGCATAGATATAGCATGGCTAAACATATGTTGGCCAAATTTTCTGCATATTTGTTAAGTGTAGTAAATTACCAGTGGACCAAGAAGAACTACATATTAATAATAATAATAATTCATTACATTTATATAGCGCTTTTCTAGGCACTCAAAGCGCTTCACATGGAAGGGGGAATCTCCTCAACCACCACCAATGTGCAGCATCCACCTGGATGATGTGACGGCAGCCAGAACGCCCACCACACACCAGCTTACTGGTGGAGAGGAGACAGAGTGATGAAGCCAATCAGTGTATATATATATAATGAACTTCCCCTTACTCTACTCCAATCACACAATTGAATGCTTGGGTACGTTTTCCATTTTGTTTTATACAATATTGGAAGATTTTATACAATGCTGGAAGATATTGTGCAAAAATTTAAACCTACGTTCTGTGCAAATTATGTGATGCCTTGTTGTTTGTTAAAGCAGACCTTTGATTGTTCTCAGCTATCCTTTGTCTCTAAAATCTTAGAAAAATATGTGCTGCAACAACTACTTTCATTTTTTAAAGAAAATTCTATAGGAGAAATAGGAGAAATGTTCGAGGGGTTCAAAACAGCCCACAGCAGAGTCGGCTCTAATGAAAGTTAAGCGATATCTTTTTGGCTTTAGACAAAAGAAATGATGTTGTTTTGTTGCTGCTTGATTTGAGTGCATCCTTTGACATGATTGATCATAACATCCTTATCTCCCATCTTGAACATTCAGTAGGTCTAAAAGGTATAGTCTTGAAATGGTTCCAATCTTATTTGACAGATAGATATTTTTTCAGTTAATTATAGTAATGCGACCTAGGGTAAAAAAAAAAGTCTTCCTCGGGGGGTTCTACAATGATCTATTCTTTCTCCCACACTTTTTCTTTATATTTGCTTCCATTGGAGTGTCATTCTTTACGGAGGGTAAAGAAACACCAATAAATCACCCCTGTATTAGCTTCTATAAAATGGCTTACTGTCCATCTACACTGTGCTGGTGTATACATCTAACCAGGCCGCACTGTGTCTGGCAAACCATTTAACCCTGTATAATCCCTCCAGAACTCTACACTCAGAGGATCAAAAACTCATTGTAATACCTAGAACAAATTGCCTACATAAAGGCAATTGAGTCTTTGCAGCAGAGGTGGGTAGTAACGAAGTACATTTACTTCGTTACATTTACTTGAGTATTTTTTTGGAAAATTTTTACTTTTAAGAGTAGATTTAATTGTGGGTACTTTTACTTTAACTCGAGTACATTTCTAATGAAAAAACGGTACTTTTACTTCGTTACGTTGGGCGATGTTCCTCTCGTTACTTTATTTTAATGCAATATGTTGTTAAAAGTGTAGTTTAATCTAAGCGCGCGCTCTCTCTTTTTTCTGGGCATGAGCGATGCTCAATTCACAAATGAATCACTCTTTTGAGTCGATTCTGTTCAAAGACTTCATCAAACAAGTTGGGCAGATATGCAGAGGTGGAAAGTAACGAATTACATTTACTCGCGTTACGTAATTAAGTAGTTTTTTTGTGTACTTCTACTTTTTTAAGTAGTTTTTAAAATCTGTACTTTTACTTTTACTTAAGTACGTTTTCTTTGAAGTATTGTACTTCGCTACATTTTAAATCATATCTGTTACTGAGTAAAAAATAATAATACAAGAAGAAAAGAAAAAAAAAACACTCCGGAAACTACTGCATTGATTGAAGGGCGGGAGAACAAACGCGCAAAAAAAGGTGACGCAGACACAGCTGAAGCTGAAACCGAAGCGCCAAGCGAATTATGGCCAGTATGAAAATACTTTGTAGAAAAAAAGCGTGGTTGTCCTCGAGGATAGATATCCAATTTGCAAAAAATGTGGACGCAAAGTGGCTGCAAAAGAAGGATATAGGACACCATCCCTCCTGCAGATAAAGGTATGTCCCGATTTACGTGATGCAGAGGGAACCCCGGAATCCAGTCATGAAAATGAAATTTACATAACGCATATGTCACGTAAAACACGCAAAATAATGGATGGATGAATACATGGAAAGTAGAACTGTGCAATAAATCCAATCGCGACATGGTCTGTGAATATTTAAGCTATGCACAAAAATACTGCATGTAAATATAACCCTATTTGTTCTGCTGAGCTGCGCCGCTTTGTCTACTACATACTCAAGTAGGCTACGCGTGACATTCAGAGTCTCACAAACAATTGGAGGATATGAATACATGAACATTTCCAGGGCTGCTCTGAGAGAACGCCTAATGAGCATTTTCATAATTTTATTTGAGATAAACCATTGTCAAATACACTTTGAAAGACTTTTTTACACTTTTGGTCTTCACTACAACCCGTCAAAATAAAAGTTTGGTTTATAGGAGAGAAATATTACTATTATAGGTATACAATAGAACGTAGCCTACTTCTCTAAATAATAATAATAATTACAATAATAATAATACATTTTATTTAAACATTATTTAAAGGAAAATATTTTTTGTCCATGGTTTAATTTAGTAAATCTGTTTTTGCAGCGCTTCCCCAAAAAATTAAAGGACACAATTTTAAATTTACATTTTGATTACAACCGTTTTTGATAATATATTTGGATTAAATCATAAAAAGAAACATTTAATTTTCTGAATAAAATACATTTCATAGGACAATATTTTTCTTAAACATTTTAATAAATTATTAATGTTAAAAATAAGTTGTTAATCTAATTCATTATCAATTATCAAATTTAATTGATTAGAAATGTTTTATTGAAATTTTAATAAACAAAACAAACAAATGGTTTCAAGTTTGTTATAATAAAAGCATTTGTTCATCCAAAAAAAAATCCTGTTTTCATTAATTTAACTGTCATTTTAACTGATGATAATAATAATACCCATAATTTAACAATACAGTTTATTTATTTATTTAATAATTGATTAATACTGTAAACCGTGATATTTTCTGAGACGTTATCATACTGTGAAAATCCCATTCCATTACAACCCTACACGGGAGAGTCCCCCACCCCCGCTATTAAAAAAGTTACTCAGTAACTTTTACTCTGAGTACATTTTAAATGAGCTACTTTTTACTTTTAGTAAAAAGTAGATTTTTAGACCGGTACTTTTACTTGTACTTAAGTAAAATTTAATTGAAGTAGTAGTACTTTTACTTGAGTAGAATATTTTATTACTCTTTCCACCTCTGCAGATATGTCTAAATCGGTTCGCGAGTCAGTTTGAATGATCTGTTCAGTTTCCTCACGCACTGAATCGTCTCGGAGTCGTAACAGGAAGATTTAAGAACATCAAGAGCGTTGCATGAAGTGGCGGTCCACACAGTACAGTCTAGAAAGTAAATCTGCAAATGCATCATATTTTTTGCCAGCGATGAAGATCTTTATTAGTTGAACATCTTCGTATGTTACTTCGTAAGCTGTCTCTTGTGAATGAATTATTCCACACGACGATACATTCGATTTCATTTCATTCAGGTAATACATTTTACAACCAAACAGATTATTACGCCATATAGCATTACTACAAAGTATGACATTACCCTTTTTTTGGACATATACATTACTTTATACATTAAATAAGCTATCATCGTCCAGTTTATGAATGTGTGTACACACACAATGTGTGTATTGCGCAGTGGCGTGCGAACTCAACTTGAAAACGAATGCCTTTGCCTGCCTTATTAGACACAGTTAACCAGTTTAAAGATGCTTTCACAAATATAGCCTACATTTAAATACATTTTGGAGAACAGACAGAAGAAGATCCTTGCATTTGATCGTTGTTTGTGTTGGGCATGACATGACAGCGAGCACATGTGCAGAGTTTTAACACTTTCTAATCTGTGTCAATGGTTCCCATCCCTTTACATATGAATGCAAAACTCCATAGAGTCACTTTATTCCAACATTGTCTAATAACCCAAATGTAGTTGTATAAGTTATTATACTATTATACAAACCAAAGGACAGGCAATGGTTTTCGGGCTATAGATATAATATACAGATATACAGAAATAATGTTTGTCTCTTCTGTTTTTGTTGCAAAGATAGCTTATCTAATTATGATAATTTTAGTCATTAAAATGAAAAAATATCTAAATAATATCATGTTATATATTGTAACGTGATGCGGTGAAGGCAGATAGGAGGCTGGATCCAAACGCAGTTTACACGCTTTATTTAAATAAACTCAAACAGAGACTCAGAACTTGGAACAAGAATCTTTACACTGGGAAACCAACACTCACGTTAATCCTGAAACATATAACAACTCACAAAGACAGGGCAGAAACACAGGGCTTAAATAATCAGGGACAAACGAGCTAGACAGGATAACAAGGGGGCGTGGTTAACAAGAAACACCTGGGATAACTAATGGACAAGACAGGGAACCACTAAACATGACAAGACACAAACCCACATCGTGACATAACCCACCCCTTAAGGAGCGGCTTCCAGACGCTCCAAAGACGATCCAGGTGGGGGGTAAAGCGAAGGCGATCCTGGGGGAGGGATGGAGGGCCAGGCCCGTGCAGGGGAACGGGACCAGGACATAGCCACGACGGGCCTGGACCGCAGAGCGTGGGCAACCAGGGCGGAGCAGGACGAGATGGCGGCCAGGGCGGAGCAGGACGAGATGGCGGCCAGGGCGGAGCAGGACGTGATGGCGGCCAGGGCGGAGCAGGACGTGATGGCGGCCAGGGCGGAGCAGGACGTGATGGCGGCCATGGAGGTGAAGCCCCTGCAGACGACCATGGCGGCGCAGCCCTCATGGTCTCCTCACCGGACCCTTGGCCCCCCCGCTAAAAATACTTGGGGAAATCCACGGGTTCAAGAAAGCCCTCCCGGAGCTTGAAGGGCGCAGGCAGGGCGAGGCGCAGAGGCGGGGCCGGCAGGGCGAGGCATCTGGGAACGCCCTCCGGAGCCTGGCGAGCCAAACAAATCATCCTCCTCCTGCGACGGCGCTTTACTGGGCTTGAAACTTTCACTTGGCTGGATTCACTTGACTCACTTGACTTGGAACTTGACTCACTTGACTTGGAACTTGACTCACTTGACTTGGAACTTGACTCACTTGACTTGGAACTTGACTCACTTGACTTGGAACTTGACTCACTTGACTTGGAACTTGACTCACTTGACTTGGCACTTGACTCACTTGACTTGGCACTTGACTCACTTGACTTGGCACTTGACTCACTTGACTCGGCGGCACTTGACTCGGCGGCACTTGACTCACTTGACTCGGCGGCACTTGACTCACTTGACTCGGCGGCACTTGACTCACTTGACTCAGCGGCACTTGACTCACTCGCGCCGGCTGGCACGCGTTCAAACTCCGGTTCGGCTGGCGAAACCTCCGCCGCGGTTTCTGGATTAGCAAAATCAACAGGACCAGTGCGGAATACGGGCTCGAGGGGTCCGACACGAAGAGTGGGTTTGGCGGAGCAGACGTGCAGCGCGGGTTCGGCTGAGCAGACGTGAAGCGCGGGCTTTAGGAGCGCGGGTTCGGCTGAGCTGAAGTGAAGCGCGGTCTTTCGCCGCTTCTTCTCCTCCACGCCCACAGTAAATGATGAACCGCTCCTGAAGAGGGCCAGGTTGACATACCCCTCCAGGGTCCAGCTGGTACAGTCATCCGGCATTAACTGGGCAACGTCCTCGTCCAACCCGCTCCAAAACAAGTCCATGAGCTCGAGGTCGTCTAAAGCCCCCAGACGACTGCACGACATAAAGTCCCTCACGTACCTCTCGATGGACTGGCCTTCCTGAAATATCGAGGCAAGGAAACTTCTGAGGGCCTGGTTGCTGACAACTGCTGGATCCATGTCTTGGTGAGTTGTTCTGTAACGTGATGCGGTGAAGGCAGATAGGAGGCTGGATCCAAACGCAGTTTACACGCTTTATTTAAATAAACTCAAACAGAGACTCAGAACGTGGAACAAGAATCTTTACACTGGGAAATCAACACTCACGTTAATCCTGAAACATATAACAACTCACAAAGACAGGGCAGAAACACAGGGCTTAAATAATCAGGGACAAACGAGCTAGACAGGATAACAAGGGGGCGTGGTTAACAAGAAACACCTGGGATAACTAATGGACAAGACAGGGAACCACTAAACATGACAAGACACAAACCCACATCGTGACATATATATATATATATACATATATATATATAGGCCTATGTGATCCAAAGTAACTAGTAACTAACTACTTGAGTAGTTTTTTCATTAGATACTTTTTTACTCTTACTCAATTAACTTTTAAGATTATTACTTTTACTTTGAGTAAATATTTATATAAGTACTTGTACTTTTACTTGAGTACAGTTTTTGGATACTCTACCCACCTCTGCTTTGCAGTAACAGGGCTGAGACTGTGGAATGAGCTGCCGTTACCTATCAGGTCTGCCAAATCGCTGTCGATGTTTAAGAATTGTCTGAAAGCTCATTTAATATTGGTAGCGTATAACGGTTAAATGTTGTGTTTTTATATGTTGTCGTTTTATTGGCCAATGTGTGTGTACTTTTTTTCTTCTTTTTATGTAAAGCATTTTGGTTCAACTTCGGTTACACTGTAAAAAGTGAACAGTTGGATCAACCTAAAAAAATTACTTCAATTGGTAACACCTAAAAAAATTAAGTTTTCTCAACTTAAATTATCACGTTTTATCAACTTCATTTCACTAGGTCAATCACACTTAAATTATTTGAGTTCATTCAATCCTATTATTTACATTGGTCTGACTTAATTTCACTGCATTCCAACTTAAATGTATTAAGTTTTCCTACAGTTGGATCAACTTTAAAAAAATACTTCAATTGGTAACACCTAAAAAAAATAAGTTTTATCAACTTAAATTATTATATTTTCTCAACTTAATTTCACCAGGTCAATCACACAAGACTCAAATTGCTTCATAAATATTTATTAACATTAATTCATTTCATACGCCATCAGTATTTTTCATATTACAAACTTTGAGAAATCATTACAAACTGTTCATATTTGTTGTGCCAATGGAATTTAATTTACTGACACACTTAACATCCATTCCATTAACAGTCTTTTTGCAAAGCTGTCTTTGCACAGCATTATGCTCAAAACTGAGCCACTAATACATTTATAAAAATAAATATAAAAACATAGTGGTTATGCCCTATGCCCAAAAAACAATTAAAGGGATAGTTCACCCAAAAATGGCTCAAGTTGTTCCAAACCTGCATGAGTTTCTTTCTTCTGCTGAACACAAAAGATGATGTGTTGAAGAATGTTGGTAACCAGACAGTTGACGGCACCCATTGACTTCCATAGCAGAAAAAAAAAAATACTGGAAGTCAATGGGTACCGTCAACTGTCTGGTTACCAACATTCTTCAACACATCTTCTTTTGTGTTCAGCAGAAGAAAGAAACTCATGCAGGTTTGGAACAACTTGAACCATTTTTAGGTAAACTATCCCTTTAATATATTCTTAAATTAGAACCATAAGTGTATGATAAGTGCTTTAGAACACCTTACAGGTAATGCCCTAAATTTAAAGTGAACCAATCAACTACAGATTCGAACATACAACTACACATTCATACTAGACATATGAATGAACAAATGGATAGTCTACAAACATAAGAAAACAAATGAAACATCCAACTAAAACGGAGACATTCTTTCAAACACAGACTAGACATATGCACATTCAAACATTACAGCAAGTTCACTGTAGTCTACTGAAAAGACTTTGAACTTTTGGTGACATCAAGCTGCAAGAGAACTTTCTGGAATACCTCATGTAAAACGAAGTGGTTTTGGGTAAGCCAGATTGATGATGTATATCATCCCGAGAAGCAAGGCACAAGCTGCTGTGAACAAAGGTAGTTCATTCAAAACTTTAACACCCTCGATGACGACACCTATATCAGCCGGTGGTTCGTGATGTTCTCCCCCCTCCTTCCAAATAACATACACCGCCATGGTGAGGTGCTCCAGCTCACCCTCGCAATCATCTCGCTGGTTCTCCTAAAGTAGTGTGCATTAAAAAAAAAACATTTTGCGTTCAAAACTACAAAACACAAATTTAAACTTTCTGAAAAATAAAATCAAAATAGAATATGCGGAATTTCAACTCACAAAGTACTCCTTGATGAGGTCTTGAGGATTTCCCCCCAGGAAAACGATGAGGGCCTTCAGGACACTCTTTTTTGTGTGAATGTTTTCAGTCTGTGAAAAAGCAATTGTGAATATTTTTCTTATTTTTAAAATTCTGAGTAATCTGTAATAGAGAATCAGATTTCGCCGAGGATGGCAAAGGACAAGACAATATAAACATTCACAAAACTATAAAAGTTTGTATTAATGACTGGCCAAAGTACATCACAGAAGTATACAAAATCATTATTCAGATATACAAAAAAACACTGATGTCTACGTTACCGTTAAAAATAGAATATTGTTTTCTTTAGTATATCACTTTTTTAACTGAAACCGTAGTCCTCTGTGGTTCATATAATGCAAGTGAATGGCTACCGTCTCTTTTGAGAGTAAAAAAAAAATGTACACGTGGCTCCAGACAATACATCGAGGTCTTAGGAACTGAAACAATCAGTCTGTGCAAAAAACAAGAACATTAACATGCAACATTGCCATGAACGCACTCAGGGCTGTTTGCTGAGGCTGTTCACAGGTAATCACAAGAAATAATGTTGTAAATAATGTTCAGTTTTTTCCATAGAACGATCGTTTCGCTTCAGTGAACCTTAAACCTCAATGAATCGTCAGGACCCACAGGTATTAATTTTGTTTTGCCTGTATGTTTTTTTTTTTGTGACGCTTTTTGACTTGCATTATATATTAATCACCATGGACCACAGTTTCAGCTAAAAAAAAAAAACTTCTTTACTGTTCTACTGAAGAAAAAAGTCACCTACATCTTGGATGGCCTGAGGGTGAGTAAATTAACAGCATTTTTTTATTTTATGAGTGGACCATCACTTTTAAATTGTCCATTTTGATTGGGTGGTTATGACAATTTCAAAGCTATAAAACAAGTATTTAGGCTAACAATTAAATGTTACTGTTGAACATACTGTGACTAAAATAAGATTGTTTAGTTGATATTAATGTAAAACACACAAGACGTACCTGATCCAAAATTTGAAGAATTTCTGCATTACTTAAATTAATAGAATTACTTACCATGTAACGTTATAGCAATCGTCGTCCTCAGTTGTCAAACATGAAAAAAGCTTTCGGTCCTAAGGGGAGAAAAATGTTGTAGTATTTAACTTAAGTGGTAGAAAATGATTTGCTACAGGCCAAGTAATTAATTAGTTTTGAAAATACAACTATTTCTACAAAAAAACAAACATTTTTTTACTATGGAAACCCCTGATATTTTTTCCTGGATGAAACACCTCGAGCTAGGCGGATGAAACATAAATAAAAATGTATTCGTTTTTATATGTTTTATTCATAAATATTTCTAGTTTCGTTTTATTCTACCACAACTCGCACACAGAGTGAGTGCATTACCGCCCGCGCCCGGCCATCAAATTTAGTCCCGCGCCGCACTCGTTGGGAGTGCACGTCTCTAGATCAAGGGCCCGGCTCGAGGATAGTGACGGGAAATATCGGCCCGACTCGACAAGTTCGGGCTCGGGCAGAGAATCTAAGCTGAACATTATTCAGTAACGCTATTTCGCAAACGAACGTTCAAAAATTCGGTTAATTACGATTTCGTTAGTATTCATGTTCACAAACAACATTAATTAACTCATAAACAACTAATACACACGTCCAAAAGTTGCATATTCGAGTATATTAATTAAAACAAACTTCCAACCTACCTTATTCATCCGAGTGCGAGAGAAAAAGAAAATGGCGGTTGAGCAGAAGTTCCAGACAGGCTCGTGCGTCATGACGTCAGAAAAAAAACGTCTGACGCAGGTGGCCTTAAAGGGAAATTATACTTTGGGTGAAAGTGAGATATTTGAGTGTCAGTGAATTTCTATGCGTTCAAGTTGAATGAGTGTACAATAATCAATTACGATTAGGAAAGCAGAAATACGAAGTACATAGACTCAAATAGTTCTAGTAATCCAACTTACACCCATATTCACTTTTTACAGTGTAGTTCTAAGAGTGCTATATAAATAAACAAGACAAGACAATATTTCTCTTTTAAAGGGGAAAATATTCCCATGCATTAAAGAACAAGATCAAATTAAACTGTTAATTATTAAACTATATTAGACTCAAGGTCATATCCTTTTTCTTTAATAAGGAGCTCAAAGCAAAAGTGCTTTTAACAAAGTGTTTTGCCTCCTGAATAAGTTGTGATGAGCATCTCATTTTGTGGTACCTTGACCATTGTCTACTTCAGACACTTTGAAAACTTGAGAACATGCGGGAATGAAATCACAGAAGAATTCTGGTAAGTAATATATTACCCCACAGGGTTTGACGCTCACATTTATTCCAAGGAGCATTTGTGCTCCTGATTTGAACATTTTAGGGGAGCATAGAGAACTTTAAGGGTGCAATAAAAATGTATCAAATAATTAGTTTACCGTTTTTTATTAGACAATATTGAAACAGAAAATTTGTACAAAGAGGGATCATACATCATTTCGAAAAACTGTCAAGCCAAAGGCTTATTTCCATTGTGATCCTCTCAAGAAAGGATACGAGGATACTTTATGTAACAACTAAGGCTGACTCCCATTCAGCTGCCCACCAGAGGGAGCCCAGAGGGAGTATTGATCACAGACTGCTTCTGCATTAGTTATTTCCTGTTTGCCACATGCATAAATAGCCATGTTCCTGCCACAATACTTTGCAAAGTATTGCCGGCTTCTACTGCCTTACCGAGTGTTTTCCATTGCCTGCTGTTTTGTCTATTGTTATGATCATCATGCCTGCTTTATTGGATATCATTTGTTGATTACACTTCTGCTTTGTTTGCCTGGTTGGACTGTTATCAAGTTATTACGGATTACGGCCTGTTATCCCACGTGCCATGATGACATGTGCCAGAAGTCCGGCATCAAGCACTCAGAGAATGGACCATGGGCCTTGTCGGACATTAAAAGGGCAAGATGGAAAGATGCAGAGCTTAAGGACAAACACCAACAGAGATGGCTTATCTGTGATTTTGGTAAAACAAATTCTAGAGCATCGACAGAAGTGTGAGACTGACAAATTACAGCATTAGAATAAAGCAAAGAAAGCAAAGGTTTGAGCTCTGGCTGAACAATTGCAGAATGAAAAGGACAAAGAAAGACTTTTAAATGAGAATGCCAAGCTGCTGACTTTACTCTCCAAACAACTGGAATCAAAATCTTCAAGCAACTCTGTTGACAGTGAGGCAGGATTTTCCATCAACACGTGTGTTCATGCCTCAAGGAACTCAACAGTTAAACTTGTTCCTGTGATTGTCAAAAACAGAAGAAGTGAAGTTGAAATTGACAATGAGGAGGAGGAGGAGTATGAGGAGAATGGTGAACGAACTCGCACTGTGTCAAAAGTGGTAAAGAAATACATTCCATATAGGACATACCAACCAGCTACTCCAGAGCAAGGTGACAAATAGTCAAAATAATTGCCAGACGTGTAAAAGCAACCATGGAAAGCTTGGCAATTTCTTAAACGCTTACATAAAATATACAATTTTACATCCACTTCACAAAGTGATGATTGTTAATGTGAACTTAAGAGACTAACAGAAAGTGTTGAAAGAAATATTGGTGAGTCTCAAGCGAACATTGAGGCTGGATGGGAAGCTGTACAAACTTTCTTGTTCAATCTGAAACCTGCAGAGGTTAATAGGGCTAGAATTACCTCATGCATGCAGAAGACAGGAGAAAGTATTGCCGAGTTTGAAGAACACTTAGACTAACTTGGCTGGAACATTCTGGTCTAAATGAAAATTCACCAACTTTTTTCTTTTTTTTTCAGTTTGAACACTGAACTTGGGTTGGAGCTCTTAATTTTAAACTCTCAAAGTGCACCAGATTTTACTTAAAAATGTTCAAAATCGTCTTCCAGGGGTGCATAAGGGACAGAGGGACATATTACATATAGAGACGCTGTACAGATGCACACAGGTAATTCACACTCACAGTCTCTCTCTCTCTCTCTCTCTCTCTCTCTCTCTCTCTCTCTCTCTCTCTCTCTCTCTCTCTCTCTCTCTCTCTCTCTCGTTAATTCATTCAAATAAATGTAATCTTACTTTGCTACTATATTTACATTGGACACCATTGAGGCAATAGCAATAGACCCTTGGGTGCTGAACCTTTTCTTCATTAATGCAATACATATTTAATCTACGATAAAACGCCCCAAAAAACCTTTAATAAAAAAATAAAATAAAAATGATGTCCGATTACTACACTTACAACTGATCGAATAGAGTAAAAAAAATATAAGCGTGTTTGGCGTGCTGTCCAAGGGGATCGAGGTCTCCGAGCTCCGAGTTATTCCCAGTATCCCCAGTGGAGAGTGAGGAGTTCAGCCCAAACCCAGAGTTATTCCCAGTATCCCCAGCCGAGAGAGAGGAGTTCAGCCCAAACCCAGAGTTATTCCCAGTATCCCCAGCCGAGAGAGAGGAGTTCAGCCCAAACCCAGAGTTATTCCCAGTATCCCCAGCCGAGAGAGAGGAGTTCAGCCCAAACCCAGAGTTATTCCAGTATCCCCAGCAGAGAGAGAGGAGTTTATCCCAAACCCAGAGTTATTCCCAGTATCCCCAGTGGAGAGTGAGGAGTTCAGCCCAAACCCAGAGTTATTCCCAGTATCCCCAGCCGAGAGAGAGGAGTTCAGCCCAAACCCAGAGTTATTCCCAGTATCCCCAGTCGAGAGTGAGGAGTTCAGCCCAAACCCAGAGTTATTCCCAGTATCCCCAGCCGAGAGTGAAGAGTTCAGCCCAAACCCAGAGTTATTCCCAGTATCCCCAGCCGAGAGAGAGGAGTTCAGCCCAAACCCAGAGTTATTCCCAGTATCCCCAGCCGAGAGTGAGGAGTTCAGCCCAAACCCAGAGTTATTCCCAGTATCCCCAGCCGAGAGAGAGGAGTTCAGCCCAAACCCAGAGTTATTCCCAGTATTCCCAGCCGAAAAAGAGGAGTTCAGCCCAAACCCAGAGTTATTCCCAGTATCCCCAGCCGAGAGTGAGGAGTTCAGCCCAAACCCAGAGTTATTCCCAGTATCCCCAGTGGAGAGTGAGGAGTTCAGCCCAAACCCAGAGTTATTCCCAGTATACCCAGCCGAGAGTGAAGAGTTCAGCCCAAACCCAGAGTTATTCCCAGTATCCCCAGCCGAGAGAGAGGAGTTCAGCCCAAACCCAGAGTTATTCCCAGTATCCCCAGCCGAGAGTGAGGAGTTCAGCCCAAACCCAGAGTTATTCCCAGTATCCCCAGCCGAGAGTGAAGAGTTCAGCCCAAACCCAGAGTTATTCCCAGTATCCCCAGCCGAGAGAGAGGAGTTCAGCCGAAACCCAGAGTTATTCCCAGTATCCCCAGCCGAGAGTGAAGAGTTCAGCCGAAACCCAGAGTTATTCCCAGTATCCCCAGCCGAGAGAGAGGAGTTCAGCCCAAACCCAGAGTTATTCCCAGTATTCCCAGCCGAAAAAGAGGAGTTCAGCCCAAACCCAGAGTTATTCCCAGTATCCCCAGCCGAGAGTGAGGAGTTCAGCCCAAACCCAGAGTTATTCCCATATCCACAGCCGAGAGTGAGGAGTTCAGCCCAAACCCAGATTTATTCCCAATATCCCCAGCCGAAAGATAGGACTTCAGCCCAAACCCAGAGTTATTCCCAGTATCCCCAGCGGAGAGTGAGGAGTTCAGCCCAAACCCAGAGTTATTCCCAGTATCCCCAGCCGAGGAGTGAGGAGTTCAGCCCAAACCCAGAGTTATTCCCAATATCCCCAGCGGAGAGTGAGGAGTTCAGCCCAAACCCAGAGTTATTCCCATATCCACAGCCGAGAGTGAGGAGTTCAGCCCAAACCCAGATTTATTCCCGATATCCCCAGCCGAAAGAGAGGAGTTCAGCCCAAACCCAGAGTTATTCCCAGTATCCCCAGCGGAGAGTGAGGAGTTCAGCCCAAACCCAGAGTTATTCCCAGTATCCCCAGCGGAGAGTGAGGAGTTCAGCCCAAACCCAGAGTTATTCCCAGTATCCCCAGCCGAGAGAGAGGAGTTCAGCCCAAACCCAGAGTTACTCCCTGTATCCCCAGCCGAGAGAGAGGAGCTCAGCCCAAGCTCAGAGATATTCCCAGTGTCCCCAGGCGAGGAGTGAGGAGTTCAGCCCAAACCCAGAGTTATTCCCAGTGTCCCCAGCCGAGGAGTGAGGAGTTCAGCCCAAACCCAGAGTTATTCCAGTATCCCCAGCCTAGAGTAAGGAGTTCAGCCGAAACCCAGAGTTATTCCCGTATCCCCAGTGGAGAGTGAGGAGTTCAGCCCAAACCCAGAGTTATTCCCAGTATCCCCAGCGGAGAGTGAGGTGTTCAGCCCTAACCCAGAGTTATTCCCAGTATCCCAAGTGGAGAGTGAGGAGTTCAGCCCAAACCCAGAGTTATTCCCAGTATTCCCAGCCGAGAGAGAGGAGTTCAGCCCAAACCCAGAGTTATTCCCAGTATCCCCAGCGGAGAGTGAGGAGTTCAGCCCAAACCCAGAGTTATTCCCAGTATCCCCAGCCGAGAGAGAGGAGTTCAGCCCAAACCCAGAGTTACTCCCTGTATCCCCAGCCGAGAGAGAGGAGCTCAGCCCAAGCTCAGAGATATTCCCAGTGTCCCCAGGCGAGGAGTGAGGAGTTCAGCCCAAACCCAGAGTTATTCCCAGTGTCCCCAGCCGAGGAGTGAGGAGTTCAGCCCAAACCCAGAGTTATTCCAGTATCCCCAGCCTAGAGTAAGGAGTTCAGCCGAAACCCAGAGTTATTCCCGTATCCCCAGCGGAGAGTGAGGAGTTCAGCCCAAACCCAGAGTTATTCCCAGTATCCCCAGCGGAGAGTGAGGTGTTCAGCCCTAACCCAGAGTTATTCCCAGTATCCCAAGTGGAGAGTGAGGAGTTCAGCCCAAACCCAGAGTTATTCCCAGTGTTCCCAGCCGAGAGAGAGGAGTTCAGCCCAAACCCAGAGTTACTCCCAGTATCCCCAGCCGAGAGAGAGGAGCTCAGCCCAAGCTCAGAGTTATTCCCAGTATCCCCAGCTGAGAGAGAGGAGTTCAGCCCAAGCCCAGAGTTATTCCCAGTATCCCCAGCTGAGAGAGAGGAGTTCAGCCCAAGCCCAGAGTTATTCCCAGTATCCCCAGCCGAGAGTGAGGAGTTCAGCCCAAGCTCAGAGTTATTCCCAGTGTCCCCAGCCGAGGAGTGAGGAGTTCAGCCCAAACCCAGAGTTTTTCCCAGTATCCCCAGCGGAGAGTGAGGAGTTCAGCCCTAACCCAGAGTTATTCCCAGTATCCCAAGTGGAGAGTGAGGAGTTCAGCCCAAACCCAGAGTTATTCCAGTATCCCCAGCGGAGAGAGAGGAGTTTATCCCAAACCCAGAGTTATTCCCAGTATCCCCAGGCAAGAGTGAGGAGTTCAGCCCAAACCCAGAGTTATTCCCAGTATCCCCAGCCGAGAGTGAGGAGTTCAGCCCAAACCCAGAGTTATTCCCAGTATCCCCAGCCGAGAGTGAGGAGTTCACCCCAAGCTCAGAGTTATTCCCAGTGTCCCCAGCCGAGGAGTGAGGAGTCCAGCCCAAACCCAGAGTTATTCCCAGTGTCCCCAGCCGAGGAGTGAGGAGTTCAGCCCAAACCCAGAGTTATTCCAGTAACCCCAGCCTAGAGTAAGGAGTTCAGCCGAAACCCAGAGTTATTCCAGTATCCCCAGCCTGGAGTGAGGAGTTCAGCCCAAACCCAGAGTTATTCCCGTATCCCCAGCGGAGAGTGAGGAGTTCAGCCCAAACCCAGAGTTATTCCAGTATCCCCAGCAGAGAGAGAGGAGTTCAGCCCAAACCCAGAGTTATTCCAGTATCCCCAGCGGAGAGAGAGGAGTTTATCCCAAACCCAGAGTTATTCCCAGTATCCCCAGGCAAGAGTGAGGAGTTCAGCCCAAACCCAGAGTTATTCCCAGTATCCCCAGCCGAGAGTGAGGAGTTCAGCCCAAACCCAGAGTTATTCCCAGTATCCCCAGCCGAGAGTGAGGAGTTCAGCCCAAGCTCAGAGTTATTCCCAGTGTCCCCAGCCGAGGAGTGAGGAGTCCAGCCCAAACCCAGAGTTATTCCCAGTGTCCCCAGCCGAGGAGTGAGGAGTTCAGCCCAAACCCAGAGTTATTCCAGTATCCCCAGCCTAGAGTAAGGAGTTCAGCTGAAACCCAGAGTTATTCCAGTATCCCCAGCCTAGAGTGAGGAGTTTAGCCCAAACCCAGAGTTATTCCCGTATCCCCAGCCGAGAGTGAGGAGTTTAGCCCAAACCCAGAGTTATTCCCAGTGTCCCCAGCCAAGAGTGAGAAGTTCAGCCCAAACCCAGAGTTATTCCAGTATCCCCAGCAGAGAGAGAGGAGTTTATCCCAAACCCAGAGTTATTCCCAGTATCCCCAGCTGAGAGTGAGGAGTTCAGCCCAAACCCAGAGTTATTCCCAGTATCCCCAGCTGAGAGTGAGGAGTTCAGCCCAAACCCAGAGTTATTCCCAGTGTCCCCAGCTGAGAGTGAGGAGTTCAGCCCAAACCCAGAGTTATTCCAGTATCCCCAGCCGAGTGTGAGGAACGGGGGGATGCAGAAAACTGTCGAGGTCACTAGTTGAGCCAGCTCTTGGCTGTGTATCTCTCTTGAGACTCGAGCTGATTAGATAGACTGTTTGAACGTACTCCTACCGAACTCTGTTTATAATTTGTCGCTTGAATTCTGCAATCTCTTGAAATGCAGACATGTAAGACAATTAGCTGAATATACTAGTTTAATTAGTGACACTTAGCCTACATTTTAAAACCTTTATTTGAATATGGCAACATTTTTATTTTGAAATATTAATTTAAATTATGGCAAAATGATACCTTGTTCTACAATATTTATATCACTGACAGAGACTCCTCCCCCAACAGCCAATCACTGTGGTCATATTTAGTAAGCTTGTTGACATCATCCATAGCAATGCGGTGAACCCCGCCCTTTCTCTTAGCTTAAGACTTCTCTCTGTTCCTTGGAAAAAGTTGGTCTCAGCAGCTTTGTGAACAGGGTTTACGAGAAAACTCTTAACCCTCTGGGGCTGACAAACGCGTCAGGCGTTTTGCTGGATTTTTTTCACATAGCAGCAAAATAGACTTAAAATACTCCTTCATTTATGGTCCTACAGACTTAAGAAATGTTAAATAATAAACTGTATAATGTCTACTTTGTATGTGTCCACTTACAATCGAAACAAAACATTGTGCTTTTGTAAAATAAAGAAAATAAACAGGGTGTGCTTTCTGCCTCTCCTTCTCCGTGAACTGTTTTTCTGGAGCACGTCTCTAAACTTAAACAAAACAACAAATATTCTCTGTTTATATAATCTGTATGAAAAGAGAGATATTTCAGTCGTTCTCATGTCGTTCTCAATATTGAAACGCAAATGATCTGAGGCAATTCATGCAAACCTGTCAACGCACACATCAGGTCGATAAAACTCATCAAGTTTAATCAGATTCATGTACTTTACGTCGTCTTGCTTGGCTGTGAGGAAAAATAAAAGCAAAATAGTAGTATTTTTCCTGGAAAATTTGACCTGAGAAGTGCTGGTATCGGTTTCCTTTCGAGGAGCAACGGATCCAGCAGAGGATTGTGAATAGTAAGTTCTTTATTCTTAAGTGGTTGGTTCTAATCGCGATATATTGTCTGTAAACCGCAAAAGACTGTTTAAATATGAATCCCGTGCCTATGTGTGAATGAGTGGTACAGATGCGCGCTGTTGTTTACTACAGGCACTTACATTAGTAAACATGTTATTTTTACCTGAACATTAACACATCTACTAGTTTAGCTTTTCCCAAACTATATTGCTATACCGAGGAGTAAAAATCGACTGAAATATGTTGAAATAAAATGTCTTTGTATAAGCAACATATTGAACTGCAATATAACATTATGCCCTATATTAATATATCATAAAAACGAAATATGATTGTTTAGACAAGATTTTGTTGACTAGTTTTGGATAGATTAAAAAGTTTTACTGTAAAATAGACTACTGCCACATCAAATAAGCTTTTGTTCGCCAATTTATGCTCATATGTTAAATATATAGTATGGGATGTTTTGTCAAAAATAATATAGGTATATTGAATTATCAACTAAGAAATGTATATTCAAACTAATGAATCCTTAACTTTGAAATACGTATGATAAAATGTTTTATACAAAGAAAGATTACACTTGAAATTTTGTTAAAATAGTTGTTGTTGTGGATTTACGTGTGAAAACTTTTTAATAAAATAGGTAGATGTAAACAAAATCTTAATAGGTCAATATAAGCCTTCTCATTAAATTATGTATTATTGTGTTTTATTAGTGACAAATTTGGGAAGAGGATAAATATTCCAAAACTTTCTGAAAATACAGTATGATAATTAACTGCACAATTACTAGAAATGTTTACCTTGGATATTATACAATTTGCATGCATACAAAATTTGTCGAAAAAGACACATTTTTTTCTAGATGTTTTGAACTCTAACTTTGAACCAATTCTGTAGAATGGCCCATATAGCCTATTTGAACAGGATTTGTTTCCAGGTATGACTGTGTACTCAAAATGTGCTTTTGACTTTCATTTACATTTGGATTAAATTGTTAACTATATTCTAAAAACACAACAAGCAAAAGCAATATATAATCTTTTGTCCTCACATTCTTTAGTTCCCTCTCAGTAACATACCTGACTGAAAGGCTCATTATGCAGCTCATTATGCAGCTCATTATGCAGCTCATTATGCGGCTCATTATGCGGGTCATTGTCTTCTCAAGTGTGAATCACAGCATTATTCATGATCGTTCACGCCCCCACGCATATTGCCTTTCTAAACAAAAAGTGTTTTACAAAATTTAAATCAATGTATTGTTTTATGTGAATGAGTAAGCAGGATGATTTTCAGATTACTTTTAAGCAAAAACTCTTGGCAACAACATTCATTAGTCAAAAGTCTTGTGGACAGATATTTAGTATGTGTTTTGTGGCCTTATTTCAGAAACTTTACTGTTTTTTCAAAAACTATGCTTAAACATTATTATCTCAAAAATACAAACATGTACATACATGTTGCTCACATATTATGGTAGCCCTGTTTGTGCTAAATAGAGTGTAATGACACCTTTGCCATTAATATGTTTATGATCAACTGAAAAAAAAGCACAAATGTCAGGGCATGTCAAAACATCTCAAGGACCCCAAAAACACCTTAGACCCCAGAGGGTTAACTAAGAACTTTCACTGCCATTTAGGAGAACACTTAGTGGTAAGATGAAATGTTTTGTGAATACGGCCCCAGATCTATGCATTAAGACTTGCAGTGTAAAAGCAGGCCTAGTTTGATCTTGCAGTAATTCTGTGGATTGAAGCATGAGGAAAAAATGCAGATTGAAGGAGGCCCTTACCTATGTGCTCTCCACAAGAGTCACAGTATTCTGCATAAAGTGACTCAAAGCAGTTGCAGCAGTGAGGATGACCCTCACGCATGATGTACCGCTGACCACCTAGTGGAGCCTCACACTCATAACAGCAGAAATGCCTCATGTGCCAGTGCTGTCCCTCTGCTTCTGTGCACTCATCTGCGAAGATAATCTACAAAAGAGAGAGATTTATTAACATCATGCGTGTGTGCATTTATGTTCACAATTTATGTGAGGGATTTTATATTCTGAAGCAGGGCTTCTGGGTACTGACATGTCACAGGTCACCCACTGGAATGTTTAAGAATGCAAACAGAATAAAGGTTGATTTCAGACATTGGACAAATGCTTGGATTCTACATGGTCAGCTTACCTCATCACATGCTGAGCAACGTGGCTTAATTCGTTCAGCATGGTGGCGGCCACAGTAGATCTTGCCATCCAGGTGGAAGTAGATGAGATCTACCAATAGCTCGCAACACACGCTGCACACAAAACAGTGGGGGTGCCAACACAGGCCATGGCCAACCCGCGAGGCCAACACTGCAATATCGCCACCATTGATCTGGTCTCTGCACTGTGTGAGAGGGACATTTTGTCATTTGCTGCTTGTTGCACCTTAAGACAGGGACACACCTTTTCCATTTCTGAGCGCCGACCGACAGATTTTTTTTGGCCAATTTAACACATAGAATCGTTGGTGAGAGAGAGAACTCTGATTGGCTGTTCCGTTTAGCGAACAAGAAAAAGAGCAAAAGTGATGAAAGCGAGCAAAGAAGTCATGACGGCACAGAAAGAAGGCTGTTCTAATTTGACGTCATCTTACGTGAGCATTCCACTGCGCGAATATTTTCATAATAACATGAGCGGAGTGGAATAAAGAACGTGATCATCATTTGGATATTCAGAACGGTAAGCAAGCACTGCTTTGTTTATGGTTTGTATACATGCAGTCTTAGTTCGCTTTCCCTGTTAGAACGTCGAATATAGACTAATATATCTGCTAGAATAGACAGTTATCTCCTTTTCACGCAGGCATGGAACGCACATGCTAGTTGACAGTCGCCTGTAGTCGTTTCGGTGTGTTCAAGCACGGACTTTTTAAGGCGACAACAGTAACACAGACAACACAGTCGGCTTTCATCAGCGCTAGTTCTTTGCCGCTTGGTTTGGTGTGTCCCTACCTTTATTGTGCAGCCTATAATATGCAGTGTAACATGCAATCATTACTGAAATATATACTGAAACATTTTTACTACATCTGCATGGCTACTCATTTTTGTTAATCCAGTTCACTAGTCCAGAAAAGATGTTGATAGGTCGATGAGTTAATGTTTAATTTATGCAAATGACTGCCGGTCTGGCGGCTATGGAGAGATTACGTGCACATCTCTAAGATAATGAGGGTGAAAAACAAAAGCTTGCATATCTCCACTAAAAGACTATTACTGCCTGCATTGTTATGAATGGTTCAAAAAACATGTCCTGTTCCAATCGCTTATATTTTGTGCCAGTCTCTGGCTTGCTGTTATTTAGGACTCGCATGTACCTGTTCACATATAGCTCCAGCTATAGTGAGGGGTAGAGGTCGGACAGTGCCTCTGCCTAGATTGTCTCTTTTTCGCTGGTTACTGAAGATCTTCAATTCCCGCTTTTCTTCTTCATCCAGTGAGGTACAGTACCGAACCTGACATCAGAAAGTATCATCAGTAAGCAAGCATCATTATAGATCATCTGAATTCTTATTGGATGAGCCTCATGCAATGCCAGTATAAAATGCAGATGAACCTGTGACTGCACATTCAATTCTAATGCGCCAAATAGCAACCTTCCTTTTCAGTCATAAACAGCTATGATTAGGGTTGGGTATCGTTTGAATTTGAACGATTCCAATTCCGATTCCGATTCCTTGTTTTGATTCCGGTTCCTAACGATTCTCGATTCCGATTCTTTTAAGAGGCGGGGTCAAAAAAGTTAAGGATATTTTAAATGAGCTAGCTAACCAACAGTCTTTCTGAAGGAAATAGTCTGACCTTCTCCATCAATTTTAATTCTATGAACTTTTAACTTTTTATGAACTTTACTATGAATTTCTCACAGGGCTGTTTTCAACTACAATATAAATATCAAATCTATGAACTTGAATATAAATATTATAAATTATGAATATATTTTCACAGGGGTACACTTTCCTCAAGAGAGCTTTATTTTTGAAAACCTAATGAAAACACATTTACACATGAGTGTATGATGCTGCAGATACTTGAGCATGTTACCATGCTCCCACTGAAGGGCTAACCTAGGGCTGTCAAAATTGCTCAAAAATGACGTTCGAATATTCCCTCTAAAGAAACCACATATATTCGAACTATTTGAACATCTGGTTGCGCATTTTGTCAATGACGCGCATTACGTCAATAACAGGACAAATTAATACAAAGAGACATAACTACTTGTATAGGTAGTTTAAGTTTAAACATATTTGACAACGTATTAACTTACACAAAAAAAAGTAAATCAACTAATGGCCAAGACCGCAGACCTCACTCTCGCTCAACCGCAGGCTCTCTCTCTCTCTCGCCCTCAAGCTCTCTGCGCATAACGGTTTAAATGAACAACAATAAACAAATGTTGAGTGCTGGATCAAGAGTTTTGTGCAAGCAAATTAAGGTCACGACTCTTGTCCTAAATATAGCAGGCTTCATTCAGTGATTGAAACAAATATTATTAACATTAATTGGAGTTTTACAGTATATATAACCGACATTGATCGCTCCGAGCGAGCTGTGGTAAACTGCTGCTATAATCAGTGTTGCCAACTATTTTCAAAGGAAAGTAGCTAAGGTCTTCCCTAAAAGTCGCTAAATGTTGCTAGATGACGTCATACGTCAATTAGCATATTAATGACGTCATCGCGTCGTACTTTCGTTCTGTCAGCCTAGTGCATTTTCTCTTTAAATTAATGCTCTATTAGTCTATTTAATATAATATAGCCGAATGTCAAATAAAGCTGTTTTCATTTCCTTTTTTTTGTTGTTGTCAGACAATAGAACAAGTAGCTGTAATATATATGATTACATTTTGTAAAGGCCTATGTGGAACATTATCTGAATTGAGAGAGTTAGGGAACCGGATGAACTAATCTCTGTGATAGTGAGTGTTACAAGTAATAAGCACAAGAAAATAAATAAAATGAAAATGGTCAAACTAAATTCTTTAAATATAAAACAAAAGAAAAGCAGATAAGTGATAAGTCCGTGGAAAAACACTGCTCATTCGCGTCTGTCAGCGGCCGTGCGCTCCTCTCAGCCATTCACTGAACAGGGGAGACGCAGCTAGAGAGAGTGACGACAGGGAGAAAGCAAGACCTCGTGCTCGCAGGACAGGACTGGCAACATTTGGAGGTTACTGAGGTTTGTCCAAAAAGTCGCTAAAATTGTCGCTAGTCGCTTTTTTGAAAAAAATGTCGCTAAAGGGGTCTGAAAAGTCGCTAAAAATAGCGACAAAGGCGCTAAGTTGGCAACACTGGCTATAATGGCTATTTTTTCGGGGGCGTCGGGCCACGCCCCCTTGGCGGACTCTGACGTGTATGATGTAATGCTAGCTCATTGGCGCACACGTTGGAGGCGCCCGCACCATTGGATGTGCAGTTGCCGCAACACAGCCAATGAGTGAGCCAGACACTCACAGTGCTAGCTGTGCAGCTGGAAAATGCGTTTTGCCACTCGCAAAGCAGACAGCCGCGCTTCTGCTACCGCGGGCGTGTCCGGTCGGCGGACTGTGAATCGAAACTAGGAATCGAAATTTAAACTTTTGAACGATTCCGGGAAAATCGAAAAGCTAGTCCCGGTTCCAATCGATACTCGATACTCGATACCCAAGCCTAGCTATGATTAAGTTACACTAAACAAAATTATAAGCGCAACACTTTTGTTTTTGCCCCCATTTTGCATGAGCTGAATTTAAAGATCTAAGCCTTTTTCTATGTACACAAAAGGCCTATTTCTCTCAAATATTGTTCACAAATCTGTCTAAATCTGTGTTAGTGAGCACTTCTCCTGTGCCGAGATCATCCATCCACCTCACAGGTGTGGCATATCAAGATGCTGATTAGACAGCATGATTATTGCACAGGTGTGCCTTAGGCTGGTCACAATAAAAGGCCACTCTAAAATGTGCAGTTTTACTGTATTGGTGGTGGTGGTGTTGGTGGTGGGGTTGTTGATTGTAGCCTGCGGAATGTTGGTTCACTCCTCTTCAATGGCTGTGCGAAGTTTCTGGATATTGGCAGGAACTGGAACATGCTGTCGTATACGCCGATCCAGAGCATCCCAAACACATTCATTCATGCCGACTGCAGGAGTGTCCACCAGAGCTGTTGCTCATGAATTGAATGTTCATTTCTCTACCACAAGCGTCTCCAAAGGCGTTTCAGGGAATTTGGCAGTACATCCAACCGGCCTCACGACCGCAGACCATGTGTTACCACACCAGCCCAGGACCTCCACATCAGCATCTTCACCTCCAAGATCGGTGTTGATCGAGTGGCCCATGGTGGCGGTGGGGTTATGGTACGGGCAGGCGTATGTTATGGACAACAAACACAGGTGCATTTTATTGATGGCATTTTGAATGCACAGAGATACCGTGACGAGATCCAGTGTTGTGCCATTCATCCACAACCATCACCTCATGTTGCAGCATGATAATGCACGGCCCCATGTTGCAAGGATCTGTACACGATTCCTGGAAGCTGAAAACATCCCAGTTCTTGCATGGCCAGCATACTCACCGGACATGTCCCCCATTGAGCATGTTTGGGATGCTCTGGATCGGCGTATACGACAGCGTGTTCCAGGTCCTGCCAATATCCAGCAACTTCGCACAGCCATTGAAGAGGAGTAGACCAACATTCCATAGGCCACAATCAACAACCTTTTTTTCTTTTTTCGGGGCGGTACCCCCCGGACCCCCCAATACACATTTTAGAGTGGCCTTTTATTATGGCCAGCCTAAGGCACACCTGTGCAATAATCATGCTGTCTAATCAGCATCTTTATGTGCCACACCTGTGAGGAGGACGGATGATCTCGGCTCAGGAGAAGTGCTCACTAACACAGATTTAGACAGATTTGTGAACAATATTTGAAGAAATAGGCCTTTTGTGTACATAGAAAAAGTCTTAGATCTTTGAGCTCAGCTCATGAAAAACAAAAACAAAAGTTTTGCGTTTATAGTTTTGTTCAGTGTATGAATGAACTACATTTCTTTGCACAGGTATTATTTATTCATATTATTGCTATTAATAAATATGCTTTTTTATAATATTTGTGTATATTATTTTTATAATATTTACTCCACTTTGTCTAAGAAAACCCTCTACCTGTGGTCAAATCCTTATAACATACAGTATCAAGTGGTGTTTTGTTTTATGAAGCACATTTTTACATAGATTTTGTTGTAGATCCTAGGATTGCAGATTAATAAATCTTTAACCTGTAAACAGTTGCAATTGCATTTAAAACTGCAAATGGGGAATTAAACCTACACAGTTTCCCTAAAGACCAGAAACTGGCTATAATTTATGTTTAACTATGAAGTGCCCTGTGTAAATAATTTACATGACTTTACTTCAAAAATTGACAATATAGTGCAAATTGGGGCAACTGTTTTATCAAAGAGCTTGGGATCTGATTTAAAAATCACAAGATAATTTCTGACCAAAGTAACACACCGTTTATTTGTGTATGTATACAATTGTAATGCAGGACACAAGTTGAGTTCTAAAGGTGGAGTCACTCTAGACGAGTTCTTTTTCATTTACACTCATATGGCCCTATTTTAACGATCTGAAACGCAAGTATCAAGCGCGAAGCGCAAGTAACTTTGTGGGCGGGTCTTGGGCGCTGTTGCTATTTTACCGGAAATAGCTTTATTATTCATAGGTGTGGTTTGGGCGTAACGTGAAATAAACCAATCAGAGCGTCATCCAACACACCCTTTAACCCTCTGGGGTCGGCCGGCGACCCCAGATCTAACAGATTACTCTGTTGATTTTGATCTTACATATAAGTGTTGTACATCATTCGATCCTGTTAAGTGTCTATTTTTTTTGTGGGTACTCACAATAAAAACAAAGTGTTGTGCTTTTCGTCAAATAAAGAAAAATAAACCTGATGCGCGTTTTGCCTTTTCTCTGTCAGTAAAGTCCATTCTGAAACGCGTCCGAAAAATTAACTATAACTCAGTCAATACTTGTCACAGAGATACGAGAGATTTCTCTTTATGAAGCTGCAATTCTCTTCTTTTAAATGAAGTAATTTATTTTAAAAATATATATTTCCAGTTTATGTAATCCGTTTGAAACCAAGGAGAGGTACAGTTTTTTCGTTCTCCCTTCATTATCTTTAATGAGCTGAGGCCGCCACGCCCCCAGAGCTTTTCACATGGTAAATAGGTGATCTAACGTTATGCATCGCACACGCCCAGCAGCGATCAATGGCATAATAACACGTTTCTTCATCAGATTCACTGATAGTTCATCGCATTTTGAGAATGGCACGCTACTCCTTCAGAGGAACTTTTTCACCTTTTCCTCAGAGAAATTTGAAACTCGGACGACGAACGGCTGCATTTTGAAGAACGAATTGAACCCGCTGAGGATACAAGTTCGGAGTAAGTTGTTTAGTGTTATATAATTCCTTTTCTGATTATAGAGCTCAAATGAATTTTCAGACTATATTTTGCCTAGTTTTGGCTAGCTTTTGACATAGGAAAGATTACCTCACAGTCACAATATCCCTATACGTAGGCCTACACGCTCGTGTAAACTTTTTATATGTGATATTAGCCTACTACATATATTTCACTCAGTTTTGAGATTAGTTTATGACACTGATTATCATGCTAATATACTGCCTTACGCGTAATTTATTTAGTTTGCCAATAACTGCTTAGGTTATATAATGATTTAGTGAAATATATTTCAGCCTCCGGTAAAATATGTGATACTGTCTAAATACAATATATTATTTATGTATAAATGTTCAGTTAGGCTAACTGAAATAAAACCATGTCTATTTTGTGAAGGGTAGTCAACTTTAGCATGGGTGTGTTCACTTATTCTAAGCACTATGCTAAAGTTAACACACCCATATATATATATAATTAAATCGCAATTTTAACCAGAAAAATCTACAATGCATGCCCAAAGTCGTGCAGCCATATAGTTTCTCTTGATATCAGCATGTTCAAAGGTGTTTATTTTTTTTAATTTTTTTTTACAGGGAGAGATGCCACTGATGAGTCCTGCTGACTTCAACATTCAACAGTCTCTGTACATGAACATGGTAAAATGAAAAATCAAACACCTTGCAAATGACAGGTATGTACTGTTTCAATGGCACAAAGTTGTGTGACTGTTCAAGCCTCTGTCTTTAGATCAGTGTGTTTACTAATGTGCTTTTTTGTCCTTTGTTGTGTATCTTTGAATTATGTTGTGTTGTGCATAAACAATATTCTCTCAAAAATACAAATATGTACATACATGTTGCTCACATATTATGGTAGCCCTGTTTGTGCTATATAGAGTATAATTATACCTGTGCCATTAATATGTTTATAAGCAACTGAAAAAAGCACAAATGTCAGGGCATGTCAAAACATCTCAAGGACCCCAAAAACACCTTAGACCCCAGAGGGTTAAGAGCAGGTGCGTATGTTGCATGGCGGATTGCTATTATAACGGCGGATTTACCAGGCGCGCGCCAGGAGCGGTTCACAGCCGAGGAGACCGACGTTCTTGTCAGGGCAGTGAAAGACAGAGAAGTGACGGTGTATGGGGATGGGAATTTTTTTTTAATCCTGGTTCTTGACGGACAAACTAATTCGTCAGATGTCCTTATATACACATGTGTCTTGCCACTATTGGGCAAACAGGTCTGATCCGTCATTACTACAATTAGCCTGAAAAATGTTGGTAAATGTGTCAGCTAGATTTAGGCCTACATTTTTTTACATCTTCATGGACACCACAATGATTTCCCTCATGTGTTAATATTTTTCCTTGTTATGATGTATGATTTGCAAAAATAAAAACTGCTGCATCTGTGTTGATGAGAGAATCAAAGTGTATGCGCGTTGTACCATATTTCGCCGAACACCGAGGTCCTGTGAGGCATCTCTCTGATTTGGTGGGTCGTATATAATTTTTTCAAGGTTTTTGTTTCCTGTGCGGCTTTTTATCGATCTTTTATGAAGAATGGAGACTGCGTTGTAGTGTTTTGATAGTATTTTGGGTGCTGGGTCATTTCGCTATACCTACACTATTCAACTATGCAATTTGCAGAAAGAGAAAGCTGAAAATCATCAGAAGAGCGAAAACAAAAAGAATGATTAGATGGACATGGATGACATGTATAGCAGCATGCGGTAAGGAGCATTCTTCTGTTTATGATATATCATACAGCTAGACCTTGACCTATTACGACAAGACATGTCCAAGCAATAGCCTATTGACACTGTTGGAAAGGCGGGGCTTAGTGCACCTGTCAATCATCGCCCTGACGCAGCCGAATGAAGCGCGAGTGAGAGAGACTTGCACGGGACCGGGAGAATTAACCCTTATTTTGTGTGCTATAGTGTGCGTCTCTTACTGATTGTGAGTACCCGTTTTGATCAGTAGACAATCCTTGTTAATATAATAGTATTTATTTTCAAATGCACTATGGTATTTGTCCGCTGTTAGTCAGAATGAAGAGTGTGAGAACTAAGCTCGCGCGTTCGGTGCATTCACGAGCTGTGTTCACAATATAATATCGTTTGAGGATATCTTTAGCCTTTTCCATATCTGTTTATTTATGTTACTGTGGTATTATACTTAATTCTTTGTTAGGTTCGTATGGGAGTACTGTAGTGCGCTGTGTGATATTCATATGGACACTTTCGGTTTCAACGTGCCGGTTATGTTTATTTAAACAATGACGGCGCCAAATTGCATCGTATTGGTCCAGTTTAGTTATGTATATTATAACTAGGGCTGTCAGTTAAACGCGTTATTAACGGCGTTAACGCAAACCCATTTTAACGGCGTTAATTTTTTTATCGCGCGATTAACGGTCTTTTTGGCCTAGCAAACTTTGTAGTTTTTTTTCTTTTCACATGCTTTTGCAACAGGACGGCATGCGGGCCGCTGCGCTATGAAACCCTTTCATTTCAATGGCTTGCGGCGCGCGAGGACGTTTTGAAAGCGCAAGCGGATCTAGCTAGACCGGAAACAAAACAACAGGCACGCCGCACACACTTGTTTGGGCTTGCGAGCCGGATGCGCGAGCGCGAATCTCTCTGCTCGCGCGCGGAATATAATGTGCCGAGCACGAATCTCTCTGCTCGAGTCGCGCGCGCTCTCAGATACACGCTGCTCTTGTAAGAATTTTCTCTGGGCTCACTCAGAGAATATGCCTGCACTTAAAACGTGTTCAGTGCAATCGCGAATCTCTCCTCTTCCCCAGCTAACAATTTTAGGTTATAAGAATGTTTTCATAACGTTCCCATTAAGTTATAAAAACGTTATTTCTGAATGTTATAGGAACGTTCAAAACGTCCAGTTTTGAGTGGATGACGAGCGTGAGACGCCGAAATGGATGCCAATAAGATTCTGAATGGAAAGTTTACTTTTAAAAAGTTGCCAAATGGTTCCATTGACAAGACCAAAGTGATCTGTGTGTTTTGTCGTTGTGAACTGAGCTATCATCATCGCAGCACGTCCAGTCTGAATACCACTTGATGATGGCCAGCACACACACACACACACACACACACACACACACACACACACACGCACACACACACACACACAGCTGATGCGAATTCTCCGCCCCCTCGTCAATATCAGGACCTCGTCAGTATTTATTTCACCCTTTTATTGATGGACAGTGTTATATTGTGTGAGAGATTATTTGCTCCAAGTGATAATGTTTTAGTGTGAAATTGAACAGTATATGCCAATATTGTTTTCAATAAAAAACATTTGCACAAAGCAATCCGATCCACTTTTCCATGTTGATAAGAGCATTAAAATGAGAAAAAAATAATGGGACAAAAAGAAATCAAGAGACATTTAGAATAGATAAAAATGTGCGATTAAATGCGATTAATCGCGAGTTAACTATGGCATTAATGCGATTAATCGCGATTAAATATTTTAATCGTTTGACAGCACTAATTATAACATTATATAGTGTAATGCAATGTGATGTATATTGTGATTCATTTGGTATAACAGTCAAGTCATGTTATGCTGATTATTTCTTTATTTATGTTTTATTGTAGAACCACACACATACCTCACACAGACCAACGCATTGTCAGTGTACAATAAACCCCTTTGATTGAATCAGACTGTCCTGATCCATTCCTGTGTTTTGATCGACACAGCAAGAGGAAGGCTAGAGACATTAGAACCACCTTAGAACACAATCCTAGTTTAACTACATAACAAATTGGTCCTTCGAGCCGGATATCGGCCATTGCTCTTGGATAAAGTGGGATCTATCAGCTCTGATATGGAACCAGAAGGGGTATATGCAGATGGTGGCAGACCTCAATGCCATGTTCGCACTCCTGCCTATCTCGAGGACTACGATCTCACAGCTGCACGACGTAGACCGATCAGACAGCCAATGATGTCTTATGCTGCAGAGGAGCCACAGAGAGGAAATCCCTCAGATGCTGCCAGGATTTCTCCCTCCCCCTCTGACAGAGCCTCTAGTCCTGTGAGTCAGTATTCCTGGAACGCGGTGGACGAATGGTCGCCGGCTGCTTATAACAGAGAGCATTCCTATGAAAGACATCAGGTGAGAGCTCCCATGCCTTTTACTCAACCTCAGTTTTCACCATATCATCGGCCTTGGGAAGAGACTGAGGTTCAATTATCTTCACAAACTGTCTGTGACTCAGCACGCAGGCCTTCGCAACCCCTGTTGCGCTCTGAGTCTCTTCCAACACCACTTCCCCACTCATCTACCAACCGGCAGTCAATGCGGTTGGCCAGCACAGTTGCTGCACCGGTGAACTCAGATTCGTCTGCCCTTAAAGGGGATTACAGCTCATTCTCAACCCCGAAGCAGACTGTGGACTGTAGAGATGGTTTTTTTCTGTCTAACCACCCAGAGAGGAATGCTGAGCCATTAAGGGAACATGTGATGGTAGATTTCTTGGGTAAGATGCTTAGTGAGCTTCAAGTAATGAGAGATCATATACAAACTGGATTGCCTGCCAAACAAGAAGTCACACAGTCAGTTAAGCCCCCTAATTATTATGACTTCCCTCCTGCCAGCTATCCAGATGAAGCTGTCCCACCTACTTCTCGCAGATTACCTCCACCACTCAATGGCCCTCATTTATCATTCTTGCGTAGAAACGGGCGTATATGTTGGCGTAAGATTATGCTTACACTCCTCTCACCGCCTGATTCATGAAGCTGTGCGTACCTTTGAAATCCAGGTGTACGCAATGCCTGCCCTTGATAAATCCCGCGGCTAAAAACGATCGTCATTAGAATAACACGCCCCTATATATTCAAGTCTCCGCTTCCCCCGCGCCCTCATTTTACGCCATGGACACACGGAAGACGGCAAAGAAGAGAAACTTCTCTGACGTGAAGCCGAAATGACCTATCACAATGCATTATTTTACAGCACGTCTTTTGAATTAGCATCTTACAGTCTATGATTAGCATTCAATTTCGAATCACGTTACATGTATTGGGGTGTACAATAGTGATGATGATGATGTGATGTGGAGTACCATTCATTCACATTAATAATTGCATGACAATTTGTAATATTCTTCTTATTATTAGTATGATTTGTATTATTAATGACGCTTTTTGTTATTTAGAAGAAGAATGTCATTATTATTATTTGTATTATTATTATTATTTAAAAGAAGAAGAATGTATTTTTTATTATTTTGTCAGTCTGAATTATTTTTTGGTCATTGAAAGCCTTTCGTTACCGAACTCAGTCCGTGCGCACCTGCCGGGCCAAACCATGAAACGTCAGGGTAAAGCGCACAGGCTCGCAACTGAAGGAATACATATGGCTACAAATCAAATGCTTTGGTAAAGTCACACAAATTAAACATTGAAGTCCATGTTGCACAAAAATAAACACTGAAGTTTATAATTACTATGTTGTTGTTGTTGTTTTTTTACTGTGGGTCATAATATATAATATCTTTTAGTTTGTCAGTGCGTTTTGTGGTGTTAGGAATTGTTTTTCTGCACATTTCCGCACTAACTCAAAACGTGCGTACACCACCTCTTGAGCTGGCGTAGGATTTGAGCGTGCCGTACGCCAACGTCCATATTGATAAATCTCAAAGTCACCGTGGTTTTGGGTGTACGCCAGGTGTACGCTGGAAATTTGGTGTACGCACTTTTGATAAATGAGGGCCAATGAGTACGATACCTACGCCCATGATCCAAGTTGGTATCCAGAACAGAGGTTTGAGCCTGTTAGGGCTGCTTACCTGCCTCAACCTCATGAAAGGTATTAGCCAAGGAGACCTAGGTGTGTGACACCTACGCCCAGAGCTTCCACTTTGCATCCAGATGAGAGAGAGAAGACCTATCGTGGGCCTACACCGACCATTCCAGACTTCATCACGGGAGATCCTAGTGAGTTCACCAGACTAAAGCTTGCTCTGGAAAACCTTTTACCTCATGATGCGACTGAGCTCTTCCGCTATCAGATATTGATGGATCATTTGAGATTAGATGAAGCCCGCCTGGTGGCTGACTCCTATCTCAACTCACATTTCCCGTATAGCGATACTATGGCAGCTCTGACTGAGAGGTTCGGACAACCTTACAAGTTAGCCCTCAGAAGGATAGCTAAGGTGATGGATGCTCCTGATCTACGACGAGGTGATACAGCAGCCTTTGACAAGTTCGCCCTGCAAATCAGATCCCTTGTCGGTATGCTGGAGACTTTGGGCCATGAAGGTCAGTCGGAATTAAGATGTGGTTCGCATGTGGAGAGGCTGCTAAGCAAACTACCTCCTGAAATGAGGTCAGAGTTCAGAAGACACATGTTCCGTCGTCCGGGTGCAGTGTACAACCTCCTAGACTTCTCTGAATGGTTACAGTATGAAGCGTGGTGTCAGAGCAGTGAGAGTCAAACTTCGGACCGTCGGCGGAGGGTAGAGCAGAAGACGGACCGGGGGAGAGCGACAAACCCTGCTGGACGTTCAGCTACTGTACTTCATGGATCACGGATGAGAGCCCTTCACGGATGAGAGCCCTGCCAAATTACCTATCGGACCAGCTCTGATTCCATTAGCCAGTTCAGGGATCACCAAAGCACAGCCCAAAGCTTTCTGTCCGTATTGTGACAAAAATGACCATTACCTCAGTCAGTGTGATACCTTCAAGTCCATCAACAAACAGCAGATCACAGATTGGATCCAGGCCAATCACCGTTGTTGGCGCTGTGGACGTGCACACCCAGCGGCTAAGTGTACCCTCAAAAAGCCATGTAGTATCTGTAAAGGCAGACACCTGCAAATTCTTCATGAAGTGAACTCCAAACCAGTTCTCCTCAAGGTTGTCAGAGTTCTGCTCCGTCACAAAGATAGGACCCTAGATACTTATGCCGTCCTGGATGATGGTTCGGAGAGGACGATTCTTCTATCCCCTGCAGCCATCAAACTCGGAATTCATGGTCCCATGGAGAGCTTAGCTCTGCGTACTATCCGCCAGGATGTTCAGACTGTCAATGGTGCCGTAGTCTCTTTCCAGATTTCTCCAGTAACTCAGCCACAGAAAATATTTAGAATCTCAGCTGCCTTCACTGCCGAGTGCCTTGGTCTAGCGGACCATTCTTACCCTCCGAGTGTCCTGGAGAAGTATCAGCACCTGAAGAACCTTCCACTACAGTCTTTCGATGGAGTAAGCCCACTATTACTGATTGGAGCTGATAATACGCACCTCATTACTCCCATATCACCTGTTCGTCTGGGCCCCTCTGGGGGACCTGCAGCTGTTCAGACCAGGCTCGGATGGACCTTGCAGGGACCAGCAAGATTCTTGAAGGATCAGCTGTCACCACAACAGTGCTTCTTCGTATCCCTCACCCCTGCTGAACTAGAGCTGAAAAAGGATGTTGAAAGGCTGTGGCAGATTGATGTCTTACCCTACCGCTGTGAGAAGCAGGTCACCCGATCCAAAGAGGACCAAGAGGCTATCAGTCTCTTGGAGACTAAGACAACTCGGGTTGAAGTTAACAGCATCCTCCGCTATGCAACGCCTTTATTGCTCAGGAAGGACTTCCCCTTCTTCTGTGCTCCTAAGGAAACAGTAATGCCTAGTCTCAGAGGCATGGAGCGTCGGCTTGTTCGGTCACCAGAGAAAGCGGAGATTTATAAGTCTGAGATAAATAAGCTGGAGTTGACTGGTGCTGCCATCAAACTGCAGAATGAGGGAGAGGAGGCCACAGGAGAGAAGTGGTATATCCCACACCATATGGTCACTCACAACGATAAGAACCGCTTAGTGTTTAACTGTTCTTTCGAGTATAATGGGCTAAATCTTAACTCCTTACTACCGGGTCCAGTCTTGAGCCCTTCTCTTCTGGGTGTCCTCCTGCGGTTTAGGGAGTATAGTGTGGCCATAAGTGGGGATATACGCGGGATGTTTCATCAGGTCCTGCTACTGCCTGAGGATAGACCACTCCTGCGGTTTTTATGGCGTGACCTGTGTCGGGATGACCCTCCAGATACTTATGAGTGGCAAGTACTTCCCTTTGGGACTACGTGCAGCCCCTGCTGTGCGTCCTTCGCTCTTCAGCGACACGTGGCGCTACACAGTACACCCGATGAGGATGTAAGATTCTCTGTAGACAGATGCTTCTACGTGGACAATTGTCTCCAAAGTTTGAGTTCTGTTCAAGAAGCACGACTGTTAGTGGATAAGTTACGTACGCTCCTATCCTCTGGTGGTTTTGACATCCGGCAGTGGGCCATTAATGCAGCAGAAGTTGTCAGTCATCTACCTCCTGAAGCCAGGTCCCCTAAGCTGGAGTTGTGGCTTTCTCAAGACAAAGCCGACCCACGAGAGTCAACGTTGGGCCTGAGCTGGCACTGCGAGCTGGACCATCTTGGGTTCAAACACCGACCTGTCACATACAATGCCTTGACAATGCGGAGCATCTATAGGGTGCTGGCAAGTCAGTACGACCCCCTTGGTATCATCCTTCCCTATACTACCAGAGCCAAGGTGATCGTGCAGCAGCTTTGGCTAAACCACCGGGACTGGGATGATCCACAACTCCCTGGTGAGCTCAGGCAAGCATGGACAGACTGGGAAGAGGAGCTTAAATTCCTATCGCAGGTGACAGTTCCAAGGTGCTATAACCCCTCCTATATGGATCAATCAGATGTACGCCGGGAGATTCACGTTTTCAGTGATGCCTCTGAGAAGGCATATGGGGCTGTTGCTTATCTGCGTTCGGAAGGTCGCCGGGGGGAACTCCACCTTGCCTTTCTTCTAGCCCGGTCTAAAGTGGCCCCACGAAAGCGACAGTCAATACCGAGGCTTGAGCTCTGCGCCGCCTTGGTAGGTGCACAGTTGGCGAAGTTGCTCACAACTGAGCTCACTCTGAAATGGGACAAGGTCACCTATTGGACTGACTCTACTATTGTCCTCCACTGGCTCCTTTCTGAGTCCTGTAGGTACAAAGTCTTTGTGGGCACCCGGGTAGCAGAGATTCAGGAGTTGACCGACCGGACAGAATGGCGATACATAAATTCTGAAGGAAACCCTGCTGATGACCTGACTCGGGGCAAGGGACTGCAAGACTTTATCGGCCCCAACAGATGGCTTCAAGGTCCGAAGTTCCTACTGCAACCACAGGAGGAGTGGCCCTCTCAGCCCACCTCATACTTTCCGAACTCTGAAGATGCAGCTGAACTTAAAGGAGGAATCTTCTGTGGTATCACTAACACTATGCCGTTGACTAATGAAAGGAGATACAACCACTGGAAAGATTTGGTGGACGCAGTTGCACAGGAGCTGCATGGGGCGGCTGCCCAGGATAAATCTCCTCCAGCAGGTACCTACAGAGAGGCAGAGACTGTTGCCCTGAGAAAGATACAGCTAGATAGTTTCCCTGAGGATTTCCCGCTGCTAAAATCCAACAAGTCAGTTCGCTCCAACAGTCGGTTATTATGTCTCTCTCCTGTATTTGACTCTGAAAACCAACTCATCAGAGTCGGAGGACGACTGAGGAGAGTGGAAGCCCTTGACCCAGCTACCGTGCACCCTATTGTACTTGACTCTCATCATCCTAACACTCAGCTACTGATCAAGGACTATGACACTCGACTTCACCATCCAGGACCTGAGCGGGTGTTTGCTGAGCTCCGCAGGAGAGTGTGGATTCTGAGAGGTAGGGAGGCAATCAGGAAGCACCAAAGGGCATGTCTCGACTGTTGTAAGTGGAGGTCAAAGCCAGCAACACAGCAGATGGCTGATCTCCCTCCTCCAAGGCTCAGATTGTTTAAGCCGGCATTTTACTCAGCAGGAATGGACTGTTTTGGGCCACTGGTGGTGACATTGGGACGCCGGGTAGAGAAGAGATGGGGCCTCCTATTCAAGTGTCTCACTACCCGTGCAGTGCACATAGAAGTGCTGGCCTCAATGAACAGTGATGCCTTTCTGATGGCACTGAGAAGGTTCATTGGTCGACGTGGCCAGCCTGCCGAACTGTACTCCGACCAGGGCACCAACTTCCGAGGTGGAGAGACAGAACTCCGGGAATCTTTCAACCAACTCAGTCCAGACTTACAACAGCTGTTACCCAAACAAAGGATCAATTTCCACTTCAATCCTCCGGCCTCTCCGCACTTTGGAGGTGTGTGGGAGAGGGAGATCCGGTCTGTAAAGGCTGCCCTTCGTGCAACCCTAGGTTCAGAAACGGTGTCCGAAGAAGTGCTTCAGACAGTTTTGATTGAGATTGAAGCCATCCTAAATTCTAAGCCTTTAGGTTATGTTTCGGCAGATCTGGCTGATCTGGACCCAGTTACTCCAAATTGCCTGCTGATGGGGCGGCCAGATGGTTCCTTACCCCAGGTGGTGTATCCGGAGTCTGAACTCCTCACAAAGCGGAGATGGAGACACTCCCAGGTATTAGCTGACAGATTCTGGTCTGCATTTATAAGGCACTATCTACCGGCAATGCAGACGAGAGGAAAGTGGCAAAGACCATCACCTAACATCGAGCCTGGCACTGTAGCCATGTTGGTTGACCCCCAACTACCTCGGTCCCTATGGCAGATTGGAAGAATTCTGATAGTCTACCTAGGAGCCGATGGCCGTGTCAGAACAGCGGAGATACAGATAAAAGACAGAACATATACTCGGCCTATAGCTCGTCTAATAGTTCTTCCTGAAATCCCTGAAGAGGATGACCATCCTGGGAGTGAAGACGACCAACAGTAACCCTGAACTCATTTCCAACAGAGCAAATTTCTTAATAAATTTGGGGGCGGCAATGTTGGAAAGGCGGGGCTTAGTGCACCTGTCAATCATCGCCCTGACGCAGCCGAATGAAGCGCGAGTGAGAGAGACTTGCACGGGACTGATTGTGAGTACCCGTTTTGATCAGTAGACAATCCTTGTTAATATAATAGTATTTATTTTCAAATGCACTATGGTATTTGTCCGCTGTTAGTCAGAATGAAGAGTGTGAGAACTAAGCTCGCGTGTTCGGTGCATTCACGACCTGTGTTCACAATATAATATCGTTTGAGGATATCTTTAGCCTTTTCCATATCTGTTTATTTATGTTACTGTGGTATTATACTTAATTCTTTGTTAGGTTCGTATGGGAGTACTGTAGTGCGCTGTGTGATATTCATATGGACACTTTCGGTTTCAACGTGCCGGTTATGTTTATTTAAACAATGACGGCGCCAAATTGCATCGTATTGGTCCAGTTTGGTTATGTATATTATAACATTATATAGTGTAATGCAATGTGATGTATACTGTGATTCATTTGGTATAACAGTCAAGTCATGTTATGCTGATTATTTCTTTATTTATGTTTTATTGTAGAACCACACACATACCTCACACAGACCAACGCATTGTCAGTGTAAAATAAACCCCTTTGATTGAATCAGACTGTCCTGATCCATTCCTGTGTTTTGATCGACACACCAAGAGGAAGGCTAGAGACATTAGAACCACCTTAGAACACAATCCTAGTTTAACTACTTAACAGACACTATGGGCCCTATCTTGCACCCGGCACAAATTACTTTGTACACTGACGCATGTATCATTCATATTTTGCACCCGCGGAAAGCGGGCTTTTCTCTCCACAGACGAACGTCGGTAAACTAGGAAATGAACTTGCGCTCCCTGGGCGGGTCAGCGCAAAGAGGAGGCGTGTTTCGGCGCAAACATTCCCTAGTGCTATTTTGCAGTTCCAGAAAACAATTCCGCCACTGACCAGAAAAAGCCTAGTCTAAAGTCAGTGGCGCGTTGCGCGTTGTTCATAATGCTATTTTAAGGGCGCATGCTTGGCCATAATGTAGCGGATGCACAACGCGCATACACTTTGATTCTCTCATCAACACAGATGCAGCAGTTTTTATTTTTGCAAATCATACATTATAACAAGGAAAAATATTAACACATGAGGGAAATCATTGTGGTGTCCATGAAGATGTAAAAAAATAGTTTTTTTCCTCCCACGCCTGTTTAACCGACGCTGATTTGGGTGGGTTTCTCCATCCCCATACAACGTCACTTCTCTGTCTTTCACGGTCCTGACAAGAACGTCGGTCTCCTCGGCTGTGAACCGCTCCTGGCGCGCGCCTGGTAAATCCGCCGTTATAATAGCAATCCGCCATGCAACATGCGCACCTGCTCTTAAAGGGAATGTGAGATGATGCTCTGATTGGTTTATTTCACGTTACGCCCAAACCACACCTATGAATAATGAAGCTATTTCAGACCAACCCCTTTTAAACTTGCGTCGGGCGCAAGAGTCATTTATCCCGCCGGTAAAATAGCAACAGCGCCCAAGACCCGCCCACAAAGTTACTTGCACTTCACGCTTGATACTTGCGTTTCAGATCGTTAAAATAGGGCCCTATATCCAGGAGATAAGTCAGTAAATTCGAGTAAAATCACAGGCTTCGCTTATCCCGTGTGAATACGTCACACGAAATTCAGATGTTGGGGGGTAATTTCTAAATCACACGAGGTAATCAGATAATACTAATCCAGTGCGAATATTGCTAAAGAATGTAATCTTCTTTAAATAATTATATTTAAATTCTATTTCTCAAAGAAAAAATCGAATGATCTTTATCTAAAAATCTTTATGACTTGAAGTCTCATGTTAAGATGAGTACAGACAAGCTGACCTCAAGATGAAATTAAAGAATAAAAGTATGTGCGATTAGTATATGCTATTGTTATGCATTTTTGTGTTAAAATTTTTTGAGTTATGACTGTACTAACAAACCTCATTGTCATGCGGTGGCAGTTGCTGAAGGAGTTGTTTGATTCGATGCTTTTCACCAATACTGTTCACATAAGGGACCTTATCTTCTGGGAAAAAGCTGTAGTATTGATGAACCTGTGTTCACGCAAACAGAAACAGACAGAGGCAAATGGTTATAATTCATATAAACAATTAGGAACATGTTTTGTCACAGTACAGACTACACACATATTGTGCATATACTGTAATTGTTCAATTGACTATTGCATAAACCACTTGAAAGCTTTGTGTAAAACAAAGGGGACTTGATTAATGTGTAGGTCTTCATTTTGGCCATTAAACATCTTCACAATACCGTTTTGGATAAGATGCCTCTGGTGATCAAGGGTTAATATTCGTTTTGTAGAAATGCTAAACAAAAGCGATGACAATGTGTATAGAATATTATTTTGCATTCTCTTGTCTATACTGTGGGGGTGATTGAATAAATTAAGAACATTTCGAGAAAAAAAAACATTTCGAAAAATTATTATTATAATGATTTGCTTAATTAAACTATTACTTTAAGTTTATTGTAGAATTTATGGTCCCACATCACTTTATATAGGTCTGTTTAACTATTATGTACATAAATGTTATTATTAAAACCTGCATGTTGTTTTAAACTCTTGCCAGATTTCGATTTGCTGCTGGGTATTGCAGTTGGGTAAGTTTAGGGTTGAGGTACCATCAATAATATAACTACATATGAAAATATAGGCAGGTACTTCAAATGTAATGGCGCTTTTCCACTGCTGGTACGGCTCGGTACGGCTCAGTACGGTTCGGCTCGGCGCGGCACGGTTCGGCTCGCTTCGCTTTTCCACTGCTGGTACGACTCGGCTCAGCACGGCACGGCGCGGCTCGCTTTAGCTCGGTTTGCTTTTCCACTGCAGTACCGCTTCAAAGTGGGTGGGATTATAGTCGGACCGTTAGTTTATCCGCTCCTCGGCAACCAACGAGACGAACGTCTGCACTTCGTCCACTGACCACGATTCAGCCATTTCTTTTTTTATGGAAGTTTTCTTTCTTTTTTTTTTCTTCAAGCAAGTAGTTTTAAAACAGGTGCTACAGCGGTGGCTGTTGTCTACTGGCTATTTAAATCGAGTGGGTTTAGTGTCTCGTGTCGCAAATACAATGACGCTGATAGTGACGATTCTGTCTGTCTGACCAATTAGTGATCTGTAGTGTTTTCACGTCACATTTAGTATCGGTACGGTACGCTTGGAACCTCAACAGAGCAGGTACCATTTAAAGCGAGCCGAAGCGAGCCGTACCGTACCATGCAGTGGAAATGCGCCATAAGTGAGCCGTACCGAACCGAGCCGTACTGTACCATGCAGTGGAAAAGCGCCAAAGCGTGCCGTACCGAACCGAACCGAACCGTACCGTTCCATGCAGTGGAAAAGCGCCATTAGATGCAAGTACAATGTAACAACACGTATTTATGCAATAAGCAGTCTATTTGAAATAGGTCCAAGGCAATTTTTATGTAAGTACATAGTAAAGACATCAAATATAAAGTAGGTCTCTATATCCCAAATTTGACAGGAAAACCCATGTATCCTGTCAATGTTTTCATGTAAAACATTAACTTATAACCACAAAAAATGACCAGATTTACAAGCTCCCACAATGGAGGAATATTCATATGTGCTTATGCTAGAAAAAAATGACTTGGTATGTTTGGGCAAGCATTGGTGCTCGGATATTAAGCAATATCCCAATCTCCATCGGGTATTTTGCTGAGATATTTTTCAAGCACAAAAGCTTCTGGGTGGTGATGGCGCAGTGGATAAGACACATGCCTTTGGTGTGAGAGACCTGGGGTCGAATCCACTGTGAGACACCAATGTGTCCCTGAGCAAGACACTTAACCCCTAGTTGCTCCAGAGGCGTGCGACCTCTAACATATAATTGTAAGTCGCTTTGGATAAAAGCGTCAGCTAAATGAATAAATGTAAATGGGTATAGATTGTGAGATCCCACTATACAGGGAAATTAGGTTGTTTTTATGAAGTAATTTGTGTTGCGATAGACAAAATGACGACACCTTTGTTTCATTTTTATAAAATGTGTATCTGTAAAAGTAAGTTAGTAAGCATTGCGACCGCTCCTACTCCCGAGTCAATGTGTCGACTTCTACCAACAAGGGACAGTCGAGATCTGGATGTCTTGTATTGCTGGGTTAAGGTTGCTGGGCGATTTAAAGAGAAAACTGAAACAGAAACCCTTGGCAGCAGCCAGGCGGACTGTTCAACTTTTCGAGGAGAGCGAGGCAACATTTACTGTGACATGAGAAGAAGAGGGGTACTCAGATGGAGACCTCATCTAATCCATGATCGATCTCAGTGGCGATTATTATGGTGCGACACGGACAGGTGTGAAAACGCTGTTTTTGTGTAATGTGTGTGATGTATTGCTTAGAGATGAACTGAGATATATTGAGAATTTAGATTGCATCTGAGATGAAAAGCACGATATTTAACATCGATATCAAATATTTAAAAAGGTGTGCGAGTGAGAGAGAGAGAGAGAGAGTTACAGATTCTGTGACATGAGCCATTTCCTTTCCATCTGTTCAACGATCCTCATTTGTCTCTATTTCCCTCACAAGCACAGATTGTTGATATCTAAATCTCTACGAGTGAATCTAATGAAACCTGTCAGAATACATCCTTGTCAAAATCAAAAGAAAGAAATAAGACATTATATTTAGCTTAAGCTCGCATATTTGAAGCCTAAATGCAGCTGCTAAAGTTCTGACCAGTTCTTGCCAAGAAAATATGATCATATAACAAATTATATAATCCCTACACTTGTTACCTATTAAGTCCTGTATCAATTACAAAGTATAACTACTGACCTATCCCTAAACGGTTTAACTCCTGTGTATTTAATTTGATAGCTCCTGTGATTTTCTATCGCCTTAAAATCCATCACGTTCTTTAAGGTCACACAACTCTGAGCTTCTGGTAGTACCTAGGATATCTAAATCCACTAAAGGAGGGAGAGCGTGTCCACATTTGGCTCTAAACTCTGAAAAAGCCTTCCTGTTAATGTTTGGGGCTCAGACTCACTCTCACAATCAATATTAAAGAGATCTAGATTAAATTAATTATTCTCCATTTACTTTCTGTTTCTTAAGATTACGCCAGCTCCAGTTTTGGAAGACATGACGCTGACCCCTGGAGGACTTCAGATGACCCAACACCTGTGAATACATGACGCTGACCCCTGCCAGGACTTCAGATGACCCAACACCTGTGAAGACATGACGCTGACCCCTGCCAGGACTTCAGATGACCCAACACCTGTGAAGACATGACGCTGACCCCTGCCAGGACTTCAGATGACCCAACACCTGTGAAGACATGACGCTGACCCCTGGAGGACTTCAGATGACCCAACACCTGTGAAGACATGACGCTGACCCCTGCCAGGACTTCAGATGACCCAACACCTGTGAATACATGACGCTGACCCCTGCCAGGACTTCAGATGACCCAACACCTGTGAAGACATGACGCTGACCCCTGCCAGGACTTCAGATGACCCAACACCTGTGAATACATGACGCTGACCCCTGCCAGGACTTCAGATGACCCAACACCTGTGAAGACATGACGCTGACCCCTGGAGGACTTCAGATGACCCAACACCTGTGAAGACATGACGCTGACCCCTGCCAGGACTTCAGATGACCCAACACCTGTGAAGACATGACGCTGACCCCTGCCAGGACTTCAGATGACCCAACACCTGTGAAGACATGACGCTGACCCCTGGAGGACTTCAGATGACCCAACACCTGTGAAGACATGACGCTGACCCCTGCCAGGACTTCAGATGACCCAACACCTGTGAAGACATGACGCTGACCCCTGGAGGACTTCAGATGACCCAACACCTGTGAAGACATGACGCTGACCCCTGCCAGGACTTCAGATGACCCAACACCTGTGAAGACATGACGCTGACCCCTGCCAGGACTTCAGATGACGCCAACATGCACTAATGCCAAAGTTTATATATTATAATCATTATGATCACAAAACTTAATCATTGCTCTAACATGCTCATTGTTTTTGCTTAAATTAATACATAAAGTTGGCTAACTGCATGATCTGTATTGCCTTTAAACTGTACATTTTCGACATGTGTACATTACTTGGACACAGTCACCTCTGATAACAGATTACTCTTAATAGTAACATAGAAACAAGCATTTCTTGTGAAGCTGTTTTGAAAAGATATGTATGTAAAAAATAATACAAACAAATGCGAATTAAATTGAATTTCACTAAAAAAAAATTAACAAATGATGAAAAGCAAAAAAAAATTACACAATTATGAAAAATGTGACTATTATTTTTCTTATAGTATAATTATCATATGTAACCATTTCGTGATAGGAGTAAATCCTGCCATACATTTGTTGCCTCATGGAATACCATCTTTTCGAGACGTCGCTCAGGTGTCGCTCATTATCAATCATGCCACCGGCCTCGCGCCGTTCTCTCGCGGCCCTCGGCCTCGTCCTGCTCACCACAATGTAATTCCAATCCCATGAGACTTTCATTCATCTTCGTTCCTTTATGTTTTTTGGCACAGGAAATTCTTGAACTGCTCTATTTTTTTCTGGATCTGTCTTGATTCCTGTAGCAGTCACAATGTGGCCAAGAAACTTCAGAGAGGAACGGAAGAAATGTGTTTTCTTCATATTAACAGTTAGGTGGGCCTCTTTCAATTTATCCAAAACAGCCTGGATGAAGTGCTGTTCCATTGATGGAGAGTAGATCATTATATCGTCCAATTAGATGAAACAGTTCTATCCCTGCAGCTCTCCCAGGACTCTCTCCATCAACCGCTGGAATGTCACTGGTGCATTTTTGAGGCCAAAAGCCATTACCTTAAAATGAAAAAGCCCCTGACTGCATATGAAGGCAGCTTTATCTTGACTGTCGAACCTGCCAATATCCACTGTTGAGGTCCAAGGTGGAAAAAACGACAGCACCACTCGAAGACTCAAGAATTTCTTGAATGGTAGGAAGCGGATAGGCATCTGATTGAGAGACTGAATTTACCTGTCGGTAATCCATACAGAAACGGGATCCACCAGTTTTCTTGGGAATCAATACCATGGAAGAAAACCATGCTAAAGAGGAAGAGGACATCAGCAGCTAACATCTAACCAATGAGCTGTTTGATAACCTTCTGTTTTGTAGGAGAAACACGATAAGATTTTTGTTTTATAGGAACATCTTAGGTAACAAACTCGATATGTCAAAACACTTGTTTTACCCAAAACATTGAATAGAATAGGTCTAGAAAAGGTCATTGTCACAGGTACAACGAAATTTAAAGTGCTTTCCAGTCAGTGCATCATTCATTGAGTCTATAAAAATAGCATGCATAAACAGCGTACATAAACACACACAGTCATACACAGTATGAACACACAGTCATTGCATAAAAACAGTATGAACATACATCCACAGACATGCATACTTTCTGTCATTGCATTAATCTATTTCACATCAGCTGCCATATTGCACAATTTTTTTCAGCATTGAGGGTGGTAATTGCAGTAGGATAAAAACTGAGTTAATTGATCTGTACCTTCTGCATGAAGGCAACAGTTCAAACAGGGAGTGACCGGGATGGTGGGTGTCCTTTATAATGTTCTGGGCTTTTTTGAGGCCAGGGGAACTGTGTAGTTCTTCCAGTGTGGGGAGAGGGCAGCGACGATCTTTTGGGTGGTGTTGATGACCCCGTGGAGCACTTTCCTCTAAACCGCCGTGCAGCTAGTGTACCATACGCACATGCAGTATGTTAGTATGCTCTCAATGGAGGCACGGTAAAAGGACACCAGCAGTCTTTGTGTGATGTTATTCCTCCTGAGTATTCTCAGGAAGTACAATCTCCTCTGGGCCTTTTTCAGCAGCTCTGAGGTGTTCACGCTCCAGGATGGGCTCTCCTCAATGTGGACTCCCTGTCTCTGTGCAGACATCAGAGTTCTGTTTGAGTTGTATTAGAAAACGTTCCTTTCCTCTTTCATCTAGGCAGGTGTTTTGGCATGCTACATGCCGATGGTTTGGTTATTCCTTTTTTTGTACGAGGTGGAAGAGCAGAAAAGAGAGCAAGAGGTGAAGAATTGTGCCTGTCATGGAAGTGAGCATCATTTTTCAGAAAATAATATTTTTCATCAGGCTAAAAGCAGTAGACATTGTTCTGGATGTCCATTTGTAGCTCACTGAAGAAAAGATAGTCTAAACCCAACACAACAGGAAAGGCAAGCATCTGTGGGGCAAGGATAACCACAGGTAAGGTGACTGTTAATGTTTGCACTGCATGGTTGCCGGGCTCCTCCATCAGCCAGATAAATGGGACCCTCAGTTCAGGGTCTGAGCTATTGAGGAACCCATGGTTAACCACAATTTTTCATTAAGCAGTGTATATGAAGATGCTGTGTCAACCAAAGCTTCGTCTTGCCAAGAGTCAATGTTTACAGGAACAATCAACTGCTGTGGCAGAGATGAGGAGAAAGGATGAGTAGGTGAGTATACAGACTTCATATGAGTGACAGTGCTAACAGTAGGATGATTACCATGGTTACCTTTAACAGGATTTGAACTTTGCTGGCCTTTATAGTTTTTGTTCTTAGCAGAACCAGCCTGAGGACAAGTAGGAGCATGAAGGCCCTTCAGGACTAGTTACTCTGAGTTTCCAAGGTTTTTTCAGTTGTTCATATTGTGGCTGGTTTTCCTTGTCCTTTTCCAGCTGTTGTCCAAGATGGACCAAACTGTCAACAGATGTAACACCGTTACTTAGAAGTTGGCTTGCCATCTGAGGATTGATACTCTTCAAGATTAGTGGCTTCCAGCATTTGCACAGAGTTCGGTACATGTAAGCAAAATCTCACCTTCCTGCTGTACATATATTGGGGCTGGTTTTCCTTGTCCTTTTCTAGCTGTTGTCCAAGATGGGGTAAATCATAACATTTCTCCAGGAAGATCAAAGGATCATCACAGTCTTCTAGTCGGCCAAAGCATTGGAACTGGATTTTAATGGGCTGTTTCCCCAAAAACATCCTCTACCTTCATCGGTGGTAACCAATTCGTTTGTGGGATTAAGTTCAGAATCAGCCAGTCTATATTGAAATGTTGAGTAGAGTCGCTGTAATCTGGTATTCACCACCGGAGTTTCCACCACATTAGTAGCAGATGGTGACGAAATTGTTTGCACAGAAACGTTTGCTTTCACTGAACTCTGCTGTGATATCTTGAGAGCTCCATGTCCAGAGCTAATTGATGAAAATGTTGTGTGCACTGGTGAAGTTTGAATTTATTGAAAGTCAAGTCAAGTCATCTTCATTTACATAGCGATTTTAACAATGGAGATTGTTTCAAAGCAGCTTTACAGAGATAAACATACATTTTACGGTAACAGAGATTGTTTTGGCTTTATAGCGATTTTGAATAATGTTATTTCCGGCTAAAGTTGGTTTTGATTGATTCACTTCCAGCAAAATTATCATTTGTTATTAAATTAGGGGCCACTAAGACGACGGCGTTCTCTCTAAACAGACTTTAGATGGCGTTCACATGCGCATTAAAAATTGATTCTATAGTTAAATTCGTTTTAATATGTGTGCGCAGGTTTGTAATTTCCCTACAAACCATGACCAAACAAACTACTTGTCTATAAATTTGATACAGAATTTTATTTTATCACTTCGGGGTACGCAAACTGGATTTTCAACAACGCTTTATCTGTAGAGTGTGGAAAGGGATCCTCATTAGGGATCCTCAAAGGATAGCTCCTCGAGATGTAATATCTCTTTTTCGAGGGGATCCCAACAACATCCCAAGTACATCCTGTAAATTACTATTTGAGCTTGTCTGAGCAATAAAGGTGTTCAATTGTTGAGTACAATGATCAGTGGACTTTTGTATGAGTTCCAGAGTAATAGCTATATTGGTTCCAGGACTGCATTGAAATCTTCCAGTACCTCTGCATGATGATTCTTTAGTCGCCAATGCAGTGTGTTATTAAACTCTTTCCAGAAGTGCTCAAACTGATTACTGTTCCCTTTCGAGGGAACTCGCGATGCGTCACTTGACGCTTTGGGAACGCCCCCAGCGTGCATGCGTCTGAGCATCAATGTCAACTAGTCCAATGGAAAGAATGAGCGTCACGGGCGGGTGACGTCATGACCAGGAAGGGATAAAGGCTCACCCGGTGAAACGCGGCATTAGCTTCTGTGTCTCAGCAAGCGATCTGTGTCATTTTGTCTCTGTCTATTTACTGTTGTCTGTTGCGGAAAAGGATGGAAACTAAACAAGTGTACAAACAGTGTGCTTCTCCCTGCCCGCGTTATTTAACGGGTGGGGACACACACGAGCTTTGTGTCGTTTGTTTGGGAGTGGAGCATGCGGTCTCAGCCTTCGAGGGGGCTGAGTGCCAGCATTGTGAGATGTTACCGCTTCGCATGCTCCGCTCTCGCCTGTCACTCTTTGATAAAGAGAGTGGGCAGGCTCGCGATCCACAGGGATCAGGACCCGCGTCTGCTGAGGCAGCGCGGAGAATGCATTCCTGGGGATCGCAAAAGGATCTTTCGGAGGGGTTGGAGACGGGTCCGAGGGCTCTTTCTCCTTCCTTACCCGAGAGATCCAGTGCTCTCTCCCCGGTGTCGGAAGCACGCTCTGCGGTTTCTTCCGCCCGGGGAGAGAGCCCTCCATTACTTTATTGCTCTTCCTCCGAGGAGGTTGATGCGATGAGTGTGGAGAGTGTAAGCACACACATGGGGGAAAGAGATTCACAATTTATTTCCCCAGCATATGATGAGCTGGTGGATGTTATGTCGCGGGCTGTAGAGAAGTTAAATATTGAATGGCCATCTGAGAATAAGGGCGCTCGTCCCAAAAGCAAATTAGATGAGCGCTTTTTATCTTCCACCACATTATCTCCACCACGAGGGCTTCCATTTTTTCCCGATTTGCACAATGAAATTTCTAAATCGTGGGATAAACCATATTCATCACGTCTTTTCAGCCCTCATGTTAACACTTATTCGAGAATAAGAGGGCTGAAAGAGTATGGTTATGAGGCGATGCCCCAGGCGGAAGAGAATTTAGCCAGTTATCTTTCCCCTGGTCCCGCGTCGTCTCTGAAAGCCTCGGCTTTGCCCACTAGACCGCTTAAAGCCACTTCGGTGTTAGTGGGCAAAGCTTATACGGCAGCAGGTCAAGCTGGAGCATGTCTGCATACTATGGCAGTGCTCCAGGCTTATCAAGCTGACCTGCTGGGGGATCTGGATAGTAGTGAGGGAGTCAGTCATGACGATATTCGTGAACTTCGTCGGGCTACCGATCTTTCTCTCAGGGCTACTAAGGAGACCGCCAGAGCAATTGGGCGGTCTATGGCAGCCTTGGTAGCTACTGAGAGACATTTATGGTTAAATCTGTCTGATATTAAAGAAAAAGATCGAGCTTTTTTATTAGATGCTCCGCTTGAACCTTCTGGTCTCTTCGGCGACGCAGTCCACGCGGTCGTCGAGAGATTTCAGGAGTCAAAGAAGCAAGCGGACGTTTTTAAAAAGTTTCTCCCTCGCCGGGTCCAGCCCCCTGGGACTGCTGGGCGTGAGCAGCCCCAACCGTCGAGCTCATCATATCGTGTGCATCAGAAAGAGAGTGTTGCGTCTCGTGCACCTCCATGTAGAGACTGGAGACGGACGCAACCCTCTCAACCGAAGTCTTCTAAGTCGAAGCCGGATCTGAGGACCGTTCTTCAGGCGAAGAAGACTTCGGTTCAAAAAAAAAAAAAAAAGGTCCTGATGTTCATGCATCAGGCCTGTGAGGACAGCCCCGACCGAAGTGGAGCGGTGTACACCTCATTATACGGTGCCCGTTCCATTTCGGGGTCCTCACGAGACCGTTCTGCCAACCCTGCCACCCTTGGTGCTTCAGGGCGCAGCGGTCTCCAGCGAGTCGCTGATGCTATGCTGCGGCACAGCATCGGTTTCGCGCCCTCTGAGGGGGGCCTTAGAGCGGCCAGTTCAGGTAGTTCCTGCCATTATGTTTCAGGCTCCGGAATTGGCTGTCTCGATAACACCAGAGACCAGCCTCGAGAGGCTGGTTCCCTTAGTAAATTTTCTGGCAGCGTGGAAGCTTCTGCCGAATATTTCTCATTGGGTCCTGCAGATTGTAGAGAAAGGATACAGAATCCAGTTTGGTTCTCGTCCTCCTCGTTACAACGGGGTGCTGCCCACAGTGGTGCATCCCGAGCAGGCTCTGGTAATGGAGCAAGAGGTAAAGGCCCTGTTAGCAAAGGAAGCTATAGAACAGGTGTACTCACCCGACAGAGAGTCGGGTTTTTACAGCCGTTATTTCATTGTTCCAAAAAAGGATGGGGGGTTGCGTCCCATTTTAGATCTTCGTCTGTTGAATCGTTCAGTACAGAAACTCAAGTTCAAGATGCTGACACTCAAACAGATCGTGACTCAAATCAGATCCGAGGACTGGTTTGTCACGATAGATCTGAAGGACGCCTACTTCCATGTCTCCATCCTCCCTCAGCACAGGAAGTTCCTAAGGTTTTCTTTCGGGGGCAAAGAATACCAATATCGGGTTCTTCCTTTCGGTCTAGCTTTATCACCCCGCACGTTCACGAAATGCGTGGATGCAGCTCTAGCCCCTCTCAGGCTTCAGGGCATACGTATTCTGAACTACATCGACGACTGGCTGATTCTGGCGGAATCAGAGCAGTTGGCGGTTCGGCACCGAGGTGTCGTTCTCGCCCATATGCAGATGTTGGGGTTGAGGCTCAACGCCAAGAAGAGTGTTCTTTCTCCAGTACAGAGAACCACTTTCCTTGGTGTGGTATGGGATTCAGTGACGATGCGGGCCACTCTATCGCCCGTTCGTGTAGCTGCTATCCTGACAGCCACCAAAGAGCTAAAGCTAGGCCAGTCACGCACTGTGAAACAGTTCGAGAGACTGTTGGGTCTCTTGGCGGCAGCGTCCAACGTGATTCCTTTTGGCCTGCTGTACATGAGACCTTTGCAGTGGTGGCTCAGGACCAGGGGGTTCTCCCCGAGGGGAAACCCACTTCGTATGATCAAGATCACGCGGCGATGCCTTCGTGCCTTGGTTATATGGAAAAAACACTGGTTCTTAACCCAGGGTCCGGTGTTGGGAGCTCTCTGCCATCGAGTTACGATCTCGACAGATGCTTCCCTCACCGGCTGGGGAGCGGTAATGGAAGGCCGCTCGGTTCAGGGTCTGTGGAAAAGTCATCATCTTTCGTGGCACATCAATTGCCTGGAGATGATGGCTGTCTTCAATGCGTTGAGACAGTTTCTCCCAGACCTGAGGGGCCATCATGTGCTTGTACGAACAGACAACACATCAGTGGTCTCTTATCTGAACCGTCAGGGGGGTCTGCGGTCGCGTCCGCTCTGCAAACTGGCGCACCAGATCCTCCTGTGGTCTCTGGGGAAGGTACTCTCCCTGAGGGCAGTGTATATTCCTGGGGACCAGAATGTGGGGGCAGACATCCTGTCGAGGCAGGAGCTGAGGCCAGGGGACTGGAGACTCCACCCCGAGGCGGTGGAAAAAATTTGGGAGTTTTACGGCCAAGCAGAGGTGGATCTGTTTGCGTCTCAGCACACGACGCACTGTCCACTTTGGTTCTCCCTTACTCACCCAGCCCCCCTGGGGCTGGATGCTATGGTGCAGACGTGGCCGAGGCTACGTCTGTACGCATTTCCCCCTGTTGCTCTGCTCCCAGGAGTTCTGGAACGAGTCCGCCAGTACGGAATAAGCCTACTGCTTGTAGCACCACGCTGGCCGAGTCGGATCTGGTTTGCGGACCTGAGACGGTCCTCCCTTGGAGATCCCGATCAGGAGAGACCTTCTGTCTCAGGCCGGGGGCACAATATTTCACCCTCGACCAGAGATTTGGAACCTGTGGGTTTGGCCTCTGAGGGGGCCCAACTCATAGAGAGTGGTCTCTCAGCTGAGGCTGCTGAGACCATCCTAAGCTCCAGAGCTCCAGCTACTAGGAAACTATATGCGCTGAAATGGAAAGTTTTTTCTGTATGGTGTCACCGACATCAGTGGGATCCGGTTAACTGTTCTGTGAACACAGTACTCGAGTTCTTGCAGGAGCGCTTTACGTCAGGTTTATGTCCTTCCACACTTAAGGTTTACGTGGCGGCCATTGCGGCTTACCACGCCCTGGTTGGGGGTACATCGTTGGGTCGAGACCCCCTGATTACACGTTTCCTTCGTGGCACATTGAGGCTGAGGCCTGCAACTCGCACTAGGGTGCCAGCTTGGGATTTGGCAATAGTACTAGAAGGCCTGTCTAGGGCTCCATTCGAGCCCTTAGATTCGGTTTCAGAGAAATTTCTTACCCTTAAGACTATCTTTCTGCTAGCTATTTCGTCCCTTAAGAGAGTTGGAGACCTTCAGGCCCTTTCGGTTTCCCCCACTTGCCTTGAATTTGCACCGGGGATGGTCAAGGCGTTCTTATATCCAAAACAGGGATACGTCCCTAAGGTGCCGACCTTGATTCCGAGGCCTATCGTGCTGCAGGCTTTCTGTCCTCCTCCTTTTACATCTGCGGACCAGGAAAGGCTGAACCTCTTGTGTCCAGTGCGAGCACTGGATACTTATGTTCATCGGACATCGTCTATGAGGAAGTCCGACCAGTTATTTATTTGCTTTGGATCACCTAAGAAGGGTCTTCCTGCTTCTAAACAGACGGTTAGCAAGTGGATAGTCGAGGCTATTTCACTTGCATACGAGTACTCTGACCATCCGTGTCCCTTGGTGGTCAGAGCTCACTCAACGAGGGGTATGGCGGCCTCTAAAGCCTTGTTATTTGGGGTTTCCCTCCAAGACGTTTGTGATGCGGCAGGCTGGTCCTCACCGCTCACATTCGTCAGGTTTTACAGTTTGGACCTGGATGCTGCCCCAGGTTCTCAGGTGCTTAGTGCTTAGTTCCAACAGACTGACACTCAGGTACTTGGAATTCTGGCGGTTTGGGTATTCTCGTTCCCAAAGCGTCAAGTGACGCATCGCGAGTTCCCTCGAAAGGGAACGTCTCAGGTTACTACTGTAACCATAGTTCCCTGAGAAAGGGAACGAGACGATGCGTCACCCTGCCATACTTCCTGCTTCCCTGTGATCGGCTTGCTTCGACTTTTTGAAGCTAATGCCGCGTTTCACCGGGTGAGCCTTTATCCCTTCCTGGTCATGACGTCACCCGCCCGTGACGCTCATTCTTTCCATTGGACTAGTTGACATTGATGCTCAGACGCATGCACGCTGGGGGCGTTCCCAAAGCGTCAAGTGACGCATCGTCTCGTTCCCTTTCTCAGGGAACTATGGTTACAGTAGTAACCTGAGACGTTTTATTTCTGTTGTTTGTTAAACAGATGCAGTATCCACATTCTTAGTCAAAGTATCTACGGCATGTTTCAACTCTGCATTTTCAGTGAAAAAGGTGTCTTTTAGACTCTGATATTGTGTTCGGGTCATTTCACTCAATTGCTGAGGTGTCAGACTGTCCATTAATCCAGTTACTGCTAATGAGGGCTGAGATGAAGGAGATATTGGGGGTCTGAGATCAAAACTTCCTGTTAAGTCCATACCCAGCAGAGTATGTTGAGATGAAAGAGCCTGAAATCCTACCAATGTACTAGGAAGAAGGGATTGAGTTCCATCCTGATCCGAGGCCATTACATCTATAAGATCCTCTTTAAAGGCCTTGGTTGGGGTTTGGTTTTGATCTCCCTCCATTTCATGGCAAGATTTGCTTGGAGATGCAGCCATTTTGTTTGTAGAATTGGTTGTTGTGTTTTGGTTGTTTTGAATGATGAAGTGTGGTTTTGTTTGAGGGTATTTTCCTCCTCACAAGTTTTAATATTTGCGTCCCATCTGGGGTGCCACTTTTATGTAACGGTTTCCCATAATCTTAGTTTGGGTTTTTTTTTATGCTGGAGTGCCAGACAGGATTATCTGTTATTAGTTTAAGTTTGAGGTCATTGTTTAAGTCTCAAGTAAAGAAAACGTACAATGATCTTCTGTAGTCTTTGTCTTACATCGCCATCTTGATTCGGGCAATATATTACGATGACTGTAGATCCATAGAATATTGACATATTTTTGATATTTGTGGATAATGATCACAGATTTATTTCACAGATGAATGATGACTGATAAATGCAGGAAATATAAACAATTCATTACAATTTATGTATTTATTACATGATGACATCATCACAAAGTGTAAATGTTTTTAATGAAATCCGAGAGATTCTTGTCCCTCCACTGAAAGCCTTTCCACTCAAAACTCTGATGCCTCAAAACATTCCATAGGAATGGAGTGGTTTCATCCAAGTCCTCCGAAGAGATACAAACACTTTATAGGATGAACAGATTTCATTTCGGCTTTTATTCACATATAAACCCTGATCAGCAAATGTACATGCAGATCTCAAACATGTTTCATTCTCTCGCGCCACGCAACACATTTGAGCTTCTGTTTGTGTTCACTGATCAATGTTTATATGTGAATAAAAGTCATTTTTGGGTGAACTCTCCCTTTAAATTGAGTAGCAAATGCTTTCATGTTGTCATTGAGTGTGTGTTACCTGTTCAGGTTTGAGGCCAGGTGGAACCCAGGCGTACTCCTCCAGCGCACAGCCAGAGTCATCATCAGAGGTCGAGTTCCTCTGGAAGTCAAACATGATTTTAGAGACTGTCCTCTCCATATCCAGAGCCATATCACCACTTCATTCCATTAAACACTGCAGAAAGACAGACAGACAGGAATGAGAAATGTAGATCTAAGCGTCTTTTACACACTTACAGATCGATGCTGGAATAACTGAAACTTGCGTGCATTTACCTTTTATTTTGAAAACACACACACACACACACACACACACACACACACACATTGTGTTTCCATGTTTTATGGGGACTTTCCATAGACGTAATAGTTTTTATACTGTACAAACTGTATATTCTCTCCCCTTACACTACCCTACCCCTAAACCTACCCAACACACACACACACACACACACTAACCCTACCCCTAAACCTACCCAACACACACACACACACACACACACACACACTAACCCTACCCCTAAACCTACCCAACACACACACACACACACACACACACACACACACTAACCCGACCCCTAAACCTACCCAATACACACACACACACACACACTAACCCTACCCCTAAACCTACCCAACACACACACACACACACACACTAACCCGACCCCTAAACCTACCCATCACACAAAACTTAAATGACAGGTATTACTATATTTGTGGGGACATTTGGTGTTTTATCAAAGCAGTTTATTAAAGCAGTTTATTAAAGCAGTTTATTAAAGCAGTTTATTAAAGCAGTTGACCAAATGCTCAATTAATGTGAGGACACTCACTGACAGAGTACTGAAATAAACTAATTAATTGAAATTGACTGCATAGAAATGTAGCCTTCCAACTCATTTACTGATACTTAGGAATGCAATGCAATAAGGGAACACATCAAACATAGTTTAAACACTACATTTAGACAGGAAAAATGATCATTTACATTTCAGTAACCACAAATATTATGGAAAAATAGTGCAAAAAATGTAATATGACAATCAACCAGGCTATATTAGGTATTTCAATAAATAACATTCTTAAGTGCTAGATCAAATAGAAGGAGCTTTTCTAAGGAAACAACTGCGTATTTTCATATTCGACACGTGACGATATTTTAATTAATTTCCAGTTCCACATAATACCAACATTTTTGTTGTATGGATATTCCATTATCTCAAAAACTACATGGTACATGGAAATCATTTCTTTTGGAATATCTGGAGCAATGTATACGACAAAGCCATCTGAATTCATCAAACTGCCTTCAAACACACATTTGTGCGCCTGTTTGATGAATAATAATAAAAAAATACTGATGCCACTATCAACATATCTCCAGCAACATTTCAGCCACGCATGATGAATTCAAATCATTTTAGCACAGAGAGTAGTATGATCATCACCAGTACTTTCTGCATGTAATCGATGGATTTAGGTTTGTGAACCTCTACACCTGAAAGCTTTCTTTCACATTATAAATTATACAATCTTATACCACACAAGACGTCAATGTGACATCACAAACTTGCGCACCACATGAACATTAATTTGGTCTTTAGAATTAGCAGGAAAAACAAGGATAGAAAGAAAGAATATGAATACAACAATCAAAGAAAGGAAAACCACACGGCAATAATGATTTCCAGAAGCATCAGACCAAACCCATGAAATGAATACACTGATTCACCAATCCTACAGTAGAGACGGCACGTTTCAATAGATATGGAAGCCTGTCTTATATCGCTGCAAAGATCGCTAGAACACTCTCCTGTTTAACCATTCGGATGAAAGGCATACAGACCTGCATCTTCATATCAGCATAACCCGAGGGAACCAGAAAAAGAGGAAAAAAAGAGAAGCGCAGTGCTAAAGCAAAGCGAAAATAAATGCTTTTCTCTTTTATGTGTCATGCCTCATCCTTCGCTCTCACTCTGCCTGTGGATGTGACTGTTTCTGTGTGGGTGTGTGTGAGAAAGAAAGAAAGAAAAAAAGGATGAAAAAAGGGAGGGTGGGAGAAAGAGAGAGACAGGGAAAGAGAGAATTTCTTATTTGTGTAAAAGGCAACATGAGAGCAAGCTCTCAACTAAAGGACTGATGTTGACCTTCACATCTCTTTAGACTCTTTATAACATCACAATACTGCTTATTTTACACGTGTTCTTAGCACACAATTATTGCCCAAACAGGACATCAAAACATGACTGAGGCCCAAACACATGACGTATGAAGACGGTGGCACACAGGGCAAGTTACACGCTTTAGGCAAACAATCCATTTCAAGCGATCACGCGCATCACTGTGTCAAAGGTCCAAGATTACACCACAATAAAACATTTGCAGAGACAGGCGTGTAAAACATGCTAAACAAAGTCCATAATTGCCATTTTCTATAAACATCCTCTTCTGAGCATTAGACAATGAGACATATTTTTGGTTGGAATTAAAAAACATAATGTAGGAATATGTCAAATCCAACCGTACAGGACTACACAACTGCATCGCTCTTGTGTTTGTGTAGGTTATGTGTCTGGCCAGAGTTTTACAAACAATACAAAGTAGCCTTAATGTATTGATTTCATGAAACAAATCACTTTCCTGTTTCTCTCAATCCTTTTGGACCCAAGTAAGAAAGTGTATATAGGCTTTCAGTGACGATGATGAAGATGAGAAAATAATCCAAACCCACACACTTGTCGTCAGTCGGTGTCGGCGAGTGGGCTCTGGGTAATACAGCTGTAATTACTGCCGCTGCGCTTGAGTCGATAATTAAGCCTCAGTGATGGCTTCACGTCACTGTGTATTAATGACAAAACCATACGCACTGGGCTTACTTTACATGTTTAGGATGGGTCCTTTTTCACAGTTAATATTTAGCAGTATGTCTCCATTTGATTTAGACCAGTTTGAGGAAATGATGTGCAGTCATGCTAAATGATAAGTTAATCTGTGGAATATGCTGCTTTACAGTTGTAAAGAGACCAGCAATAAGATAAATCACTGAAAGCATAAAACTGCACAAGAATGAAATGACAAACATCAAGCACGTCAGAACTTACAATAGAAAGCACACTCATTTCCAGTTTTCTGTATGCCCTCTAGGTGTAAGATTTTCATATAACCAACAATAAAATAGATGAAAGACGCCCATAGACATGCATTGAAGGAGGAGCTTACACCATATCTAAAAGACCCTACCTTAAAAACAAAGATTCTTTACAGCAAAATGTTCCTTCAGCATCTTTTTGGATATTTTTCTTGATTCTAAAGCACATCTCTGCAGTCTCGGGAACACACAGAGATGTTTGAGCCTTTGGAGTGCTCTCAGTGACCGTGAACACATTAATCATTCAAACTAACAGCAGGATTCTGGCTTTGTCTGTTTCCAGTGAACAGTGCTCGTGCTCTGGTCGCCATGGAGCTCTCGCAGTGACAAGTCTCCGTGGAAACCTTGTGCTGATCCGAGAGCAAGAAAGCACATACCCAGCACACATTTATCAGTGAGAACGTGTAAACCATTCCCCTTTAAACATCACTCACTGTCTCACTGTCTCATTTCAGTCAATCATTTCTTTGCATCAAAATGTCTTTTGTTTGTAGCGACTCACTTTGAGTTAGCAGGGTAATTCTCACAAAAAAAAAAAATCCATGTCACATTTCATCCCAAAATTTAAAGGAACAAAAAATGAACTTCTTCTATATAAGGAATCCTAAACAAATCCTATTGTAATGCCCTTAAGCGTTTTTGCAATGTGACATTATGTAATATTTATGACATCATCATTATTTTCATGCTTGTTTACTAAAAGTGTCATTACTATAATCTATTCAGACTTTTGCTTTTGAGGTTTGGTTTATTAATTATTTTTATGATAGTACTTTATTTCTTCTGTTATTCAGTAAATATTGTATCACAGTCTTTTTTATTTACATCATACAACAGAAGTGACACCATTGTGCAATATCACAAAAATGTCTATTGTTTCAAAATTGTATCACACCTCAACAACTGCATTATTTTGAAGTTGACAAGTAGAATATTTCCTCTTATGAACATCAACAAACAAATACTTTTGAAAAATATTAGTCCTATGTGTATGTGTCAGCAAGTGGTTGATGCCGGGATGAAAAAAGGCTGGATTTATGTGCATCATGGATTTCACGAGTTCACACTTACGAATGATCATAGATTAAATGGTTATGCGTATTTGGTGTGCTGTCCGGTTGGGGGGGGGGGGGGCTCCGAGCTCAGAGTACTCCCCCCGTTTTTCTGGTTAGGAAGAGAACCAGGCAAGTGTGAGGGAAGCTGAAAACTGTTGAGGAATATGGGCGAGTCAACTGCGTATATTTATAGGCCTTACTCATGCTGATTGAGTGGACCTGTTGATTATTGAGTGCTGACAGCTGGTTGGAAAGATTTGATTGTTTGATCATTAGAACGTGTTCCTCCCGAACCTTGTTAATAAAACATAATTTAATGGGCCGATGAAACCTTTCCACCACCTCCTCATGGTATCGGCTGGTAGCAAGGACCTTAATGGCTAACGGTGGGGGTTCCCCATGGCATGGGGTACAGAATCGTTGCATCTACGACACGACGGATGGGGTACAGAATCGTTGCATCTATGACACGCAGGATGGGGTACAGAATCGTTGCATCTATGACACGCAGGATGGGGTACAGAATCGTTGCATCTATGACACGCAGGATGGGGTACAGAATCGTTGCATCTATGACACGCCGGATGGGGTACAGAATCGTTGCATCTATGACACGCAGGATGCGGTACAGAATCGTTGCATCTATGACACGCAGGATGGGGTACAGAATCGTTGCATCTATGACACGCCGGATGGGGTACAGAATCGTTGCATCAATGACACGCCGGATGGGGTACAGAATCGTTGCATCTATGACACGCAGGATGGGGTACAGAATCGTTGCATCTATGACACGCCGGATGGGGTACAGAATCGTTGCATCTACGACACGCCGGATGGGGTACAGAATCGTTGCATCTATGACACGCAGGATGGGGTACAGAATCGTTGCATCTACGACACGCCGGATGGGGTACAGAATCGTTGCATCAATGACACGCCAGATGGGGTACAGAATCGTTGCACCTACGACACGCCAGATGGGGTACAGAATCGTTGCATCTATGACACGCAGGATGGGGTACAGAATCGTTGCATCTACGACACGCCGGATGGGGTACAGAATCGTTGCATCTACGACACGCCGGTTGGGGTACAGAATCGTTGCATCTATGACACGCAGGATGGGGTACAGAATCGTTGCATCTATGACACGCAGGATGGGGTACAGAATCGTTGCATCTACGACACGCCGGATGGGGTACAGAATCGTTGCATCTATGACACGCCGGATGGGGTACAGAATCGTTGCATCTATGACACGCAGGATGGGGTACAGAATCGTTGCATCTACGACACGCCGGATGGGGTACAGAATCGTTGCATCTATGACACGCCGGATGGGGTACAGAATCGTTGCATCTATGACACGCCGGATGGGGTACAGAATCGTTGCATCTACGACACGCCGGATGGGGTACAGAATCGTTGCATCTATGACACGCCGGATGGGGTACAGAATCGTTGCATCTATGACACGCAGGATGGGGTACAGAATCGTTGCATCTATGACACGCCGGATGGGGTACAGAATCGTTGCATCTATGACACGCCGGATGGGGTACAGAATCGTTGCATCTATGACACGCCGGATGGGGTACAGAATCGTTGCATCTATGACACGCCGGATGGGGTACAGAATCGTTGCATCTATGACACGCAGGATGGGGTACAGAATCGTTGCATCTACGACACGCCGGATGGGGTACAGAATCGTTGCATCTATGACACGCCGGATGGGGTACAGAATCGTTGCATCTACGACACGCCGGATGGGGTACAGAATCGTTGCATCTATGACACGCCGGATGGGGTACAGAATCGTTGCATCTATGACACGCCGGATGGGGTACAGAATTGTTGCATCTACGACACGCCGGATGGGGTACAGAATCGTTGCATCTATGACACGCCGGATGGGGTACAGAATCGTTGCATCTATGACACGCCGGATGGGGTACAGAATCGTTGCATCTATGACACGCAGGATGGGGTACAGAATCGTTGTATCTACGACACGCCGGATGGGGTACAGAATCGTTGCATCTACGACACGCCGGATGGGGTACAGAATCGTTGCATCTACGACACGCCGGATGGGGTACAGAATCGTTGCATCTATGACACGCCGGATGGGGTACAGAATCGTTGCATCTATGACACGCCGGATGGGGTACAGAATCGTTGCATCTACGACACGCCGGATGGGGTACAGAATCGTTGCATCTATGACACGCCGGATGGGGTACAGAATCGTTGCATCTATGACACGCCGGATGGGGTACAGAATCGTTGCATCTATGACACGCAGGATGGGGTACAGAATCGTTGTATCTACGACACGCCGGATGGGGTACAGAATCGTTGCATCTACGACACGCAGGATGGGGTACAGAATCCTTGCATCTACGACACGCAGGATGGGGTACAGAATCGTTGCATCTATGACACGCCGGATGGGGTACAGAATCGTTGCATCTATGACACGCCGGATGGGGTACAGAATCGTTGCATCTATGACACGCCGGATGGGGTACAGAATCGTTGCATCTACGACACGCCGGATGGGGTACAGAATCGTTGCATCTATGACACGCCGGATGGGGTACAGAATCGTTGCATCTATGACACGCAGGATGGGGTACAGAATCGTTGCATCTACGACACGCCGGATGGGGTACAGAATCGTTGCATCTATGACACGCAGGATGGGGTACAGAATCGTTGCATCTATGACACGCCGGATGGGGTACAGAATCGTTGCATCTACGACACGCCGGATGGGGTACAGAATCGTTGCATCTATGACACGCAGGATGGGGTACAGAATCGTTGCATCTATGACACGCCGGATGGGGTACAGAATCGTTGCATCTATGACACGCCGGATGGGGTACAGAATCGTTGCATCTACGACACGCAGGATGGGGTACAGAATCGTTGCATCTATGACACGCAGGATGGGGTACAGAATCGTTGCATCTATGACACGCAGGATGGGGTACAGAATCGTTGCATCTACGACACGCAGGATGGGGTACAGAATCGTTGCATCTATGACACGCCGGATGGGGTACAGAATCGTTGCATCTATGACACGCAGGATGGGGTACAGAATCGTTGCATCTATGACACGCAGGATGGGGTACAGAATCGTTGCATCTATGACACGCAGGATGGGGTACAGAATCGTTGCATCTACGACACGCCGGATGGGGTACAGAATCGTTGCATCTATGACACGCCGGATGGGGTACAGAATCGTTGCATCTATGACACGCCGGATGGGGTACAGAATCGTTGCATCTACGACACGCCGGATGGGGTACAGAATCGTTGCATCTATGACACGCCGGATGGGGTACAGAATCGTTGCATCTATGACACGCAGGATGGGGTACAGAATCGTTGCATCTACGACACGCAGGATGGGGTACAGAATCGTTGCATCTATGACACGCCGGATGGGGTACAGAATCGTTGCATCTATGACACGCCGGATGGGGTACAGAATCGTTGCATCTACGACACGCAGGATGGGGTACAGAATCGTTGCATCTATGACACGCAGGATGGGGTACAGAATCGTTGCATCTATGACACGCAGGATGGGGTACAGAATCGTTGCACCTACGACACGCCGGATGGGGTACAGAATCGTTGCATCTACGACACGCCGGATGGGGTACAGAATCGTTGCATCTATGACACGCCGGATGGGGTACAGAATCGTTGCATCTATGACACGCCGGATGGGGTACAGAATCGTTGCATCTACGACACGCCGGATGGGGTACAGAATCGTTGCATCTATGACACGCCGGATGGGGTACAGAATCGTTGCATCTATGACACGCCGGATGGGGTACAGAATCGTTGCATCTACGACACGCCGGATGGGGTACAGAATCGTTGCATCTATGACACGCCGGATGGGGTACAGAATCGTTGCATCTACGACACGCAGGATGGGGTACAGAATCGTTGCATCTATGACACGCCGGATGGGGTACAGAATCGTTGCACCTACGACACGCCGGATGGGGTACAGAATCGTTGCATCTATGACACGCCGGATGGGGTACAGAATCGTTGCATCTATGACACGCAGGATGGGGTACAGAATCGTTGCATCTATGACACGCCGGATGGGGTACAGAATCGTTGCATCTACGACACGCCGGATGGGGTACAGAATCGTTGCATCTACGACACGCCGGATGGGGTACAGAATCGTTGCATCTACGACACGCCGGATGGGGTACAGAATCGTTGCATCTATGACACGCCGGATGGGGTACAGAATCGTTGCATCTATGACACGCAGGATGGGGTACAGAATCGTTGCATCTATGACACGCCGGATGGGGTACAGAATCGTTGCATCTATGACACGCCGGATGGGGTACAGAATCGTTGCATCTATGACACACCGGATGGGGTACAGAATCGTTGCATCTATGACACGCCGGATGGGGTACAGAATCGTTGCATCTACGACACGCAGGATGGGGTACAGAATCGTTGCATCTATGACACGCCGGATGGGGTACAGAATCGTTGCATCTATGACACGCAGGATGGGGTACAGAATCGTTGCATCTATGACACGCAGGATGGGGTACAGAATCGTTGCATCTATGACACGCCGGATGGGGTACAGAATCGTTGCATCTATGACACGCCGGATGGGTTACAGAATCGTTGCATCTACGACACGCAGGATGGGGTACAGAATCGTTGCATCTATGACACGCCGGATGGGGTACAGAATCGTTGCATCTATGACACGCAGGATGGGGTACAGAATCGTTGCATATATGACACGCCGGATGGGGTACAGAATCGTTGCATCTACGACACGCCGGATGGGGTACAGAATCGTTGCATCTATGACACGCCGGATGGGGTACAGAATCGTTGCATCTATGACACGCAGGATGGGGTACAGAATCGTTGCAGAATCGAGCGGAAGCATAAAAAGAGGAGCGACGAGCTGAAGATCGAGAGACCGGTGCGTCTCACAGGTGACGTTCATTAACACTCACGCCACCGGCCTCGCGCCGTTCTCTCACGTCGGCTGCGTCCTGCTCGCCACAAATGCTGTTTCTGTATTCTCAAGGCTAATTATTATTTTTTATTTTTGTAGATTTATTTGAAACTAGATATCATGTACAAAAAAATATCGAGTATTGAATCGAATCGTGGGAAATTCTGAAGTAGTGAAAATAATCGAATCATTGGCTTAAGAAATCGGTATCGTATCGAATCGTCATTAAGGCTCCGATTTACACCCCTAATATGACCAGTATGTACCGGACCGAATCAGAATGCAGATTTTGGTGACTCAACTTACAAGCTCAAAAACACAGATTCAATCACAGATAGATGTAATGAAACAAGGTGTTGAAATTATTTTAACTTTGAGCGCCACATTACAGGGCTCGGCTGAGCAGCGATGCATCACATGGGCAATGCTGAAACTGATGCTTCATTTCTTTATTATTTTTTCTTTGTTTTATTTTAAAAGGGAGAATGCACATTAATTAACATGAGCACTCAATTCCATCATGTAAATGTGCCAGATTTAGCCATTCAGGCAAATTTTCTGTAGTCCCTGGCAGGTTGATGGTAAATAAAAGTCCATAAAACATAAAAAATCCTGCAAAAACATTCCAGCAAACATAACCATAATCAGAGCATATTCATACAAATACAAAATTACTTAAAATATAAGACGGAAACACGCCACTAATCCAAATTATGAGGACATGATTGATTATCCAATAACCACTGTTTTATCAATGCAAAAAAAAAAGAAAAAAAGTAAGAGATGTAATATTTCTTAATTCTATAGGTGTAGTATTCCAGGTATGTGAAGCTCTATAAGAAAAGGCTGACTGCCCAAAAGCACTTCTTTTATGTGGTATTATACAATCCCCTTTAGTTATGGCTCTAGTAGATGAGTTATGGTTTTGTCTAATAAACTCATTAAGTGGAGGTGGGGCCATTAATGCAAAATTTTACACACAAGTAAAATATCTCCAAATGTAATCACATTTTCCCAGTTAAAAAAAAACTTATTTAGTAAAATGTTTACAATGATGTCATAAATTAGACCTTTCATCCAATGTTTTCAAAGCCTGCTTATAGAATCTTTCTATTGATCGTAATGTAGTCCCACCTGTCTGCGTCCAGCTAGTAAGCAGTCATTCATATGTGAAAAGATCATGGCATTAATGTATAACTTTACGGCCTCAGTGGTTAAATGATTTGAAATGTGTCTAAAACTTACCAGATTCAATTTAATTTTATTCACAACTTTTTTTAACTTGTTTTTTAAATGTAAGTTGTGAATCTATTATTATGCCTAAATATTTATACTCATGGACCACTGATAATTCTCTTCCTGCTATTATAACAACTGCATCTTGATCTCTATTTGAAGTGGGAAAACCTGCAAAATCGGCAGTGTATTAAATACTTGTTCTCCCCACTGTATAACCGTATCATCAGCATACACCTGACAATTAACAGTAGATACACAAACGTCCGGCAGGTCATTAATATGCAAACTGAACAACAACGGCCCCAATATTGAACCTTGGAGAACACAAAGTCATGTCAAGTCAAGTCATCTTCATTTATATAGCGCTTTTAACAATATAGATTGTTTCAAAGCAGCTTTACAGAGATAACAGGGAATTAAATTAACAGAGAGTGTTTTGACTTTACAGCAGCTCTAGAATAAAGTTATTGTCCAGCTAAAGTTAGTTTTGATCGATTCACTTCCGTTGTAAAGATCATTAGTTATTAACCGACACCGTTCTAACAGAAAACCCATATCCGACCTCTCATTTGTACAACAACAGTGCCGGGTGCTCGAGACAGAATTAGTAACAAACTATCAGCAAGGTATGATCTTATCCATTTGATTACCTCTGGTGAGAAATTATAATTTGATAACTTAACTAAAATTGCATGATTTACTGCATCAAAGGCTCTCTTTAAATCTAGATAGACAATTCACACGACACCTCCTTTATCCAATTTAGATTTTATATTTTCTAAAAGAAAATAATTAGCAGTTTCTGTAGAATGATACTTTCGAAACCCAAATTGCATCGGAATGAGAATGGAATGAGAAATCTCAATTGCAATGAGAATGGAGTACTATTCAAATGTCATATACTGTCCAGAAATCCATTTCTCTGTAATTTTGGATACTGATGGCGGGATACTAATTGGTCTATAATTGCTAATAGCCATGTGATCACCTGATTTGAACACTGGTGTAATTATAGCAGTTTTCAAGCCCTTGGAAACAAGACCAATTAACATTTTGTAAATGGGAGGAACGAGTGCCTCTTTATAGGTTTTAAAAACATTGTATCCATCCCATATTTTTTGCCCTTGAACTATTAATAGATTAAGTAATCATATGTACTTTAGAATTAGTAAGTTCTCTAAAATTCAAAATAAGAGCATTCAAATTTATAGGTGTAACTAAATAATTTAAACCAGGTACTTTCTGAATCAAATACTTTGTAGAATCTATAAAATCATTATTAAATGCTTCTGCCACCTTATTTGTATCAATAGTCATATTTAATTTGTATCATTCTCTATATTTAATTCCATTGTTTTATGTATGTTATTACCTTTTTCGGTAACACTTTACTTGAAGGGGTGTGCATAAGACTGACATGACATTGTCATTACAAAGACACTGACAGGTTATGATGTATTGGTTTATGTCAAGGTGTCATTAATAAGACATCTCAAACAATGTCATATTTGCATTAAAAATGTCATAATTGAGCGAATGACACTTAATGACAGTTGTCATAAACATGCATGAAACCTCCTTCATATTCATGACATGTGTCATGTCATAATTATGAAGGTGTCATGTCAGTCTTATGCACACCCCTTCAAGTAAAGTGTTACCAATTTTTCAGTTAATATCTATAATTCTGCCATATTTCTTTCGTATTTCCTCTAGTTTCACAAATAGTGTCAGGGTTTGGGGTTGAGGAGGGAGGACTCAAGAGCAGGAAACAATAATGGGCTTTATTTAATAAAAAACACACGACTGAGCACGTAAAAAACACACACGCTCAGTCAGTCTCTCGTTCACTGTCTGTTTGACTTGTTAAGTGCAAATCCATGGAGCCTCTGTACAAATCACCATGATAGACACAGTCTTATTATCATTAACTTATTTAACATTCAATGCCCTTGCACGAAATGCAAAACAAGAAGGACATAGCCTTATGAAAAAGCGTGCAAATAACGCGGTTGCTTGCATTCCTCTACTAATGCCTGTTAGTAGTACTGTAACTGTCATTTAGTGTTAAATTATTGTAGTTGGTTTAGGTGGCTTAGGTTTATTGTGAATTTGTTATGTACATTTGTTGTGTTTTGTATTTATATTTATATATTGAAGTATATTTTAAACTTTTAATATATTGTTAAATTTAAAGATTTTTTAAAAATAAAAAGCAGCTATTTAATGTCATCCATCGTTGTTTTGTGGCTCTTTTTTTAGGTATCGGTTCAGGCAGTGTTCAGGCGCCGGTACCATTTTAAAAGTATCAATTTGACACTGGTATCATAAAAAACTCAAACGTTACCCAACCCTAGCCATGCGTAGTGACAAGGCCTTTGAACAGACAAGAACAGCACTCTGCTTCGACCCCGGGAGTGACTAGGACTCTGTGGCAAGAACAGCACTCTGCTTCGACCCCGGGAGTGACAAGGACTCTGTGGCAAGAACAGCACTCCGCTTCGACCCCGGGAGTGACAAGGACTCTGTGGCAAGAACAGCACTCTGCTTCGACCCCGGGAGTGACAAGGACTCTGTGGCAAGAACAGCACTCCGCTTTGGCCCCGGGAGCGACAAGGCCTCTGTGGCAAGAACAGCACTCCGCTTCGACCCCGGGAGTGACAAGGCCTCTGTGGCAAGAACAGCACTCCGCTTCAACCCCTGGAGCGACAAGGCCTCTGTGGCAAGAACAGCACTCCGCTTCGACCCCGGGAGTGACAAGGCCTCTGTGGCAAGAACAGCACTCCGCTTCAACCCCTGGAGCGACAAGGCCTCTGTGGCAAGAACAGCACTCCGCTTCAACCCCTGGAGCGACAAGGCCTCTGTGGCAAGAACAGCACTCCGCTTCAACCCCTGGAGCGACAAGGCCTCTGTGGCAAGAACAGCACTCCGCTTCGACCCCGGGAGTGACAAGGCCTCTGTGGCAAGAACAGAACTCTGCTTCGACCCCAGGAGCGACAAGGACTCTGTGGCAAGAACAGCACTCCGCTTCGACCCCGGGAGTGACAAGGCCTCTGTGGCAAGAACAGCACTCCGCTTCGACCCCGGGAGTGACAAGGCCTCTGTGGCAAGAACAGCACTCTGCTTCGACCCCAGGAGCGACAAGGACTCTGTGGCAAGAACAGCACTCCACTTCAACCCCGGGAGCGACAAGGACTCTGTGGCAAGAACAGCACTCTGCTTCGACCGCGGGAGAGACGAGGACTCTGTGGCAAGAAAAGCACTCTGCTTCGACCGCGGGAGCGACAAGGCCTCTGTGGCAAGAACAGCACTCCGCTTCGACCCCGGGAGCGACAAGGCCTCTGTGGCAAGAACAGCACTATGCTTCGACCCCAGGAGCAACAAGGACTCTGTGGCAAGAACAGCACTCCGCTTCAACCCCGGGAGCGACAAGGACTCTGTGGCAAGAATAGCACTCTGCTTCGACCCCAGGAGCGACTAGGACTCTGTGGCAAGAACAGCACTCCGCTTCAACCCCGGGAGCGACAAGGACTCTGTGGCAAGAACAGCACTCTGCTTCGACCGCGGGAGCGACGAGGACTCTGTGGCAAGAACAGCACTCCGCTTCGACCCCGGGAGCAACAAGGCCTCTGTGGCAAGAACAGCACTCCGCTTCGACCCCGGGAGTGACAAGGCCTCTGTGGCAAGAACAGCACTCCGCTTCAACCCCGGGAGCGACAAGGACTCTGTGGCAAGAACAGCACTCTGCTTCGACCCCAGGAGCGACAAGGACTCTGTGGCAAGAACAGCACTCCGCTTCGACCCCAGGAGCGACAAGGCCTCTGTGGCAAGAACAGTACTCTGCTTCGACCCCAGGAGCGACAAGGACTCTGTGGCAAGAACAGCACTCCGCTTCGACCCCTGGAGCGACAAGGACTCTTTGGCAAGAACAGCATTCCGCTTCGACCCCAGGAGCGACAAGGACTCTGTGGCAAGAACAGCACTCCGCTTCGACCCCTGGAGCGACAAGGACTCTGTGGCAAGAACAGCACTCCGCTTCGACCCCTGGAGCGACAAGGACTCTGTGGCAAGAACAGCACTCCGCTTCGACCCCGGGAGCGACTAGAACTCTGTGGCAAGAACAGCACTCCGCTTCGACCCCGGGAGCGATAAGGACTCTGTGGCAAGAACAGCATTCCGCTTCGACCCCAGGAGCGACAAGGACTCTGTGGCAAGAACAGCACTCTGCTTCGACCCTGGGAGCGACAAGGCCTCTGTGGCAAGAACAGCACTCCGCTTCGACCCCGGGAGCGACAAGGCCTCTGTGGCAAGAACAGCACTCCGCTTCGACCCCGGGAGTGACAAGGCCTCTGTGGCAAGAACAGCACTCCGCTTCGACCCCGGGAGTGACATGGCCTCTGTGGCAAGAACAGCATTCCGCTTCGATCCCGGGAGTGACAAGGCCTCTGTGGCAAGAACAGCATTCCGCTTCGACCCCGGGAGCGACAAGGCCTCTGTGGTAAGAACAGCACTCCGCTTCGACCCCGGGAGTGAGTAGGACTCTGTGGCAAGAACAGCACTCTGCTTCGACCCCGGGAGTGACTAGGACTCTGTGGCAAGAACAGCACTCCGCTTCGACCCCGGGAGTGACAAGGCCTCTGTGGCAAGAACAGCACTCCGCTTCGACCCCGGGAGTGACAAGGCCTCTGTGGCAAGAACAGCACTCTGCTTCGACCCCGGGAGTGACTAGGACTCTGTGGCAAGAACAGCACTCCGCTTCGACCCCGGGAGTGACAAGGACTCTGTGGCAAGAACAGCACTCTGCTTCGACCCCGGGAGTGACTAGGACTCTGTGGCAAGAACAGCACTCCGCTTCGACCCCGGGAGCGATAAGGACTCTGTGGCAAGAACAGCATTCCGCTTCGACCGCAGGAGCGACAAGGACTCTGTGGCAAGAACAGCACTCCGCTTCGACCCCGGGAGCGATAAGGACTCTGTGGCAAGAACAGCATTCCGCTTCGACCGCAGGAGCGACAAGGACTCTGTGGCAAGAACAGCACTCTGCTTCGACCCCAGGAGTGACTAGGACTAGAATGATGTATGTAAGTTGTCATAGGGAATGCATAGGCCTTTATCATTCATTTAAAAGAAGACAATATGTTCTCCTTTAGTAGAAAGTGGTTTTATTTAATTTTAAGACATGATATGTCACAGCAGTTAAATATGAGTCTGCATTGTGTTCAAACTTTAATATCATTTATATAAATAGGTTGATAGATGTTTTCTCCAGGAGTATATAATGGGTTTGGACATTTTAGAGAAATTCTAGATTAATGCATTACAATTTAACTAAACCCATTAGATTTTAGCTGACCAAATCTACTGTAGAAATAGTCAACTAAAATCTTATTATATTTAGTCTAACTAAAACTAGACTAAATCTAAAACAATTCAGATGACTAAAATATGACTAAAACTAAATCAAAATCTGCTGCCAAAATGAACAATATGAAGCAGAGAGGTGGGAGTGTGATGACATGGGGCTGCATAAGTGCAAAAGATTTTGGAAAGCTGGCATTTATAGAACCCAGAATGCCTGTGAATGTAATGTACCAAAATACTTGCTGACAAGATGACTTCCAGTCTCCAGAAGCTTGGCAGAAGAAGAATATTATAACATGATAATGATCAAAAGCACACTGCCAAAATCATACATGAGTTTCCAAAAAAAAAAGAAAAAAGAAAGCATCTCATTCATGAAAAAGGAGATGTACCCTGCTTTACTTGATCCAAAAGAACACATTTAGTATATGTCACGAGTTTACATGTTTGTGTAATCTTTGAATTGAATAGGGAAAAAACCTATTTGGCTTGCTGTCCTTGGTAGAGAGTTGGGGTGGCGGAGGGATGCCTGAAAACTGTTGCAGGACAGAGGTAAGCAGATGTTGATTGGCTGGATTAAATGAACCCGTACCTCCCGAACTTGTGCTATGAACTCTTTATGAACTTATTTCACAAGTTCTTTATAGAACAGGTAATGGCCTCCTAATCATCCCCATATACTGATTGGCTTCATCACTGTCTCCTCTCCACCAGTAAGCTGGTGTGTGGTGGGCGTTCTGGCACAGTATGGCTGCCGTCGCATCATCCAGGTGGTGCTGCACATTGGTGGTGGTTGAGGAGATTCCCCCTTCCATGTAAAGTGCTTTGAGTACCCAGAAAAGCGCTATATAAATTTAACGAATTATAATTATAATTAATTAGTCCTTAGAGTGACTGAAATATCTCTGCAGTCTATCTGGCAATTAGACTCGCTGGGTGGGAATAGGGATAACTTAAAACATCCTCTTATTATATATAATAAAAAATAAAAACATATTAACTAAGCTCCAAAAACAGCTTGATTGGATATTGTAAGATCTGTGACATCACACGAGCAAACACATTTGCACATAATCGCCTCTCCAGCAAGACATCGATGAATAGTAATAAATCATCACACCACAGGCCTCTCCCTCTGGCGTCCAGTGGCCCAGAACAGAACCAAACAGACAATCCAAACTGTATGTTAATTTACATTATCTCTGATAGTTTTTAATAGTATTAAGTAGGGGTGTAACGGTTCACAAAATGCACGGTTCGGTTCGGTACGGTTCGGTACGTTTCCGATACAGCAAAAAGAAAGAAATGCCAGAGAAATTTCCTTGATTAATTTTTTTTAATTATATTTTTATTAAAACTAACATCATAAAGTATGATATTTTTTTACTTTGAGCAATGATGGAGCTATACTTGGCCTTTTTTAGGAGCTTATAAAACAAAACGGCTCCTTGGACAAAATGAAATGTAATATTGTAGTAGTTATAAACAAAGGTTTATTTTAGTTCAGATTAACATTTGATTGCAGCAATTGTATTCATAATGTCAAAATAAAACCGACGTGATGTTACTTGAAAGCATTGTAGCCGACTATTCCTGCCAAACGTCCATGGTTACAGTTAGTAGTGTTACTACAGTTAGTAGTGTTACTACAGTAAACCCATGGTGAATGTTGCTGATCTGTGGACACTGGATAGTTCATTCATGGCACAATGTTTCCTCCTGGTTTCCACGTCAGCGCTGTTTGATCCGTTAATAACGGAGAAATGTGACTGTTTCTCACTAGATGTTATTACTTCAGTGGCGAATTCAAATGCTTTCTTTACTGGATTCCTCTGTGTAGTAACAGTGCTGCTTGATTAAGATCGGCTCACGCTACATTGGTCCAGACTGATAAACGGTCCGTCAACCACACAATAACGAGTAGCTCAGTTTCGTTCCACTTACATTACATTTGCCATTTGATGTTGGGCAATGTTGTGGTCACGCCAGCGTCTCTTACATTATAAGCGCGCTTGCCACGCGCGACGCAAATTCATTTGAAATAACGAAATTTTGGTCTCCAGGAAAAACGGTCCAACGAAGCGTTCGGTTAAAAAATGCGTTCCGAAAACCGAACCGAAAGCCTAGTACCGAACGGTTCAATACGAATACGTGTATCGTTATACCCCTAGTATTAAGCGAAATACAGAGCTGACAGAACACAAATGAGAGAAGAAATTGAATGTACATGAGATAATAGAAATGGTACAGATGATGCAGCATGTAAGATTCAAACACCCAACCTTTAGACTAAAAACCCAGTAACAGAGGACACATGTTTGTCTTGATGTCAAGGAGATCTTCCAAAGTGAGAATGTACACACAAAAGCATTAGATACCATGCTAACCAAAAACTAACATAGAAGCACATCAGTTTACTGTTAGCCTGATAGCTGAAGAGCCACATTAGACAAAGGCCAATGGTTAAGCTAAAGTTGCGTTTGATTGAACAATTGGGAAGCCTCTCATCTAATTTTTGGTTGACATTGTTAACTTTTGAAAGACAGAAATCAAAAGTCTGCTCTATACAACCTGAAATGGACAACATTTGAAGTATCAGCAAACAACGAAAACCAGTAAATTTCACTAAGATTTGCACTTAAAAAGTTACAACCAAAATAAAAAAATATATATTTTGAACTGTGTCACGGTGGGTGGCTGTAGTGAAGCGCACGACGATGAAGATACTCAAAAAGATCTTTAATCCAAGAGTCAAAACTATAAACATAGACACAATTTTTTGATGGTGATTTTCTGACAGATTTTATTCTGCTAGGATCAGTCGCTAGCACACTTCTTGAGGCCAGGGGAGTGAGGTTTACACTCACAGCTCTTACTGGACTACATCTGAGCCACTTTTGGTGAGAATCTGATCAAATTTGAAAGCAAAGGCGGAGAGCAGAATATATTTCAAAATGGCGACTATTGTGTGACTGTAATGTGCAGAGTACTAATGTAAAGCCGCTTTTCCACCGCAGGAACTTTCCCCAGGAACTAGGGACTTTGGGGCGGTACTCGGTGTGTTTACCGCGCAGGAACCAGGGTCTAAATTAAGTTACGGGTAAAAATTTCTCCCTCAGAAAGTCCCTGCTTGCGAGCATTTCATCTGTTGCGGTGCGTGCAGTAACAGTTGTTTGCTATTCGAATCAACAATGGTGTTTAAAAAATACGACGATGAGGTTCAGGCTTTATTAAGCTTAGATTCAGAGGATGAAATCTAGCGGGAACTGTAAAGTAGTGCGCAGTCCTACGTCACTGGACTATTTGCCTAATCTTCATGGTACTTTAGACCAGGTCTGGGGGAGGAAAAGTTCCTCGGGGAGGAAAAGTTCCAAATTGGTCCAGGTTATTTCGGTGGAAACGCAGCTTGAGACATGGATTGTGATTGGTCTACTCTGCTCTGATTGGTCAGATGGCCCAGTCTGTTGTGATTGGTCTACTCTGCTCTGAGTGGTCAGATGGCCCAGTCTGCTGTGATTGGTCTACTCTGCTCTGATTGGTCAGATGACTCAGTCTGTTGTGATTGGTCTACTCTGCTCTGATTGGTCAGATGACCCAGTCTGTTGTGATTGGTCTACTCTGCTCTGATTGGTCAGATGGCCCAGTCTGTTGTGATTGGTCTACTCTGCTCTGATTGGTCAGATGACCCAGTCTGTTGTGATTGTTCTACTCTGCTCTGATTGGTCAGATGACCCAGTCTGTTGTGATTGGTCTACTCTGCTCTGATTGGTCAGATGACCCAGTCTGTTGTGATTGGTCTACTCTGCTCTGATTGGTCAGACGGCTCAGTCTGTTGTGATTGGTCTACTCTGCTCTGATTGGTCAGATGACCCAGTCTGTTGTGATTGTTCTACTCTGCTCTGATTGGTCAGATGACCCAGTCTGTTGTGATTGGTCTACTCTGCTCTGATTGGTCAGATGGCCCAGTCTGTTGTGATTGGTCTACTCTGCTCTGATTGGTCAGATGGCCCAGTCTGTTGTGATTGGTCTACTCTGCTCTGATTGGTCAGATGGCCCAGTCTGTTGTGATTGGTCTACTCTGCTCTGATTGGTCAGATGGCCTGGTCTGTTGTGATTGGTCTACTCTGCTCTGATTGGTCAGATGGCCCAGTCTGTTGTGATTGGTCTACTCTGCTCTGATTGGTCAGATGGCCCAGTCTGTTGTGATTGGTCTACTCTGCTCTGATTGGTCAGATGGCCCAGTCTGTTGTGATTGGTCTACTCTGCTCTGATTGGTCAGATGGCCCAGTCTGTTGTGATTGGTCTACTCTGCTCTGATTGGTCAGATGGCCCAGTCTTTTGTGATTGGTCTACTCTGCTCTGATTGGTCAGATGACTCAGTCTGTTGTGATTGGTCTGCTCTGCTCTGATTGGCCAGATGGCCCAGTCTGTTGTGATTGGTCTATTCTGCTCTGATTGGTCAGATGGCCCAGTCTTTTGTGATTGGTCTACTCTGCTCTGATTGGTCAGATGACTCAGTCTGTTGTGATTGGTCTGCTCTGCTCTGATTGGCCAGATGGCCCAGTCTGTTGTGATTGGTCTACTCTGCTCTGATTGGTCAGATGGCCCAGTCTGTTGTGATTGGTCTGCTCTGCTCTGATTGGTCAGATGGCCCAGTCTGTTGTGATTGGTCTACTCTGCTCTGATTGGTCAGAGGGCTCAGTCTTTTGTGATTGGTCTACTCTGCTCTGATTGGTCAGATGACTCAGTCTGTTGTGATTGGTCTGCTCTGCTCTGATTGGCCAGATGGCCCAGTCTGTTGTGATTGGTCTATTCTGCTCTGATTGGTCAGATGGCCCAGTCTTTTGTGATTGGTCTACTCTGCTCTGATTGGTCAGATGACTCAGTCTGTTGTGATTGGTCTGCTCTGCTCTGATTGGCCAGATGGCCCAGTCTGTTGTGATTGGTCTACTCTGCTCTGATTGGTCAGATGGCCCAGTCTGTTGTGATTGTTCTACTCTGCTCTGATTGGTCAGATGGCCCAGTCTGTTGTGATTGGTCTACTCTGCTCAGATTGGTCAGATGGCCCAGTCTGTTGTGATTGGTCTACTCTGCTCTGATTGGTCAGATGGCCCAGTCTGTTGTGATTGGTCTACTCTGATTGGTCAGATGGCCCAGTCTGTTGTGATTGGTCTACTCTGCTCTGATTGGTCAGATGACTCAGTCTGTTGTGATTGGTCTACTCTGCTCTGATTGGTCAGATGACTCAGTCTGTTGTGATTGGTCTACTCTGCTCTGATTGGTCAGATGGCCCAGTCTTTTGTGATTGGTCTACTCTGCTCTGATTGGTCACATGACTCAGTCTGTTGTGATTGGTCTGCTCTGCTCTGATTGGCCAGATGGCCCAGTCTGTTGTGATTGGTCTACTCTGCTCTGATTGGTCAGATGGCCCAGTCTGTTGTGATTGGTCTACTCTGCTCTGATTGGTCAGATGGCCCAGTCTGTGGTGATTGGTCTACTCTGCTCTGATTGGTCAGATGACTCAGTCTGTTGTGATTGGTCTACTCTGCTCTGATTGGTCAGATGGCCCAGTCTTTTGTGATTGGTCTACTCTGCTCTGATTGGTAAGATGACTCAGTCTGTTGTGATTGGTCTGCTCTGCTCTGATTGGCCAGATGGCCCAGTCTGTTGTGATTGGTCTACTCTGCTCTGATTGGTCAGATGACTCAGTCTGTTGTGATTGGTCTACTCTGCTCTGATTGGTCAGATGACTCAGTCTGTTGTGATTGGTCTACTCTGCTCTGATTGGTCAGATGGCCCAGTCTGTTGTGATTGTTCTACTCTGCTCTGATTGGTCAGATGGCCCAGTCTGTTGTGATTGTTCTACTCTGCTCTGATTGGTCAGATGGCCCAGTCTGTTGTGATTGGTCTACTCTGCTCTGATTGGTCAGATGGCCCAGTCTGTTGTGATTGGTCTACTCTGCTCTGATTGGTCAGATGGCCCAGTATAATTGGTCTACTCTGCTCTGATTGGTCAGATGGCCCAGTCTGTTGTGATTGGTCTGCTCTGCTCTGATTGGTCAGATGGCCCAGTCTGTTGTGATTGTTCTACTCTGCTCTGATTGGTCAGATGGCACAGTCTGTTGTGATTGGTCTACTCTGCTCTGATTGGTCAGATGGCCCAGTCTGTTGTGATTGGTCTACTCTGCTCTGATTGGTCAGATGGCCCAGTCTGTTGTGATTGGTCTACTCTGCTCTGATTGGTCAGATGACTCAGTCTGTTGTGATTGGTCTACTCTGCTCTGATTGGTCAGATGACTCAGTCTGTTGTGATTGGTCTACTCTGCTCTGATTGGTCAGATGACTCAGTCTGTTTTGATTGGTCTACTCTGCTCTGATTGGTCAGATGGCCCAGTCTTTTGTGATTGGTCTACTCTGCTCTGATTGGTCAGATGACTCAGTCTGTCGTGATTGGTCTGCTCTGCTCTGATTGGCCAGATGGCCCAGTCTGTTGTGATTGGTCTGCTCTGCTCTGATTGGTCAGATGGCCCAGTCTGTTGTGATTGTTCTACTCTGCTCTGATTGGTCAGATGGCCCAGTCTGTTGTGATTGGTCTACTCTGCTCTGATTGGTCAGATGGCCCAGTCTGTTGTAATTGGTCTACTCTGCTCTGATTGGTCAGATGGCCCAGTCTGTTGTGATTGGTCTACTCTGGTCTGATTGGTCAGATGGCCCAGTATAATTGGTCTACTCTGCTCTGATTGGTCAGATGGCCCAGTCTGTTGTGATTGGTCTGCTCTGCTCTGATTGGTCAGATGGCCCAGTCTGTTGTGATTGTTCTACTTTGCTCTGATTGGTCAGATGGCCCAGTCTGTTGTGATTGGTCTACTCTGGTCTGATTGGTCAGATGGCCCAGTCTGTTGTAATTGGTCTACTCTGCTCTGATTGGTCAGATGGCCCAGTCTGTTGTGATTGGTCTACTCTGGTCTGATTGGTCAGATGGTCCAGTATAATTGGTCTACTGCTTACATGCTACACATGTCAGAAACGAAACATGAATGAATGAATGAATGAATGATGCATTTATATAGCGCTTTCACATGTACTACTGTACACCCAAAGCGCTTTACAATCATATCAGGGGGTCTCTCCTCAACCAGCACCAGTGTGCAGCATCCACTTGGATGATACGACGGCAGCCACAGTACAACGGCGCCAGTGTGCTCACCACACACCAGCTATAGTTGGAGAGGAGAGAGAGTGATAGAGCCAATTCAGTGGATGGGGATTATTAGGAGGCCATGATTGGCAGGGGCCAATGGGTGGAATGTGGCCAGGACACCGGGGTTACACCCCTACTCTTTACGAGAAGTGTCATGGGATTTTTAATGACCACAGAGAGAGAAACAGCCATTACCTTATCTGAATTTCAGCTCTAGAGGCTTCGAAAATGCTCAGTGATTGTACACACTGGAAGGACAGAAACGATAGTGTTGATTTTGAAATCAACCGAAGATGAAACATTGGAAGAACTAGTTATTCGACCCAAACCTCCATCGCAAGGACGACTCGAACGGGACGTTTCTCAATGATACGTTTTTACTCAGTTTGTTGTGCATTATGAGATGCCTCTATCAGCATTAACAAGTGTATGTCCATCAACAATCTGATGTGTATATTTTAGGTGCACATGTGGGAACTGTATTGTTAATGGTATCAATAACGGTGCATATGTTCGCCCAGCACTAACGTAAATAACTGATGTAACATTAAAACAAATCTTGCTACATCCTTTATTTTTACTCAAAGTAGTAAGAAAAACAGACAATCTGCATTAATAGACAGTTTTAGGTAATAGTGGCCCACAGCTGATTAGCAGAACTATTTCAGTAAGACAGTAATAGCGTGAGTTAGCCGGTTAGCCGGAGACATACAAAATATACTACACCAAACTACGTATTTTGAACACTTGCTAGAAAATATATACATCAAAAATGAATCATACTTACAGGTTGGAATTCAGAGGAGCAAGTTGGTCCAAATAATCTGGGTACTGCCCCATCTTTAATGGATAAGCGTTTGGCAAATCCTGTGTTTACCTCGCAAGCAGTCGTCAGTAAAATGACGGGTACATAACAAAAAGTTATACTGCTGTTGTATCGCGGTGATAATTTTAACCACTGACTCTTCACATCCTCATCATTTGGAAGTGTATACAAAGAGAATTTTCTTTTGCAGAGCAGAAAACAGCTTCTTCTGGACATGTACACAACATGAGCCAGCTACTGTGTTTGAGGGCATCCAATGAAGACCAGAGGAGGGCATTATGCAAATTTGTTACATTGTTATGTGTGAATGTTACAGAAGTAAGAAGAAATGAAAAGAGTACTGACGACTGGTTTCAGCAGTTCAGAATTGCTTCTTTCTTTAAGGAGACAAAAACTCTGTTTATCTGCACTTTGCAGACCTTTTACATTCACAAACAGCTTTATTACCCACTGTTTGAGAGGTAATATCTAAAAAAGCATAAAAGGGGCATTTTAAACATATTCAAAAATAAATAGAATGGGATCCACAAATATATGTCAGGAATTTCACAAAAATGTATTAAATTATTAAAAGAATACAATAAAACAATAAAAAATCATTCACAAATATGTTTTTATGTCACAAACACAACTCTACCTGGCACTCATTTGTGAATCGCTTCCTGTACATTTGTGGATGGCTGCACGCATTTTTGGATTTCGAAACATTTCAAAACGTACACAAAAATCCACAAATAGGTTAGATCTTCAAATAGTCAACATGGCATCATGACTTTGCGTAAACATACACGCCACTTTCAAGTCAAGTGGCGTGTTATCTATACGCATTTTGAGCTATCCGCGTGTGTGTCCGCGCCGAAACGAACCGTCATCTTTTGCGTGTATGTGTACGCTGTTAAATGTCCGAGCGAAACGAAGCAAAATCTATATCTACATCTGTGGAGCAATATTTTTTTTCCTAGGATGGTAGGGGAAGACTCATAAATGGTATTAACCCCAGTGACGGGTAGGGTTAGGGACGGGGTTGGGGTAGGTCATATATTTAGATATATACAGTAATGTAACGTTAAGTCAAGGCGTTGATAAACACGCTGAAAAGCGATTATGCGTGTTGATAGCACGCCAATTATGGAAATACGAATTGGCGTGTCATACATACGCCATTTCATGAGATCAGTCTGAAATAGTGGATCTCCATCCACTGTCTACTCAAGCCAATCAGATAACAGTCACATTATGCTGACCAATCGTAGCACATTCTCTCTACAACTCTGACTGTTAGCAGAAAGCTCCAGGAACTGAACTGTGTGCAAAACACATTGTGGAGTTTCCCGATGGACTGGCCAGGAGATAGAGGCTGATTCCCCATTCCAACAGAGGGTGTTAGTTAGAGACCGCTTGTCTTCCGTTCATGCGTGGGACGAGGCGAGCGAAACCTCCAGGTCCTGCTCGTCCTTCTTGGGACTCTTCTGTAGTCTTAGTAGTTCAGTTGATGGCTTCAACATCCTCTAGCAGATTGGGTGTTTTGTAGGCCTTATTGGTGATGAGATGTTGAATGGGTTTTGCTCCCGGGTTAGTTCCGGCTCGAGTGTGTTTCTCCTGCGTGACGCCAGGACTTCTCTCTCCGAGAGCTCGCTCCGCTCCTGTGCACCTGCGTCTCCTCGCATGCCTTGCTGATTCACTATATAGAGGACGAGAGGAGATTCGCCTTGCAAGCAAATAAGCTTTGTATTTGTGTTTGTTTTCCCTTTTCTGTTGGGTTCTTTCTTAATTGTGGTTTTGTTAATATTTTTTGCTTTAATACTTTTGAGTTGTCCTATTGTTGTTAGTTTGTTAATTATTTTTGAAACATCTTTGTTTTATTTCTTCTTGTTATGATGCATGTTTTCTTTGTGTTATGGTAAGTTTCACTATTTAAATAAATGTGTATGCGCTATATTTTGGTAGTGTCCTTCTTCATGTTGGGTTCCCCCTTTCTGCCGAATGTAACTAGGGGTTCGTAACGCAGGGTTACATCCGTAGCCGAGACATTCCCGTTCATAGCTCAATAGCTGAACACTTTTCCACAGCGACACGCTTCACACAGACCAACACAATCCCCGACTGCTGTTCACTCAGATCTGGGAACCAGGAGTCATGACTAAACCTGATAAACTGCAGCCTGGAGTCGGCCTGTGACTGAGCAGCGAAGGAGAAGTGGCCTGAGGAACATACCCTAACTAGGGAGCGAGATGCTGCCTTACTCCTTGGCTCCTGCTACCTTCCTTCATCTGAGGATTGCCGGACGAGTCAAAGCGTGGCGTTCGTGTCATCAGCCAATGGACTGCTCTGCTTCTCTAAGGCTTCAGACTGGAGTGTGTTGTTTTGCTGTGATGTATCACACACATTTCCATCATGCATGAAATATATTTGAATATATAGTTTGTAAAAGCTTCCAAGGAAAGGAATGCGTTTATTAGAGATGTTAGCAAAATCTGCAGGGTCTAGCAATTCAACAATTCAATTAAAATCAATAAATGAGACATGTCATCATTAGAACAGCTAACAGGGTGATGCAGACAGTGCAGTGTTGTCATGGTAACATGCAGATAAAGAGGAAATGACATCGTCTTTCCCACTTCAAGGCTCTGTCCTTTAGAATGAGTAGGGCACAAGGATTCTTACTTTTGATTGGAATTCACCCTAAGTTATTCATATTCATTTATCTTGGAGTGAACGTCCTTATTGATGTGATCACACGTGTCCATAGTTTATCCACAGCTTGTGCATTACAATATTTAAAGGTCTGAAAAGAGAAACAAAATACTGCATGTATCCTCGATGGTCAGCTTGGGTCACTACCGTATGTGTGCAATTATTTACCTATTCATTTCTATATATATATATTTGAAAAATGTAATAATGAGTGAATATAGATTCCTTTTTATTAGAAATGAGATTATACATTTTACACTTGACATGTTACATTAAAGGCACCAATCTGAATAGTTACATAACCGCCAAACGTCTGGCCCCTAACCCGATCACGGGCGCATATGTCTGCGGTAATCCATGAAATATGTAAAGCAGATCGAAGTAATGACAACAGCAGACACACAGATCTCTCCCCTCGAGATCAACGATATGAAACACTGAGGATATGAGGAGGAGGAGGAGGAGAATGTGCTCATTTAACACTCATCTCTGTGGCGTTTTCACAGCATCTCTCTTCTCACTCACACACACACACACTCACACTCTGCTCTTGCACAAGCTGAACCATCTCTCACTTGCCACCCACTCGATTACAGAGCTGTGCAGGCATGAACACACACCACAACACACAATACATATACACACAAACCCCGGGCACACACACGTATCTCACAGCTCAAAGAGGTGCGCACTACACACCATTGGCACACACTGTGTAACATTACAGACACATGTAGAAAATATGCACACACACTTGAAATTAATATATTTTTAGTTTAAGTTAAACAGACATACACATCATACACACACAGTGTGTGTCATAAGGCTAAACTAAATTATTATTGATATTTATTGCTTTATATCAATATACGCATTAACAGCATTTTGACAAATTTTATTGAACACCAACTGCATTACCCACACCTCTAATCATACCAGCACAAACTATTCATTTTATATCTAAACACACACAATCATGTCACATTATGTTACATTTATACACATAACTGGAAATATACAGAGAAACTAATGCAATTGCTGGCACATACAAAGCGCACGGGTCTCTCTCTCTCTCTCTCTCTCTCTCTCTCTCTCTCTCTCTCTCTCTCTCTCTCTCTCTCTCTCTCTCTCCCACACACACACACACACACGCACACACACACACCATTTAAAGCACATATAACTGCGCAATGTGCTCTGCTAACACCCCCGAGATAAACTAATTCTGCAGATTTCTCATTATAACCGGCTGCAGTTCACACTCAGTTCAGTTCAAACGAATCGCATAAATACCAGTTTCTTAAATCATCATATACATCAGATAACACACACATACATAGGCTATATTAACTTAATCTATTTTATACTCTATTCATTACAGTATATACATTTCATCTTCTTTCAAACATACACAGTATTAAAGGGTTATACGCATTACATTTGTCATTTCTCTCTGCTACTCAATCATACAGGGTTTTTATACTTACCTTGATTTCCTTCTCCCTCTTTCTGGCTGGTCGGTGTTTTCCTGTCTTTACAGTGTGTGGCAGGCTTTCTGATTGGTAGCTGGCTGCGATCTTCCTTTGTCTCAGACTGGGGTTCTGTGGATGTTTTACCTTCTCTTTAGTTAGGATTTTGTAGGATTCAGCGTTATGGAGAGTGTTTGCGGTGAGGAAGATGCTTTCATTTTCCTCTCTGAGTGTCAGTTCTGCCTTCCTCCCAACAGCCTGTAGGAGTGAGTCATCAGCCCTCGACCAATCACAGGCTGAGTATCTGAATCTCATCAGAATCACAAGAAAGCTTGTTGAGCGATAGAAGTGGGCAGAGCCGTCCATTATAGCTCCAAAAGGAGACAAGATGCGCAGGTTTAAATGAGAGAGAGAGAGAGAGAGAGAGAGAGAGAGAGAGAGGGGTATTCACAGAAAACAAGGGAGAAAAAAGCCCAAAATATTTTTTTTAAAGGTCCAAGCACCGAATGTGTTTTTGTGTTTGTACTGATTTTCTTATTCTTCCTTATTTTGTCATGATCCGGGTTCCTCCCTTCTCTGTCTCCCTCTTGTGGTCACACATTACATTCACTCTCTACACTTTCTCTTTTGTCTCATCAGGTTCAGCTGTTCCCGTTTATCTTAATCTCCCCACACCTGTCTCTCCTTTCCTCTAATGCTTCCTACTATTTCTAACTCTCTCTTTCTCTGTCTTTTGTCAGTTTATTGCAAACTATACATGCAGATAACATTGCTCTTACCTCTCTCATCAAGAGTCGCGTCTTGTCCCGTCCTGTCCTGTCCTGTGTGGTTCGTGTGGATGCTTCGCCTTGTGCTGGTAGATTCTTCCGTTATCTTGCACGCTCACATAACTCTGCCCTGCCAATTCAGACGCTGTGTTCCTGGCCAGACGTCGTATCCAGTCTACGGTACACTCAACGGGTCTCGTCTCTCTCTCGGCAGTCTGCACTGGGGTCTCAGCCTCGCCAAACGCGTGGCCGCGTTTCAAGTTTCCCAGTGACTATACTTTCTACGTCCTGCTGTTTGTGTTCCTTTTCTACAAGTGAAGATTTCTGTTTGGACTGGTACCTGAGAATCCTGAGAAGATTTATGTTCCTTATTTAATTCAGTGATTCGTGCCTCTTTTCATTAAAGACTGTTATCATTGTGAAAACTCGCTTTTGGTCCTCTGTTCTCTAAATACCGTAACAGAATAAACTGACCAAGGATGGACCAAGCGAGCGGCATTCCCTTTCAAGCGGCAGTCGAACTTCAGGGTGCCATGCTGGGCAGACACGAGCAGGAGATATCCACCGCTCGCCAGGCTGTCGACTCTCTCGCTAATCAGATGGCGGACCTCTCTCATCAGGTTCATCTGGTACGCCACGAGCCACCCGCCTCTGAGACCCGTGAGGGCTCTGAACCACGTATCAACAACCCTCCTGTCTATTCCGGTGAGCCTACTCAATGCCGCTCATTCCTCACTCAATGCGAGGTAGTTTTCTCGCTACAACCTGCCACTTACGCCCGGGAGCGAGCCAAGGTCGCCTATGTAATCTCTCTCCTCGCTGGACGGGCCCGGGACTGGGGAGCGGCTAACTGGGAGGCAGAGGGTGATTGCGTCTTTGACTTCACACTTTTCAAACAGGAGATGATCCGTGTCTTCGACCGGTCAGCACATGGCGAGGAGGCTTCACGACTTCTTTCGTCTCTTCGCCAGGGGAGACGTTCGGTCACTGACTTCTCCATTGAGTTCCGCACCCTTTCAACATCCTGCGGGTGGAACGAGCCGGCTTTGGTTGCGCGCTTTCTGGAGGCGTTGAATCCTGACCTTAAGGACGAGATCTTCATGCGCGAGGTGCCGGCTCGACTTGATAATCTCATCGATTTGGCGATCCGGATCGAGAAGCGGTTTGACTTGCGTCACAGAGCACGTAGGTCCCAAGCCGCCCTGGTTCCAACTTTTTCCACTAACGCTTCTCCTCATGCTTCTGACACGGACCCAGAACCCATGCAGCTTGGTGGTCTCCGTATTACCTCTAAGGAGCGCGAGCGACGCATTACCAATCGTCTGTGTATGTACTGTGCGTCAGCCACCCACTTTGTCACTAACTGTCCGGTAAAAGCCAGAGCTCGTCAGTAGGTGGAGGGTTACTGGCGAGCGTGATGTCTAGGAACTCTCCATCCAAGTCTTGTACTACCCTTCCGGGACTTCTTCGGTGGCCCGTTTCATCTGTCTCCTGCGAGGTTCTGATCGACTCAGGGGCGGAGGGGAATTTCCTCGATGAGGGGTGGGCTCAGAAACAAGGTATTCCTCTCATAGACTTAAAAGACTCTACCCCCCTCTATGCCCTAGATGGTAGCTTCCTTCCCAGGATAAAGCAGAGGACTATCCCTCTGACGCTTACCGTCTCGGGTAACCATAAAGAGACAATTTCCTTTTTAATTTTTCGTTCCCCCTTTTCTCCTGTGGTACTTGGTCATCCGTGGCTAGTACAACATAATCCCCACGTCAACTGGTCCGACGGATCCATTCTGTCATGGAAATTGTCTTGTCATGTTGAGTGTCTAACCTCTGCTGTTCCTCCTGTTTCCTCTGTCTCTGTTTTTCAGGAGGAGCCCGGTGATTTGTCTGGAGTTCCGGAGGGTTATCACGATCTGCGGGAGGTCTTTAGTCGTGCCCGGGCCACTTCTCTCCCCCCCCATCGTCCGTACGATTGTAGTATCGACCTTCTTCCAGGGGCCACGCCCCCGCGCGGCAGAATATATTCTCTATCGACTCCCGAGAGGAAGGCGCTAGAGAATTATCTGTCCGATTCTCTTAATGCCGGTACTATTGTTCCATCCTCGTCACCCGCCGGAGCAGGTTTCTTTTTTGTCAAAAAGAAGGACGGTTCGTTACGTCCCTGTATCGATTATCGAGGGCTGAACGAGATTACGGTCAAGAACCGTTATCCCTTGCCTTTAATGTCGTCAGCCTTTGAGATCCTACAGGGAGCTAAGATTTTCACCAAACTTGATCTTCGTAACGCTTATCATCTTGTTCGTATAAAGGAGGGTGACGAGTGGAAGACCGCTTTTAATACGCCCCTCGGTCACTTTGAATACCGGGTTCTACCGTTCGGTCTGGTCAACGCTCCGGCCGTGTTCCAAGCCCTTATCAATGATGTCTTACGAGATATGCTAAATATATTTGTATTTGTCTATCTCGATGACATTCTCATTTTCTCTCCCTCACTTCAAGTTCATGTCCAGCACGTTCGTCGAGTCCTTCAGCGTCTGTTAGAGAATCGACTCTTTGTCAAGGCAGAGAAATGTTCGTTTCATGTCGCGTCGGTTACGTTTCTGGGCTCAGTCATTTCGGCGGAGGGAATCAGTATGGATCCTGCAAAGGTCCGGGCGGTCACTGAATGGCCCATTCCCGACTCTCGGGTCGCGCTTCAACGCTTTCTTGGTTTTGCCAATTTTTACCGTCGATTCATACAAGGCTTTAGCCAAGTAGCCGCGCCCCTCACTGCGCTGACGTCTGTTAAGTCCCGCTTTAGATGGTCAGAGGCTGCTCACGCGGCTTTTGTCCAGCTAAAGAGCCTCTTTACCTCCGCTCCTATCTTAGTCTCTCCCGTCGTCTCGGAACCGTTTATTGTTGAGGTCGATGCCTCGGAGGTCGGGGTCGGGGCCGTCCTTTCTCAGCGCTCTTCTACGGACGGAAAGGTACATCCCTGCGCATTTTATTCTCATCGCCTCACGCCCTCCGAACGAAATTATGATGTTGGCAACCGTGAACTGCTCGCCGTTCGTTTGGCGCTGGGCGAATGGAGACACTGGTTGGAGGGTTCTCCCGTTCCTTTCGTCGTTTGGACAGATCATCGAAATTTAGAATACATCCGTTCGGCTAAAAGACTCAATGCCCGTCAAGCCCGCTGGGCTCTGTTTTTTACGCGTTTTGACTTTTCCATCTCATTTCGCCCAGGTTCTAAGAATGTCAAACCTGATGCCCTTTCTCGCCTCTTTGAGTCCCCCACCGCTGCCGTTACCCCTGAGGTTATTATTCCTCCCGGTCGTGTCGTGGGTACCGCCGTGTGGGGGGTCGAGAGGTTAGTCAAACGCGCTCTATCTCAGGTTTCCGTGCCGCGTAACTGTCCTAAGGATCTCCTTTTTGTTCCCATGTCCGTTCGCCGCGCTGTTCTCCAATGGGGACATGCGTCCAAATTGTCTGCCCATCCCGGCGTTCGGGGCTCTCTTGCTTTTATCCGCCAGCGCTTCTGGTGGCCCACTATGGGACGCGATACACGTCGCTTTATCGCCTCTTGTATTACCTGCGCACAAACCAAGACCAGCAATTCTCCCCCAGCTGGTTTGCTTCGACCGCTCCCTGTTCCAGCTCGACCCTGGTCTCATATAGCTCTTGATTTCATTACCGGGCTTCCTTCGTCGGCTGGCAATACGGTTATCTTAACTGTTGTCGATCGCTTTTCAAAATCCGCACGTTTCATCCCACTCGCTAAACTCCCATCTGCCAAAGAGACAGCCCAGATAATGGTAGATCATGTTTTCAAAGTACATGGGTTACCTACCGACGTGGTTTCTGATAGAGGTCCGCAATTCTCCGCTTTCTTCTGGAAGGAGTTTTGCCGTCTCATTGGGGCTACTGCCAGCCTCTCGTCGGGTTTTCATCCCCAAACCAATGGGCAAGCCGAACGCGCCAATCAGATTGTTGTCCGCATTCTCCGCAGCCTTGCTCATCGTTGTCCCACGTCATGGTCTGAGCAACTGGCCTGGGCAGAGTATGCGCATAATTCCCTCCCATCCTCTGCTACGGGTCTTTCACCTTTCCACTGTTGCCTCGGTTACCAGCCTCCTTTATTTTCGTCTCAGGAGACTGTATCCAATTCACCGTCGGCTCAGGCCTATATTGACCGTTGTAAAAGCACTTGGAGGAGGGTGAGAACTGCACTTCGTCGCTCTAACACTCGCATGAGCATCACCGCCAATAGGCGTCGGGTTAAGAGTCCGCGCTACGTTCGTGGCCAGCGTGTGTGGCTTTCCACCGCAAATTTGCCATTACATTCTGAGTCCCGTAAGTTGGCGTCCCGTTTTATCGGGCCTTTTCGTATTATTAAGATCATTAATCCTGTCGCGGTACGACTTCGCCTTCCACCCTATCTCCGTCGGGTCCATCCTGTTTTCCATGTTTCACATATTAAACCCATCGTTCGCGCGCCCTCTCGTCCTGTTTGCCCACCTGTTCAGATTGATGATTCTCCTGTTTTCCGAGTTCGTCGCATCCTTGACACACGTCGCCGGGGTCGTGGTCACCAGTACTTAGTCGATTGGGAGGGGTATGGGCCGGAGGAGAGAAGCTGGGTACCCTCTCGGGACATCTTGGACCCTTCGCTTATTGATGAGTTCCTCCGTTCTCGCCAGTCCTCCTCCTCGGGAGCGCCAGGGGGCGCTCGTTGAGAAGGGGGTACTGTCATGATCCGGGTTCCTCCCTTCTCTGTCTCCCTCTTGTGGTCACACATTACATTCACTCTCTACACTTTCTCTTTTGTCTCATCAGGTTCAGCTGTTCCCGTTTATCTTAATCTCCCCACACCTGTCTCTCCTTTCCTCTAATGCTTCCTACTATTTCTAACTCTCTCTTTCTCTGTCTTTTGTCAGTTTATTGCAAACTATACATGCAGATAACATTGCTCTTACCTCTCTCATCAAGAGTCGCGTCTTGTCCCGTCCTGTCCTGTCCTGTGTGGTTCGTGTGGATGCTTCGCCTTGTGCTGGTAGATTCTTCCGTTATCTTGCACGCTCACATAACTCTGCCCTGCCAATTCAGACGCTGTGTTCCTGGCCAGACGTCGTATCCAGTCTACGGTACACTCAACGGGTCTCGTCTCTCTCTCGGCAGTCTGCACTGGGGTCTCAGCCTCGCCAAACGCGTGGCCGCGTTTCAAGTTTCCCAGTGACTATACTTTCTACGTCCTGCTGTTTGTGTTCCTTTTCTACAAGTGAAGATTTCTGTTTGGACTGGTACCTGAGAATCCTGAGAAGATTTATGTTCCTTATTTAATTCAGTGATTCGTGCCTCTTTTCATTAAAGACTGTTATCATTGTGAAAACTCGCTTTTGGTCCTCTGTTCTCTAAATACCGTAACATATTTGTCTGCCCTAAAAGTTTAGTTTTTAGTTTAGTTTATTTTTTTTCTAAAGCACATTTCTACTGCCTCAAGTGCAGCCCAATGTGCTGTACAAAGCCATCGATAAACACAGAGAACACAAAACACAACAACATAAAATTAATATTTAGTTCTCTCCTGGGTTAGAGTCAAACGGCAAACTAAAAGTGCTTCTTCACAGAGCGGACGGCAAGTGGCTAGTTGTTCCATAAGCTAGGACCGGCTATCGAAAAGGCGCGATCACCTGTCGCTTGAGTCGGGACCGCGGTACCTGGAGCAATCATTTATCTGCCGATCTCAGATGCTTTACTGGCTGGTGCGGAATAATAAGATCCGACAGATAGGAGGGCGCGAGACCATTACATTTAAAAAAAAATATTAATAGGTCCTTGAAGTCGATCCGAAATCTGATAGGTAGCCGTTGAAGGGATGTTAGAATCGGGGTGATTCTGTCCCTCTTTCTCATACCGGTCAATAGCCTAGCAGCGGCATTTTGATCCGATTCACCAATGACTGAGAGAGTCGTAAATACACCACATTACAATAGTCCAGTCTGGATGATATAAAAGCATGGATGATCGTCTCCAAATCTCTAAATGAGAGCATAGGTTTCATTTTTACATTAATGCATTTGGCAGATGCTTTTATCCAAAGCGACTTACTTTGCATCTTGCTTTCCCTGGGAATCAAACCCATGACCTTGGCGTTGCAAGTGCCAATGCTCTACTGTTTGAGCTACATTTAAGCTATTAATCTTAAGTAGTAGAAACTAGTTTTCACCACAGCACTAACTTGTACTAAAAGTATATGGGCGTCAGAAGCCCCGAACTTGACTGGATGGATCCACTCGTGTACCGACACTAGGAGGCACAATAAGGCAATTTGCATTTTGGAACATAACTTTGGAACCGTGAGAGCTAAACACAAAGCTCTTTTTCCAGAATCCTTGAGTCAAGCACAACAAAATGTATATGTCCAATTTAATTTCCGTTTAATTTTTTTCTGCCATTTTGTTCATAATCAATGTTCTTATTAACATACCTTTTCAAGTTCCTCTTAGGCCTTTTGCCCGATCTTCACCAAAATAGGCAGGCAGCAAGTTAATTAATAGACCCATTTCACATTTCCAGGTTTCTCAGAAGCGACGTTGTCATAGTTGGGTAAACTTCTATTGCAGTGAATGAGAGAAAACATTAAACATTAGTTAGTTAATAGTTCACCGCAGTCGACAGTGCAAAGTTTGTGAAGCAAATGCCTAAAATGTTTAGCTTGATAATTCATCAAGCTGTAATGGATTTCAGGAAACGGTTCACCACCTCAACAGTGAAAACTGTCATGGCTAGCACTAGCACAGCTAATAGTAATGTCGCCATGCCAGTGACAGAGCCTGGTGACGGCAGAGGAGCTACTTCTACTGCTGGATGACGACACTTGCCCGGATGATTTAGGGTAGGATGGACCTGTGCAAGTCAGATTAACCCTCTGGGGTCGGCGGCCATGCCGCCGCGATCACCTCGCTTTTTTTCTTATCAGTGCAAAATAGACTCAAATAACTATTTTTGTCATACAGGCAAGTGTTATACATCATTCCAAATACTATCACAAATACTAATAGTCCACATGAAGGAACGCGAACCTGTAAACGCCCTCATTACCTCAAAAGAAAGAATCAAACTTCATCAGTCCTCTGCTTTCCATCGAGTTTGGAAGACAAGCTTCAAGTTTACCTTGGATTTAGCTCAGAAGAAGAATAATGCGATTTGAAGATAAGATTTTTAAGGTAAGAAATTAATTATCACTTATAATAGTTAACGTGTTATTGTTGCATAAACTTCACATTGTTCTAGTTGAACTGGTGCCAGACTAAAATGTATGAAATCGACGGAAACATGTTGAGTTGAGACTATAGAGAGGCAACCTTTCAATGCTAAATAAATATACATGTACGACACGAGGATGTTTTAAGCTTGATAATATAAAACACAGCATGATATAAAAGTAGGCTAGTATGAGTGTACCAATATGATGAATATTATAATGTTTAGACCCGTGTTTACTGTTAAATACGCTGGTTGTGGGTATCCGTTCAAACGTAGATGTTTATAATGCGGTAACAATAATGTAAACCATTGTAAGTTATGGTCACTCGCACTGTGCATTTGAAAGCACAGCTTGTTTTTTCTCTTGTGTAGTGTACTGAAGTGTTCCTTTTTATTGATTTATCGTTATAGGCCGCCTGCATTTCTGTAAAGTAAAAATTATTGTTAATTTTATATGCAGGTGATCTTCGTGGAACTGGGTACACTAGGTCCTCATCAGCAACATCTGGAGGAGGAGGTACTTCATCCATGGTAGGTTCTGTTGGGGAAGAGAACAGAGGTTCAGTGAAGGGTTTCAGGAGGGAGACATGAAATGAAGGTGACACACGGTAGTGAGGTGGAAGGTTGAGCCTGTATGTGACCTCAGTAACCTGCCTCTGCACAGTGAAGGGACAAATGTAGCGGGGACTCAGCTTACGGCAGGGCAGGCGAAGACTGATGTCGCGGGTGGAGAGCCAAACCCTTTATCCCGGCTTGTATTGGGTGGCTTCAGCTCTAAGGACATCCGCGTGTAGTTGGTGTCTGCTGGAGACGCACGTGCGCTGAGTCCCATACCCTCTCGGTCTCTTTGATCCAGTGATTGACAGCTGGAACCTCAGAGACTTCTCCAGACCAGGGGAAGAGAGGAGGTTGGTCGCCGAGGATACATTGGAACAGAGTAAGCGCAGTGGTGGATTGGCGCAGGGAATTATGGGCATACTCTGCCCAGGGGAGGTAGCAGCTCCAGCTGTCTTGGTGCTGGTGGCAGTATGACCGCAGGTATCTCCCGATCTCTTGGATCTTGCGCTCAGTCTGGCCGTTGGTTTGCGGATGGTAACCTGATGATAGATTCACTGAGACGCCGAGGAGTTTGAAGAGGGTCTTCCACACCCGGGAGATGAACTGGGGACCTCTATCCGATACGATGTCTTCTGGTAGATAATGACGGAATACTTGTTGGAACAGGAGTTCTGCGGATTCGAATGCGGTGGGCAGAGGATGAGGGATGAGGGACTCAGGGATGAGTTTACAGGCCTTGGAGAAGCGGTCAACGACGACAAATACACAGGTGTGATGGTTGGACGGAGGAAAGTCTGTCATGAAGTCAATGCCAAGGTGGGTCTAGGGATGTCTGGGTATCGGCAGAGGTACCAACTTTCCCTCGGGTAGCTTCCTTGGCGTGTTTGTGATGGCAAAGACTGAGCACCCTCTGATGTATCAGGAGATATCCTGGGCCATGTTGGGCCACCAGTAGCGATCCTGTATGAGCGAGAGGGTTCGCTGGCTGCCTGGGTGTCCAGAGCCCTAGAGGTGTGTGCTGAGTCCATGAGGGAGAGACGGCAGGCAAATGGTACATACTACCATCCCTCGGCGGAGCAGGTTTGGTGCGAGTGGCTTGGAGGATCTGATCGTCGAGGGACCATTGGATTGGGCTGACTACCATGGCTGGAGAGGGAACTGGTTCTGGAGGACAGGTTTCAGGTTCAGGATGATACAGACAGGATAAGGCATCCACCTTGCAATTCTTGGTACCAGGTCGGTAGGTCACAGTGAAATCGAACCATGTGAAGAATAGCGCCCAACGGGCTAGTCGTGGGTTGAGCCACTTGGCCTCTTGGAGATACTATAGGTTCCGGGGATCGACCTCGAAGCTGTGATGAGCTCCCTACAGCCAGTCTCTCCATTCCTCCAAGGCAAGCTTGATGGCGAGCAGCTCACGATTTCCGATGTCGTAGTTCTGCTCCACCGGGGACAGCTTCTTGGAATAGAATGGGCTTCGGTGGCCAAGGGGTTCCAGGACAGACTTGGGCCGGTTCTTGAGGAGTGAGGTGAGAGGTGAGCTGAGAAAACTGTAATTCTGGATGAATCTGCGATAGAAGTTGGCGAAGTCTAGGAAGCGTTGGAGTTCCTTGACGGTGACAGATTGGGGCCAGTTGTGGATGGTGTCCACCTTCCTCTGGTCCATCTGGATACCTTGTTGGTCGATGATGTACCCGTGGAACTGGACAGATGGTGTGTGGAACTCGCACTTCTCCAACTTGAGATAGAGGTGGTGTTCTCTTAGCTTCTTGAGGACCTGCGTCACGTGGTGGCGATGTTCGGCCAGGTTCCGGGAGAAGATCAGAATATTGTTGATGTAGACGATGATGAAGCGTTGGAGGTACTCCCAGAGGAAGAGGATAACTGTATTTAACAGTCTGTGCGTTAAGGGCCTGGTAGTCGATACACGGCCGCAAGTCTCCGTCCATCTTGGCCACAGAGAGAAGAGGATGAAACGTTGTTTAAGAGCCTTTTGAACGTACTCCTCCATGGCCTTCTGTTCCGGGATGGATAGTGGATAGACTTTACCCTTAGGTGGCCCCAGGCAGCAGGTCGATGGCGCAGTCCCATGCCCGATGAGGTGGTAGAGGGGTCACCAACCGTTTGCTGAATACATCCTGCAATGCCCGGTACTCTGGAGGGATTTCAGTTTTACTCTCAGTCTCTGGGCTTTCGACGGAGGTGGAGTTTCAAGAGATTTCAAGAGATGTCGACAGGTCCGACGTGTAGAAGGTTTGATCACAGAAGACAAACAGTTCTGGAAGCAGGAATCACTCAATTGCAGAATCTCTCCAGAGTTCCAATTGATGGTGGGTTCGTGTTGGGTCATCCAGGGGCATCCCAGGACGAGGTCAGCGGTGCTTCCAGCACCAAGAACAAGATCTTCACCTCATGCAGGCAGCCGACACGTAGCGTGACTGAGGGGGAGAAGTGGCGAACACGACCACGGCCCAGCGGCTTGCAGAGGATGGTGTGAATGGTTCATTCTTGTGAGCAGCGTTTCCTCTGGAGGTTGAGTCTTTGGAGAAGTTGATAAGAGATGACGTTCCCTGCAGACCCAGAGTCGATGAGCGCTTGCACTGAAACGAGAAGTTTTGGGTTTAGAATTTGGACAGGCGTGCGAGTGAAAGGTGCAACTTTGGGCAGAAACTGGATGGTACTCACCACTGGGTGTGGTGGTCGTATCGGGCAGTTGTTGATATGACCTTCTCCCCCACAATACAGACACAAGTGCTGTGTTAGTCTTCTTTGATGCTCAGCGTTGGACAGATGGTAAGTGTCTACCTGCATGTGTTCTGGTGCTGGAAGGGCGACAGATGGAGAGATGGGTGGAGGATGCAAAGCGGGTTGTTCCAATGAGTGGGCTGAAAGATGGTGAGAGATACACACAGCTTTCTGAATGAAACTCTCCAAACCGACAGTGTCGTCATAAATGACCATCCTGTGGCGCACTTCTGGGTTCAGACCTTGGCGAAAGGCTGTCAACAGGGCCGTCTCATTCCAGCCGCTAGATGCCTCCAACGTGTGGAAATGCAGAGCATAAGTGTTTATTAAAAGCAGAGTGGTGCTGGAACAATGGGAACCAGATGATGGTGACTTGTAGAATGATGATGGTGACTGATGGTGGCAAGGAACCAAAACTCCATCAGGGACAGAATGGAGAATAAAACCTTGGGAGAAACCAGACTCAGTCGGAGGGCCAGTTCTCCTCTGGCCAATGAAGGAACAGTGTATGATTCGGGCAGCATTACAAGTCAGATTGTATCGGAACATTTACAGTATTTATCCATTTCCATCTTTTTGGAAGTCGAAGTAATGTGCCTTTTTGTCTTTTGTATCTTAGGACTATATTGTGTTGTAAATAAATCCAAGTAATAAAAAAGCCATTCTTTTTTAAATCTCTCCTCATTCTTTGTTTATAGTTCCCTCACAGTCCCACCTGATAGGGCCATTAGGGGAGGGTCTTTGTCTTCCCAGGTGTGAAACACATCAATATTCATGATGATTCACGCCTCCTCGCATACAGCTTTCTTACACAAAACATGTATACAAATTTTAAATGTGGGCAGGATGATTTTCACATCGTTTTGAAGCATGTATACTACGTGATGCAATTTTCAAAAGCCTTGTGAACAAATAGTCAGTATGGGTTTTATGGCCTTTTTCACAAACCACACATAAACTGTGCAACGCAGATCTCGATCGAGCAGCGCAGAGTGAGACTAGCAGAGATGGGGGACTCGAGTCACATGACTTGACTCGAGTCAGACTCGAGTCGCAAATTTAAGGACTTGAGACTTGCTTTACTAAATTAAGAAAATGACTCGACTTGACTTTGACTTGAGATCCAATGACTTGAGACTTGACTTGACTTGAACTGTATGACTCGAGAATGACTTGATATACATTTTTATATAAATCATCGCAACATCCATTGATAAACAAAATGAAAGCAACGGAACCATTGACGTCATCAGATTCTGCGCGATTGCGTGACGCTGCACAAGCCCAGAAATAGCCTACATCGCGGTGAGCGAGCTAAATACAAAAACATCTCCCTGCATCGTATCCTTTTGGATTTAAACACTAGACAATTACCATATTCATGCAAGAAGATTTGTTGTACGCATAATAACTGGCAAGGGATATCGGACGACCATCACAACCTCGAACAGTCGAACTTCATTCACCACGTCTAAAAGTAAGCTATGGCTTGTTTAACCTGTTTGTTATAGTTAATTTGACTATCTTTAAATCTAGAGAGAATAATATTGGTCAAAACAGCATGCCTCTTTATACACAGTTATGTTTTCAAATGTAGCTTAATGTTGTCAATATTCAAATGATAATTAATGATGGTATATGTTTTGTATAACATTTGCCACATTTCTTTTTAAATCATGCTTTAAAGCCAAAAATTTTGTTCTTTCCAATGACGAAAAACAATATAGAAAAGTGTTAGTTTTGTCGTTTTATGTTTCTCTTAATGTTATCAGGGGGTTGGTGGCAAAAAATGCCAGCAGAATTAATATGCACCCAAAATTCAAAATGTGGTGGAAAAATGGCCCTAGTATGGGTTATTTTCATAATTATAACATATATAAAAAAATATTTCCAGATTATTGGCGCGATTGCAAATGTGATGATTTTATAAAACAGTTCAGTAAACAAAGAGTGAATATTGTGATGTGACATTTTAGACATAATATTCCAAATATTCTCTGTTTTTGCTCTATTTCTCCAATGACAATAGTTCCAAACAAGCCACAGAAAGAGTTATGCGTATTTGTGATTCAGTGACCTAGTTGCTTAGTTCCAGAACGAATCTGTCATTTTGAACAAATCAGTTGACTGCTTCTATGACTCGTACATTAAGACGGTGATTTGGCGCCACCTATTGGCGGTTTTAACTTCATAATAGGCTAAATGCCAACGGCTGTTATATAACTTATATAAAGGGGATGCCAGTTTGAAGAATGCCATTTGGTGGCATAGGAACCATTATACTTGAATTGTGAATTGTTTAATACCTTTTAATGGTCTTCTGCAATGTTTGAGGCATATATATTTTTTCATGCTTTAATGTTGGCCTAATTTCAGTTACATTTACATTTTAGGCTATGTAGTTTGAAATTGTATTTATTTTTTATTTTTTAGATTTTTATTGTAGTAACCACTCAGCTGTATGTGGAAATGCATATTTAAAAAAAATGTTGCAAATAAAACCATAGTCCACAACTTATGTAGTTTTAACTTATTTTAATATATAAATTCAGTGAAATCATCAAACGTTTGTATGACTTGCCAGTGACTTGTGACCCAAGCTACGACTTGACTTGACTTGCTTGACATAAGGCAGTGACTTGACTTGACTTGCTTGCTTTTATAAAAAATTGACTTGGACTTGCTTGAGACTCGAAGGTTAAGACTTGAGACTTGCTTGTGACTTGCACATGTGTGACTTACTCCCACCTCTGGAGACTAGACTTGACCCAGCAGTTAAAACCAAAGGCTTCCATGACTGGAAACAAGCCGTGGAAACCAGGATTCAACAGACTTCAAAGAACATTTGACTTGATATATAGTATGTGGAAAGAAAAAGTAAGCCGAATAGACAAAGGTAAATAAATCTTGACACTACTGCATGTAGAACAAATACAGTGATATCGATACTACATGTATTATTAAAATTGAAGTTCTGAACCTGGTGTCCAATCGGTTAAAATTGAGGTAAAATTTAGGCCTTTGATCATATGGATGAAGTTGGGAGTTCATGTCATTACTGAATTCAGCATCAGGAAGGACCCACAGTTGGCTGAAATTGTGCAAACAATTCCAAAACATGCCACCTACACAAGCCATGAAGTTCAAAACAAACTCAATGTAATGAGAAGCATTGTGACTGACTCAATAGTGAAGGTAATCAGTGATTCATGGTTTATGGTGAAAGTAGATGGAACCAGGGACCCTACTGCAATGGAAACCATTTCTATTGTAGTTCGCTACTTCAGTGAAGAAACACTGGAAAATTACAGAACGACTGCTTGTGATGACCATCAGAAACATGATCCTTTCAGAGCTGACCAAGGCAGGCTTGAATACGTCTAGGATTCTGTGTCAAGTGTACAATAGAGCCGCGGTGATGGCGGACAAATGTGGTGGAGTTCAGCGACTTTTGCAAGAAAAAGATGGCCGGGAGATACTTACATACACTGCTTAAACCATCAGCTGCACTTAGTTGTTGTGCATGTGTATCTGCTGAGCAAGCAATTAAAGACTTCTTCCCTAAGCCCACCGTTGCCCTGCAATATAGAGGTGACAGATCAAACGTTTACTTGCCAGAGGTGGACAGGCCACATGGCTACTGTTGCTGTCATCGTCAGTTCCTTCGAGGACATTACATCAGTTCTTGAGCATGTCAGCTCTGCAAAGGCTTATGGAGCTGAAGTTTGCGTGAACGCAGTCGGACTGTTAAGGGATGTGACGGATGAAAGCTCTGTTTTATTCTGTCATTTGGTTCACAAAGTTTTCATTTGATAAAATTCAATAAAAGTCAAGTCAACGGAGTTATCTTTAATAAATTAAAATGAAAAATATATACATATATAAAATAATATATTTGAAGTTTCAATCATTTAATATTATTAAAAATGTCTCACTTCAATTTGATTGAATTTTGTTATGAAATTCAAATGCGTAAAAATGGGCTAAACTATTTTTGAGTGTGTGCATGCACTAAAACATTAAATGTTAAAACATCCACCCCTGGTTTCACAGACAAGGGTTAAGCTGCTAGTCACAGACAAATGCATGTTTGACTGAAAGCATGTCAGTGCCATTGTTTTGCACACCAGTTCTGTTTTTTTATAGGCATGTTTATAAAAGCTACTTAAATGTCCTACTTGAACTAAGGCCTAATCCTGGGTTAATCTAAACTCTATCTGTGAAACCTGGCACAAGAGTTAGACTAAAGACAGGAGCCATGTAAAATGTATTTTGACGTGGGTTTGCATAGCCTGTTTTTTGTTTGTGTGTTTTCAATTTCTGTCTAAATAACTAACAGCATTTTTAATTATTCTTCAATGTTTTGCTATTCGGAAATGACAGAAGACTTTTCAGTTAACACAACCTCTAATTAAAACGCAAGGAGAGGATACAGACCGTTAATGAAGACCTGGCATGAATCTTGTGTAGCATGAGTGTGTTCATCTCCGCAGTGAAGATGAATTCTGCATTCTCTGGGACACGACAGATACACCTGTCCCAGCAAAACAGGGTTGACAGGTAAATAAGACCCTGAGTGAGTATGTAGTTGAAGAAACAACTGCCAACATCAATGATAAATTGGAGCTACACCGACTGTACTTCACTGCTTTGGATCATATTCTTGGTGAAATGTAAGTGTGGTTCAGTGAACATAATTCAAAGTTGGCCCAGAAAATAAGACTTTTAAGATGTAAAGTCCATAAAGCTCATCATGGATTTAACAAAGTCTAGCATTGTGGAAAAGGAGTGCATCGTTGCACAGCAATATATCTCCAGAATCAAAACAGAAAGCCAGCAGAGGATGCCTTCTCTCTCAACCACACAAACTACTTGAAGCCATGGCCAGTGTTTTATCGGCACTTACACTCGCTGTCACAATCACTATGGCTGTGTGTGAGAACTTTTCTGTGCTCAACAAGCTGTTTACGGTCACCAGAAGAACCACACTGGTTAGGCTCCTTTCTACCTCACAGAGAAATAACGTAACGGATGGAAAGAAATATTTCTGAAACACGACCACTCGTCGCCTGGAGCTTTTCTAAAGGTAAGATGTCTTTTTGCTTTTTTGTCTTTGTCACTGATATGTGGCCAGTGCTGGTCATTATTATTTACGAGAGTGCTTAATGTGTAGCTTTGCTCTTTAGTGCCGGGTAGTATGATGGCGTGATGGTTATTATAGAGTGCAATGCTTAATCTTTGCCAAAAACTAGGTTTACTGAAGTGTTATTATTATTTTAATGAGGTGTCCCGTATGCGCTGGCGCCGACCCTGTCCACCGGTGTGTATATACGATCCACAGAAGTGATGGACCGAAGATGGTTCTGGACAGGAGAGCCCATCACATGACAGGCAGACCCAGTTTCACTTAAAGACATACACACATTAAAACAGATCAGAGGAGTAAAATGGCCAAGACAACATGTACACCTATTAAACCTCCAAAATACATAAAACTACTATAATATATTGAGTAGGGAAAACCGTGTCATATGTGACAGTTTCCCATAGTATTAAATAGATAGGTTCAATTCAATTTGAAAACGAGTTGTGCAAAAAGTTGTGCTTTCGTGAACTGCTTTCCGACATATACTTACTGATATGATGGCCTGAAAATTAATGATTTAATTTTAAATAGATTAATTTTTACTGGGACATTTCAAACTTGCAAAGCGTGTGAAATCTAAACTGAACTCGCAAAATGCAGACACTAAATTTACTGACAAAATGTTTTTGTTCATATAGTGTACTTCAGATTGTGTGAATGTTTTATGTTGAAATATTTGTAAATTATTGCACATAATGCTGATAGAGACTATACTGACCAATTAGAAACAATTCCCCTTTCCCTCTTTGCCCTGCAGCCAATGCAGTGTGGATTGAAGACTGACTAGTGAACAGCTAATGTGCTTAAGGCTTCTCATTGTAGAGTAACTCTCCTGTAATCCATAAATCCTCTTCATAACACCCACCTGTGTGAATATGCTGAGCCTTGAGCATGTCTACCCAGGCATTTCAAAGTGCCAAGGGTAACGTAGTCCACCTGACACCACACAAAATACAAATACGCTTTACAACAAGTATTCTCGCACTAATATCCCCAAGGTCACGAGTCCACTTCCCAGGAAACACCAACTAGCCAAAACAAAAACAACTTATCAAGACCAATATATTCCGCAATAGTATTGGTAAGGATCTTGTAGAGTTCAAACTCGACCTCTGCACTTTACTTTTCTTTGGTTCTCCTGGGTTCAGTAATTTACCTCACATTAACCCAGTATAACTTGTTAGTACTAATGCACCACACGTAATGACAGTAACAGTGAACGTTTTGTGGTTTGATAACAAGAAAGTGTCTTAATTTTGAATATGTTGCATATTGTATCATTTCAAACCAAACACACTTCCTTTTGCCAAATGTTTTGATTAAAATGTGCTTGTGCTATCTTCAAAACTACCCCTTGGTTTGATATTTAGTTGTCTGTTGTCAAACTATTTTGTTTGTTGGAATTATTCATGTATTTTTAAGTGTCCAAATACGATTCGGGGCCTCTACATTGTTGCTTACAAGGTGCAACCCAACAGGGCCAGCTTTTTTGGGCTTTTGATTATGGTCCAATTCTCACTATTAACTAACTACTAACTACTAACAATTGCCTCAATAAACTTCGAATTACTGCTTATCAATAGTTAGTAAGGTATTTAAGTTTAGTTATTGGTTAAAGGTAACACTTTAGAATACTGTTCCTCCATTAATGAATAACTACACAGGAGCAAATGAGTAACGCACTATTAACAGTCTAGTAACTACTATTAACTAACAAATTATTTCTCTGATTAATGAGTTAGTAAGTAAGAGCGCTCAGTTAAAGGAGGTAGTTCACTATTCAATCAGAAACTACTATTTTTAAGATTACTAAGAACTACTATATATGGGTTCATAAATAATATTAATAATGCATAATATATAATATAAAGTAATGGTAACCCATTAGGAATGACTCAAGTGTTACTACATCCCTCTAAAGGATCTACTAATAATTTGGATCAGTATCTAAACTACAGATCATGGGAACACACTAGTAATGAGTGAAGTGTTACCAAATCCATCGGAAGCAATGACTTCAGTCAATATTAGGTAGTTATCATGTTTTTCACTTTAGATACTGATCCAAATAATTAGTAGTTCCTTTAGAGGGATGTAGTAACACTTGAGTCATAGGGTTACAATTACCTTTTATTATAAATTATGCATTATTCATGTTAATTATGAACCTGTATATAGTAGTTCTCTGGGTGGTATGAACAAAATAGTAGTTCCTGATTAGCTAATAGTGAACTACCACATTCAGCTGAGCGCTCTTACTTACTAACTCATTAATCAGAGTTTCGTGTTAGTTAATAGCAGTTCCTAGACTGTGAATAGTGCGTTACTCATTTGTTCCTGTGTAGTTGTTCATTAATGACGGAACAGTATTCTAAAGTGTTACCGTTAAAGGGATGTAGAATATGGTCATGCAGAATAAAGCATTAATATGTGCTTTATAAGTACTAATAATCAGCTAATATTCCAGTAATATGCATGATTGTAAGCAACTCAATTCATAGTGAGAAATGGACCTTAAACTAAACTGTTACCTTTTTTATTACTGCTTACCTGCTGGTCAGGTACAACCTTAATAACTTGATAAGTTGCCAGATATGCAGTGCAATGATGCCAGGGATTATTTTATTAGCTCTGGCCTAAATAGACTGGTGCTGACAGCCTGGAAACATCAGCTAATCCCGCGCGAGTCTCTATAAAGCGGGGTGCATGGACGCCCCAACCAGTCGTAGCACGGTCCTGCCTCGTTTCTCTACATTCCTGCCAAGTCATCCAAAGACTACCGCAGAAGGGGCTGAGCACAACATCCAACCGCAGCCATGAACGGTACAGAGGGACCGGCATTCTACGTGCCTATGTCCAATGCCACCGGCGTTGTTAGGAGCCCGTACGAATATCCCCAGTACTACCTGGTGGCACCATGGGCATACGCCTGCCTGGCCGCTTACATGTTCTTCCTCATTCTCACCGGCTTCCCCGTCAATTTCCTCACTCTGTATGTCACCCTCGAGCACAAGAAGCTGCGCACACCCCTCAACTACATTCTGCTGAACCTCGCCGTCGCCGATCTCTTCATGGTGTTCGGCGGCTTCACCACAACGATTTACACCTCGATGCATGGCTACTTCGTGTTGGGACGCCTCGGCTGCAACATCGAAGGCTTCTTCGCAACCCTGGGTGGTGAAATAGCGCTTTGGTCCATTGTCACGCTGGCCATCGAGCGGTGGCTGGTCGTCTGCAAGCCCATCGCCAACTTCCGCTTCGGAGAGGACCACGCCATCATGGGTGTGGTCTTCACGTGGGTCATGGCCAGCTCCTGCGCTGTGCCTCCCCTGGTCGGCTGGTCCCGCTACATCCCCGAGGGCATGCAGTGCTCATGCGGAGTCGACTACTACACCCGTGCCGAGGGCTACAACAACGAGTCCTTCGTCATCTACATGTTCCTTGTCCACGCCCTCATCCCGTTCTGTATCATCTTCTTCTGCTACGGGCGTCTGGTCTGCACTGTGAAAGAAGCCGCTGCCCAGCAGCAGGAGTCCGAGACCACGCAGAGGGCCGAGCGCGAGGTCACCCGCATGGTCATCCTCATGGGCTTCGCCTACCTGGTTTGTTGGCTCCCCTATGCCAGCGTGGCCTGGTACATCTTCACCCACAAGGGAACCGAATTCGGGCCGGTCTTCATGACAATACCAGCCTTCTTTGCCAAGACCTCTGCTGTGTACAACCCGCTCATCTACATCTGCTTGAACAAGCAGTTCCGCCACTGCATGATCACCACCCTGTGCTGCGGCAAGAACCCCTTCGAGGAGGAAGAGGGCGCCTCCACCACTGCATCCAAGACCGAGGCTTCCTCCGTGTCGTCCGTGTCCCCAGCATAAACACCCGGACGTGACGCACGACGAGCAGCGACATGCACTGGGCTTCGACGGCAACCCACTCAGAGACCACGGAGCGCTCAGCCCAGGGAAACGAGCGACCGCTACCACTTGCAGAAAAAATCGTCTGTCAGTTTTCCTTTTTGTATTTTTACAAAACCCAATTGGTTCAACCAAAAGACAGTTCTGAGAGAGGACAGACCATGTCCCAGTTTCAGTACATCCAGCGAGTCCAGCGTAACGGTGCATAAGATTCTTTTTGTTTTTCTTCCTAAAATGCAGCAAAAGGAAAAAATATATCAACTCTTACTGCTGGACTCCTTATACTGGCTTTGTTGTGATTGTAGAGGCATGTATTCAAGGCAACGTAACAATAAAAAGCACTTTGCAAATGAAATCGCTCTGTTTATGTGTTGATTGAGCTGTGATGGTAATGAAATGTCAAAATAGTATTTTAAACTGAATAAACAAGATTTCTGATGAGAGCTTTAATGTGATGTATATATTCCTACCGCTGTAAAGGAAGGCTGTGAGAACAGTACTCAGTACAATACTGCAAAGTTTCAGAATTAATACGTTGTACATTCTACAAGAGTTAGAATTGTACACACATTCCTATACATACAATTTAGAGCACCATAATTATGGATATCATAACAGGCTCAATATGTTATTCAATGCAAGTTTAAGACAGTGGCGAGCCTCACTGTCACCTTGGATTAAAGGCTTTATGAAGGATGATTTGACAGATATGTATGGATGAATTAGGTAGGATCAGAGCTGACGTGTTAATCCAGCTCGAGGTCAGAGTGGTGAAAATAGATAATGATTATGTATAGTTGGCCTTTCACTGGCATCTGTTTAAATAGGAACACAGCCTCGCACCACAACTTTGAACTGAACTCTTCGGTAGTCGAAAGTATATAAATCATGTATTAAACAAGTTTGACAAGAGAAAATGAAAATGCATACTATCTGTCCGATATAGTATTCCAAATTAGAATTAGTGTGTCCAAATCGTAGTATGTTGAAAATTAGCATTTCAAAGATACCCGGACGGTCTAATTTTCCTGGTTGGAATCCGAAGTGCAAATCCGTGCTCACTCTAACGGCCCACAACCCATTACACACGGGACGAGGATTCGATTAGAACTACAAACGCGAACAAAAAGTCAAGTCATCTTCATTTATATAGCGCTTTTAACAATGGAGATTGTTTCAAAGCAGCTTTACAGAGATGAACATACAATTTACGGTAACAGAGATTGTTTTGGCTTTATAGCGATTTTGAATAATGTTATTTCCGGCTAAAGTTGGTATTGATTGATTCACTTCCAGCAAAATTATCATTTGTTATTACATTAGGGGCCACTAAGACGACGGCGTTCTCTCTAAACAGACTTTAAATGCGAACCTGTGACCTGATGGCGTTCACATGCGCATTAAAAATTGATTCTATAGTTATATTCGTTTGAATATGTGTGCGCAGGTTTGTAATTTCCCTACAAACCATGCCCAAACAAACTACTTGTCTTGCCTATAAATTTGATACAGAATTTTATTTTATCACTTCGGGGTACGCGAACCGGATTTTCAACAACGCTTTATCTGTAGAGTGGGAAAGGGATCCTCCATAGGGAGAGGATAGTGGATACTTCAGCACTGCATTGTCATCGGGTCCAGGCGAATCTCCTTCGTCAGATCTGGATACGGCCTGGATCCGGCAGGCTGCAGGAAAACCTTGGGATAAACAAAGACACTAAAGTTAGCGTAGATGCCATTCTTCTTATGATGTAACGAGTACATCTGGATTTAAGGGAAGTGTTCCCAGTTCCGGCTGACCTAATCTATGCAGCCTAACATTGAATTATAGAAGTCTATAATGTATTATGTGTATGCTAGGTCAAAGAGATGTGTTTTTAGTCTAGCTTTGAACTGACAGAGTGTGTCTGCTTCCCGGACAATGGTAGGAAGACTGTTCCAAAGTTTTGGTGCTAAATAGGAAAAGGATCTCCCGCCAGCAGTCGATTTAGATATTCTAGGTATTATCAACTGGCCGGAGTTTTGAGATCGCAATAGACGTGAAGGACTATAATGCGTTAAAAGCTCGCTCAAGTACTGGGAGCTAAACCATTTAGTGATTTGTAAGTAATCAACAATATTTTAAAATGTATACGATGTTTAATAGGCAGCCAATGCAGTGTTGACAGAACCGGGCTAATATGGTCATATTTCCTGGTTCTGGTAAGAACTCGAGCTGCGGCGTTTTGAACTAGCTGTAGTTTGTTTATTAAGCGTGCAGGGCAACCACCCAGTAGAGCATTACAATAATCTAGCCTTGATGTCATGAACGCATGAACTAATTGTTCTGCATTTGTTAGTGAGAGCATATGGCGTAATTTAGATATGTTTTTAAGATGGAAAAATGCGGTTTTACAGATACTAGACACGTGACTTTCAAATGAGAGATTGGTATCAAAGAGCACACACACACACACACACACACACACACACACACCCAGGTTCCTAACCGACGACGAGGACTTAACAGAGCAACCATCAAGTGTTAGACAGTATTTTAGGTTATTACGTGTGGAAGATTTTTGTCCAATTATTAGAATCTCTGTTTTTTCAGAATTTAGTAGTAGGAAATTACTAGTCATCCAATTTTTTATATCGGCTATGCATTCCGTTAATTTTGTGAATTGGTAAGTTTCGTCGGGGCGTGAAGAAATATACAGCTGAGTATCATCGGCATAACAGTGAAAGCTAATTCCATGTTTCCTAATGATATCTCCTAATGGTAGCATGTACAGAGTGAACAGCAGCGGTCCTAGTACTGAGCCTTGTGGTACGCCATACTGAACTTGTGATCGATAAGACATCTCTTCATTTATTGCTACAAACTGATAACGGTCAGTTAAGTGTGATTTAAACCATGCTAATGCAATTCCACTAATGCCAACATAACTTTCGAGTCTATTTAAAAGAATGTTGTGGTCAATAGTATCAAATGCAGCACTAAGATCAAGTAACACTAATAGAGAGATACAACCACGATCGGATGATAAGAGCAAATCATTTGTGACTCTAATGAGAGCAGTCTCGGTACTATGGTACGGTCTAAATCCGGACTGAAAATCCTCCAGATATCATTTCTTTCTAGAAAGGAACACAGTTGTGAAGATACTGCTTTTTCTAATATCTTTGACAGAAAAGGCAGATTCGAGATCGGCCTGTAATTGACTAATTTTGTATGATCAAGTTGCGGTTTTTTAACAAGCGGTTTTATCATAGCCAGCTTAAAGGTTTTTGGTACGTATCCTAGAGACAAAGATGAATTAATGATAGTAAGAAGAGGATCTATGACCTCTGGAAACATCTCTTTCAGTAGCTTAGTCGGTATAGGGTCTAACATACATGTTGTCGATTTAGATGATTTAACAAGTTTAGAAAATTCGTCCTCTCCTATGGCAATAAATGAATAAAAATTTTCCTCATGGAGACTACAATGCACTGCCTGATGCGATACTGTGGTAGACGGTTGCACAGTTATAATTTTGTCCCTAATATTATCGATCTTATAAGTGAAGAAGTTCATAAAGTCATCACTGCTGTGTTGCTTGGACACTTCTGAGCTTGAAGCTTTCTTTTTCGTTAGTTTAGCTACTGTTTCAAATAAATACCTAGGATTATGTTTATTTTCTTCTAATAGGGTTGAAAAATAAGCAGATCTAGCAGCTTTTAAAGCCTCTCTGTAAGCAATCGAGCTCTCTTTCCATGAAATCCGAAATACCTCTAGTTTAGTTTTCTTCCAGTTGCGCTCCATTTTTCTGGCTGCTCTCTTAAGGGCCTGGGTGTGTGTGTGTGTGTGTGTGTGTGTGTGTGCTCGCTGTACCACGGAGTTGGACTATTTTCTTTAATCTTCTTTAAGCGCAATGGAGCAACTGCGTCTAAAGTGCTGGAAAAGAGAGAGTTAAAAGTTTCTGTTGCAATATCGAGTTCTTCTAAGCTATCTGGGATGCTGAGATGATGAAACTGATTAGGAAGATTATTGATAAAGCAATCTTTAGTGGCAGAAGTTATAGGTCTAACGTATTTATAACACGGAGTCGGCTTTGCAGCCTTGGCTAAATGTAATTTACATGAGACTAGATAATGATCTGAGATGTCATCGCTCTGCTGCAGAATTTCAACAGCATCAACATCTATTCCATGTGATAATATTAGATCTAGAGTATGATTACGATAATGAGTAGGTCCCGACACGTGTTGTCTAACTCCAATTGAGTTTACAATATCTTTAAATGCCAATCCCAATGCATCTTTTTCATTATCTACATGTATATTAAAATCACCAACAATTAGTACTTTATCTGCAGCCAATACTAAATCTGATAGAAAGTCAGCAAAAAAAGTGTTAAAATAACTAAAAACATGGCGGATGCGAGTCAGACGGTGAAGTAGAGAGGTTTAGATAAAGGGGTTTAAGTGATTAATAATCAGTTTCTAACCTGATGAAAATATTCAAAATAGAAGTCCTTGGATTAAAACAGATTCAGTACTCTTTCAGAAGTTGTGTAATAGCGCCCCCTACAGTATAACAGTGAAAACACAAAAAGCCAGAAAATTACAGCAATGGCGGGGAAAGAGTTAATAATCCCTTAAAATCTTTGTGCATTTATTCATTAGGTAGATCATTTCCTAAGCAACTTCCCAGTGAAGTACAATTCAAATAACCACACACTCAATGAAGTCTATGCTATATAGACATGCGGATGCAGGGCTATCATGACATACCTGAATATTTTTGAGAGACATCCCTCGGTTGTTGATTGTACTTTTCCTCTTCCTGTAGCAATTTGAGAACACAGCACAAGCGAGCCAAGGCCACATATAGACATGATCCAGGGACATAAGATTATAGGCTCTTAGTTCAGCACTGAAAGAATAATCTGACCAAACAACACAAAAGTTCCCAGTTATTTAGAGCTTAATATTAGTACCTGAAAGAAATATTAGCACCTTCAGAAAGGGCACTGGGTCTGCAAGTCAGCTTGGTTATAATGTTTCTTAAACGTAGTGTAATTTCACACCACCACAATGAACACAAGATTGTGAATTTGTATGGAAAACTTTATTTGATAATAAAAATAGCATTCACAGACTTCTTTTTGATAGCTACATATACATTGTGATCCATTCAAACAAGAAGAAAAAAAACTTTACCGTGTAAGTCAACGTCTACTTGAACTTAGACTAATGTTATGTATAACTTCATGAGTCAAATAAAGCTATGGACAATGCAGAATTTGTATATATGCATCGTTTTGTAAAAAACAAAACAAAAAAAAGACCATTTTATCGACAGAAAAAAGCATTTAAAATCCATAGAACTTTGCAGAGACCACAGACAGTACACGAGATCTGTAGAAACGAAGCAGGCTATCCATCACAACAGATATTCAACCGCCTTCCGTGAAAAAACATCAGTCTCCCACCTTTCCTGGAGGGAGGAAAACAAAAACTAACTTCACATACGCCTGATTCTGAGTACACATGATCGTAGTCCCAGCGGGCCGAGTATAAACATGTTAGTATCTTCTTCTAGGTGGACATCTTTCATAAATTCTTTTTTGTACAGAGAAAAGGCAACAGTATCCTTTCCTACACGGGTTTAAAGTACATACAGTAATAAAAGTCTGTACAAAAGACAGCGGCGGATTCGTCCATTTCCATACAGTGCTGTTCAGATGACACTGAAGGAACTCCCTGTTCTTGTTCCTGGTTGAGAGATTACGGTCCTGTCGAAGCGTGTTCCCAAACGGACAGGTATTGCGTGTCGAGAGCGTGACGGAAACACGTGGCTCAGTTCGGCAGATTGTGCCAGGTGCCGTTTTCATGGAGTCTCCTGTAACTGGACGTTCAGGCCACACATTTCTCAACACCGTTCAGAGATTCAGAGCCTGTCACTGGCCTTTGGTACTGGACTGTGTGGAGGTAAATGTGGCTGTGTAATGGACGCTCCAAAGTATTTCAGACCTCTGATTGAGATGATTGTGAACTGCCACTAATAAGTATGCAGGGACTAAAATCAGACAACTGTCCTCATATTTCATTCCTCCAGTGTTTGCATGTATGGGCTCAGTTCCTGTAGCGCAGCTGCTCTCAGTGCTTCATCTTCCAGAGGAACGCCTGCTGATAAGACATACAGCTCCAACGCACTTTTTAAAAGCACCTGATTAGTTCATAAAATATACGTTTTGTAATAACTTGCTTTAAGCTAATGTCGGGTCAAGTTTTCTGTACACGTGTGCCTTTAGTCTAATTTCTGGTGATTATGGCAAAAAAACAAAACAACAACAACAACAACAAAACTTTGTGCCACAAGATAATGCCTTTCTGCTCTCAGTTCTTCCGCGCTTTTTTTGCTAATGGGCGGCTCGTGCCTCAGTCCAGTGCAGTGTAAAGACAAGCTCAGATAGTGTCCGAATGATGCTTTTCAGCCCGTCAAGTAACACTTCAATTTTTCAAAAAATAAATATACAGCTTCAATATATTACTTCCTTAAACAGTTTTGCCACATCTACTCAAATGTACAAACAAAGAAACAAAAGTTGAATTCTTGTGCTCTAGTTCAATAAATCTGAATCTGGAGAAAAGAGGACACAAAGTAGATGTAGAGAACAAAACAGTTTTAGTCCGTACCTTCTTGACAAAACATGGATCTCACTCACAACAACATATAAAAACAAATGGACAGATGAAACTAGAACTCCACTGCTGAAGGAGTGCTGAAGCGGTCAGATACTGAGGTCTGCGTGGTTCTCCTTGTAAAGCCGCCTCCTGCTGGGAGAGTTCTGGCCGATCCCGCTCCTGATCCCGCTCCCGCTCCCGGCTCTCAGAGCGTTGTAATAATCCCTCAGCTGCGGAGTGACGCCCTCCTCCAGGAGACTCCCATCGCTGCTGCTGTCCGATCTCCCGCGGGAGGCTCTTTCACCGGCTCCGTTCAGGAAATATCCCTGTCTTTCAGCTTGACTGGACGGAGAGCCGTTGTGCAGAAGGTTCCTGTTCTTTAGCCCGCGCTCCGGGGTGCGACCCAGCGTTTGGGCCGCGGCTCTGTCGGGCCACTCCGGGGTGCGGCCCAGCGTTTGGGCCACGGCTCTGTCGGGCCGCTCCGGGTTGCGGCCCAGCGTTTGGGCCACGGCTCTGTCGGGCCGCTCCGGGGTGCGGCCCAGCGTTTGGGCCACGGCTCTGTCGGGCCGCTCCGGGGTGCGGCCCAGCGTTTGGGCCACGGCTCTGTCGGGCCGCTCCGGGGTGCGGCCCAGCGTTTGGGCCACGGCTCTGTCGGGCCGCTCCGGGGTGCGGCCCAGTGTTTGGGCCACGGCTTTGTCGGGTCTTTCCGGGGTGGAGGTGAAGTAGCCCTCGCTGCTGGGGTTTCGGCGGGGCGTCTGCGGGTCTCGTTGGGAATGGGAATGCCTCTCAGGAGTGGAGATCTGGCTCAGCAGGTCCTGGGAAGAGGCCTGATAGCTGCGTTCAGGGGACTGATCTTTATAAGATCGAGTGATGCGACGGTCCACAGACTTGGCCCGACGGCGGTCCGGAGAGCTGTTGCGCTTCCGGCCGGAGGAGCGATCCAAGGATCCACTACGCATCTGAGATCCGGTGATACTTTCCCTGTCTATGGATGGTTTGCGGCCTTGTCTCTGTAGATCCTGATTGGAAGATTTCCTCCCGAATCCGCCCTCTTTCCTTAATGTTTTGAAGAGCTTGGCAATGCCACTCTCGGACTCGGACTTCTTGACCCTGCGGTGGGAGTTGTTTTTGGGGCTGGGCTGGTTGTTCCAGGACAGGTGGTGTGGATCCGGGCCGGAGTCCTTCTCTCGCTCTGGCTGTCTGGCCTTCAGGTGCTGCTGCTTGGGCTGGGATGGGGTGGGATATTCAGATGTATAGCTGGACTCTGACGGTGGATGAAACGGGCCGCTGACCAGCAAAGTCCTCACTTCCGAATTATTTTGTGGCCCGGGCGAGGGAGGGTAGCTGTCATTTGGGCCGTCTGGAAATTAATGAAGAAAGTCTTTCAGTAAGGAACACTAACAGCACTCAGCTTGTATAGGTCCTTGCACACTGAGTCCGAAATTTTCGTATGCATTTTTTCGTATTCGTCATTCGGTGGCTCTGAATTGTCAAACATCTCACAAAATGCTGGCTGCGGATGCGAAAAACGCAGAAAATCAAACCTGATCCCAATTTTTTTATGATGGACGAAAGTTTCGGAGGCAGTGTGTAAACGTGATTGATACAACGTGAGGTCGTATTTAGTTTTTTACGTGCAAGAATTTCTGACTCAGTGTGCAAGGACCCTAACAGTAAAGACGTCACATGACCCTTTAACAAACAGGCAGCACTTCATGCAATCAAACATGAAAGCAAAATGCTCATACAACAACCAGTCAAAGCTTTGGACACAGCCCTACTCATTCTTTATTATATCAAGTCATCTAAACAATGACACAAATCGAAGAATGGAAGTTATGTAGTGACCAAAGAATCTTGTCTAAGTTTCTGTAAAGTACCGCTTTGCCCTCGAGGGCTGCGCTCCTGCAAAGTTCAGCTCCAACCCGGATCAAACTCACCTGATCAAGCTCCTCAAGCTCCTATTATCACTGCAGTTGCAGACAGGTGAGTTTGATCGAGGCTAGAGCTGAACTGGCCTAGATTATAGCTCTGAAAACTATGTTTGGGTTCATCGGAACGATGAGCTGCAGTTGCCGACACACAAACAGCAGAAATCTCTGCTGCTCAAGCATATCACTTTCAGACACGTGAGAGGCACAATCAGTGAGGAGTAATTTAAGTGACTCAAATCATCAAATGATAAAATTTGGAGGCATCGCTAACGAATATTTGCTCCAAATGCCATGCGTCCTTATTATTGTCAAACAGATATACAGTGTTGGACACTTTCAGGCATTTCCCAAATGTGATCATGGTTTAAAGTGCCCCTAATATGTTTTTTTTTCTTCAAATATTATCTTTCATGCAGTGTGTAATAAAGCTGTTTATGAATGTAAAAAGTGCAAAGTTTTAAAGATCAAAGTGTAGATAAATGGATTTATTGTCTCCTAAAAGAAAGAATCGATTCTGAACTGAAACGAGTCGTCAGTAATTCAGTCTCTCTTCCTGCTGAACCTGCGTAGGTTTGTAACTAATTAGCATAATGCCCTCCTCTGGTGTTGATTGGCTGAACAGTGTCTCTTTGCCCCGCCCTCAAACACTAGTTTATCTGAGATTGGGAGAGTTTGGTTCATGTTGTTCACGTCGAGAACACGCCATTTTCTTTTTTTTTTATTATTGTTCGACATGTTATAACAACAAAAACTTTGACATAAACATTCACTTATTCACATACAGATAATCAAAAGAAAGGGAAACAAATCAAAGACGCTGTTTTCTGCTGCCAAAGCAAATCCACTTTGATGAGATTGATACGGTGAAACCCACGCCATCGTTACTGTTCGTATCACTGTGATCAAGAGCTGAGGTTCAGATATGATAATGAGCGTTTGCTTTCTGACCAATCACAGCAGAGCAGCTCTCAGAGAGGCGGGGCTTAGAGAGACTGAATCTCCAATGGAAGCGTTTCAGACACTGAGAGAAAGAGCTGAAGCTGCAGTGGAGATTATGAGGACATTAGTGTGTGTTTGATCATGGATGAATGTGAATCTGTTGTAGGAGACGCCAAAACAACATAAGCAGCCTTTAAAATAGCAGAATAGGGGCTCTTTAATACAATTAGGTGGATGAAGGGTTTTAGGACACCCCAGGAAAACGAGATGTCAAAAACTCTCACTTCCCTGCGTTGCAACAGGAGCGCCAGAACTCTTCCTGAACACAAGAGTTATCAGGAGGTTTTGGTCATAGTTGAGAAGTTTTGGAAAGAACGTTTTTTATGGACATATTTAGAATTTGTCTTGGTGTTTGTCCCGCCACCAATGTTCCATAATTCACATAATAATAGGGTGATGGAAACATAATAGATGTCACAACGCAAAAAAACATTAATTGTCCAAAAAATAGGCTTACTTTTCTTTATGCAAGATTTTTTTTATTCTTCTGATTTAAAAAAATGGGATACGGACACGCTCTTGACAGCTTTCGTAACATTCACCCATCTGTTATTAGCCATTAACAGAAACAACAACATGACAGCATCACGCATGCATCCGAGCATCATCCATAGGGGAATATGAATCCATTGAGCATGGGGTCATAGGTCAGCGGGATGTAGCGTGGCATGAGGGCGGGTGAGGGAACAACACACGCTTGTGACGCGCCACTGGGTGATGGGAAGGGTTGACACACACTGTGCTTTACAAACCGTGGCTTGGTTTTGACCCATAAGGTAGTAGCAGGGCTCGCCCAACTTATCATTCCTCAGACAGGCAGCGAGATGCGGACCCATCATAGCTAAGGAGCCCAGCAGAGAACAGAGAGAGAAACAGGGGTGAATCAAGAGAAACACTGGCTGAAGAGCTCACTCTCGACATCAATACAGCAGACACTGAATATCAGGGATATTACCCATCTGCACTATCGGATGAGAACAAAACTAGAACTCAATCCATCGGATTAATGGCACTTTTTAGAGCTGCTTTACAGCTGAATCGACTTCATTTCACAATGGACAAATTTTGCAACATCAACACTATTATTGAACTGAAATGAATCAACATACGACTGACTTAAAGTGACACTATAGTCTTCTGTAGAGCTGCTTATAGCTGAATTGAGCTCATTTCATAATAAAATGAGCTCCAGTAAAAGAGATTTTTCTCTACTGGTTAAATAAAGGTAATTAAATTAACTTTACACAGTTATTGAACTGAACTGAATCAACACTGATCTGAATAATGACTTCTGTAGAGCTGAATGTGAATGTGTCTCATATTCAAGTCTTAACTTCAGACTTCTCAATAGAGGCTTATTGATCACCAAGAAGAACCGATTTAACAGTGGAGAACAAGAAGAGAGGACAGTTCAGGACAGATAAAAACATGGATGCTGAAGATTTCCCGCATGGATACGCACCGTACTCTGGGACGGATCCATCTCCTCTCTTCAGCACCAGTCGGGCTCGTCTTCCTCCGGTCTTGATCAGCTCGATGGCGCGGGAATGATTCATATTTTTTGTAGTTTCACCGTTGATCTCCAGAATTTCATCACCGACCTGAAAGCAGGCGGACACCAGAGTGAGCTCGTGGGAGGATCAAGAAGAACATCCACAACTGGGAGCTTCATGAAAATGTTATTAAAGTTGTGAACATACACTTGTTAGTGAATCTGGACCTGTACTGAACGCCTGTACTGAAAAGGTTTTCTGCTGTTCTCAGTTTAGAGGAGGAAATGGAAACATGTATCTTGGGAGCCCTGATCTTAGATCAGCAGGCATTAACCAATGGAAACTATCAGTATGTTGATCAGTCTCTTAGTACTGTGTATTCCTCAACCTGGGTTACTTCCAACAATGATGCTTAGTAGAGCAGTCTGTCAGGAGATCGTAAAGCAATAGAGCGGATCTTTCAGAGTCTGTGGGATAAAGATCAATCGGTCATTGAGGAGTTCGAGGATTGCATTAACACTCTGAGAAGAACAGATCTCCAGAGTAACAGTGGACTAACTGGGGAACTAATGATTTCACACTCTTCATATCATCAGTTTGTATGAAGAAATTCAGAAAGAAAGTTGAACTGCCTCCATTACAGTTTTTCTGTACTGTTTTCTGATAAGTATCATACGATATCCAAGTGACAGATTGAGAGGAATAGTTAGAGAGTAGAAAGAGGGGGATAGAGAGACGCACTTCTCTGACAGATTCTGAACTCATGATGGCGACACACATCATATCTCAGATTAAGATGGAGGATTGTGTTATCGATGTGAAAGCAGAAAGAGTTCAGTCCGTGTGTGTCTTACCCTCATCTTGCCGTTCCTGGTGGCCGCTCCGTCCTCAGCCAACCTCAGCACGTACAGATCCATGCTGTACTCCTTCCCACCTCGCAGACTGAAGCCGAAGCCTTTACTCTCCCGCTCCAGATCCACGGAGTAAAACTCTGCCTCCTGAACACACATCATCAAAATCACGACACACATTCTTCTGGCTGCACTTTATTGACCTGCACGTTCAGTGTACTTACCCAAGAAAACAGAGTGTTATAAGGTAACTGCATCAGTCACATCACACTTTATTGTAATTAACTATTAATGGGGGGTTGAGAGGTGCAAAAAAAAATCATATTTTATTTGATATATATATTGAATGTCTAAGATATTTCTCAGTGTGATCAAATGGAGAAATACAGTTGCAATTGAAATTATTCAAACCCCACTGCAAATCAGGTTTATTGGCAAAATTTAAAGACTTTCAGCTGTTTGCAATGAACAAATCAAACAAAAGTAATTAAAATAACTCAACAAAACAAATATTTCAAGTGGTTTCCCCAAATTCAACTGAAAATGCAACTTTTAATTGAGACTTCTGCAGTCTCAAAATTATTCAATCCCTTCATGGCAAGTATCTTTAGCACTTAGTAGAGCAGCCGTCTGCTGTTGAGCTGCTAAAACGAGATGTATAATCGACAGCAGCTTCTGCCAGCGTTTCTGAGGAATCTGAGCAACTATATTCCAGTTCAGGAATATTCTTGGGCTTGTGTTCTGCAACCGCCTTCAAATCCCTCCAGAGGTGTTCTATGGGGTTCGAGTCAGGAGACTGTGCTGCCACTGTATCTCCCAGGACTTCTCCTGACACCAAGCCTGAGTGGAGTTTGAGGAATGCTTGGGATCGGATGATGTTCTCTCCTAGGATCTCCTGATACTTCAGTGATCAATCTCTCCTTCCACACGCTGCAGGTTTCCGGAGCCGGAGGATATTGATCCGCCGCAGAGCATCACGAGCTCCACACGCTGCAGGTTTCCGGAGCCGGAGGATATAGATCCGCCGCAGAGCATCACGAGCTCCACACGCTGCAGGTTTCCGGAGCCAAAGGATATAGATCCGCCACAGAGCATCACGAGCTCCACACGCTGCAGGTTTCCGGAGCCAAAGGATATAGATCCGCCACAGAGCACCACAAGCTCCACACGCTGCAGGTTTCCAGAGCCGGAGGATATAGATCCGCCACAGAGCATCACAAGCTCCACACGTTGCAGGTTTCCAGAGCCGGAGGATATAGATCCGCCGCAGAGCATCACGAGCTCCACACGCTGCAGGTTTCCAGAGCCGGAGGATATAGATCCGCCGCAGAGCATCACAAGCTCCACACGCTGCAGGTTTCCGGAGCCGGAGGATATAGATCCGCCACAGAGCATCACAAGCTCCACACGCTGCAGGTTTCCGGAGCCGGAGGATATAGATCCGCCACAGAGCATCACAAGCTCCACACGTTGCAGGTTTCCAGAGCCGGAGGATATAGATCCGCCGCAGAGCATCACAAGCTCCACACGCTGCAGGTTTCCAGAGCCGGAGGATATAGATCCGCCGCAGAGCATCACAAGCTCCACACGCTGCAGGTTTCCGGAGCCGGAGGATATAAATCCGCCGCAGAGCATCACAAGCTCCACACGCTGCAGGTTTCCGGAGCCAAAGGATATAGATCCGCCGCAGAGCATCACAAGCTCCACACGTTGCAGGTTTCCTGAGCCGGAGGATATAGATCCGCCGCAGAGCATCACAAGCTCCACACGCTGCAGGTTTCCGGAGCCGGAGGATATAGATCCGCCGCAGAGCATCACGAGCTCCACACGCTGCAGGTTTCCGGAGCCGGAGGATATAGATCCACCGCAGAGCATCACGAGCTCCACTTGCTGCAGGTTTGCAGTGCCGGAGGATATAGATCCGCCGCAGAGCATCACAAGCTCCACACGCTGCAGGTTTCCGGAGCCGGAGGATATAGATCCGCCGCAGAGCATCACGAGCTCCACACGCTGCAGGTTTGCAGTGCCGGAGGATATAGATCCGCCGCAGAGCATCACGAGCTCCACACGCTGCAGGTTTCCGGAGCCGGAGGATATAGATCCGCCGCAGAGCATCACAAGCTCCACACGCTGCAGGTTTCCAGAGCCGGAGGATATAGATCCGCCGCAGAGCATCACAAGCTCCACACGCTGCAGGTTTCCGGAGCCAAAGGATATAGATCAGCCACAGAGCATCACGAGCTCATCACGCTGCAGGTTTCCGGAGCCGGAGGATATAGATCCGCTGCAGAGCATCACAAGCTCCACACGCTGCAGGTTTGCAGAGCCGGAGGATATAGATCCGCCGCAGAGCATCACGAGCTCCACACGCTGCAGGTTTGCAGAGCCGGAGGATATAGATCCGCCGCAGAGCATCACAAGCTCCACACGCTGCAGGTTTGCAGAGCCGGAGGATATAGATCCGCCGCAGAGCATCACGAACTCCACACGCTGCAGGTTTCCAGAGCCGGAGGATATAGATCCGCCGCAGAGCATCACCAGCTCCACACGCTGCAGGTTTGCAGAGCCGGAGGATATAGATCCGCCGCAGAGCATCACGAGCTCCACACGCTGCAGGTTTCCGGAGCCGGAGGATATAGATCCGCCGCAGAGCCTCACAAGCTCCACTTGCTGCAGGTTTCCGGAGCCAGAGGATATAGATCCGCCGCAGAGCATCACGAGCTCCACATGCTGCAGGTTTCCGGAGCCGGAGGATATAGATCCGCCGCAGAGCATCACGAGCTCCACTTGCTGCAGGTTTCCGGAGCCGGAGGATATAGATCCACCGCAGAGCATCACGAGCTCCACATGCTGCAGGTTTCCGGAGCCGGAGGATATAGATCCGCCGCAGAGCATCACGAGCTCCACTTGCTGCAGGTTTCCGGAGCCGGAGGATATAGATCCACCGCAGAGCATCACGAGCTCCACATGCTGCAGGTTTCCGGAGCTGGAGGATATAGATCCGCCGCAGAGCATCACGAGCTCCACTTGCTGCAGGTTTCCGGAGCCAGAGGATATAGATCCGCCGCAGAGCATCACGAGCTCCACATGCTGCAGGTTTGCAGAGCCGGAGGATATAGATCCGCCGCAGAGCATCACGAGCTCCACATGCTGCAGGTTTCCGGAGCCGGAGGATATAGATCCGCCGCAGAGCATCACAAGCTCCACACGCTGCAGGTTTCCGGAGCCGGAGGATATAGATCAGCGCAGAGCATCACGAGCTCATCACGCTGCAGGTTTCCGGAGCTGGAGGATATAGATCCGCCGCAGAGCATCACGAGCTCCACACGCTGCAGGTTTCCGGAGCCGGAGGATATAGATCCGCTGCAGAGCATCACGAGCTCCACACGCTGCAGGTTTGCAGTGCCGGAGGATATAGATCCGCCGCAGAGCATCACAAGCTCCACACGCTGCAGGTTTGCAGTGCCGGAGGATATAGATCCACCGCAGAGCATCACGAGCTCCACACGCTGCAGGTTTCCGGAGCCGGAGGATATAGATCCGCCGCAGAGCATCACAAGCTCCACACGCTGCAGGTTTGCAGTGCTGGAGGATATAGATCCGCCGCAGAGCATCACGAGCTCCACATGCTGCAGGTTTCCAGAGCCGGAGGATATAGATCCGCCGCAGAGCATCACGAGCTCCTCACGCTGCAGGTTTCCAGAGCCGGAAGATATAGATCCGCCGCAGAGCATCACGAGCTCCACATGCTGCAGGTTTCCAGAACCGGAAGATATAGATCCGCCGCAGAGCATCACGAGCTCCACTTGCTGCAGGTTTGCAGTGCTGGAGGATATAGATCCGCCGCAGAGCATCACGAGCTCCTCACGCTGCAGGTTTCCAGAGCCGGAAGATATAGATCCGCCGCAGAGCATCACGAGCTCCACTTGCTGCAGGTTTGCAGAGCCGGAGGATATAGATCCGCCGCAGAGCATCACGAGCTCCATACGCTGAACTGTAGACAGAGTTCTTACAGCTTATGCTTCATTCCTCTTCCTCAGACACACCGCTGATCCACAGGGCCGAGAAGCTCCAGTTGTGTTTCATCGCTCCACAGATCAATATCCCTAAACCTCCGTGGATTATTTATATGATTTTGAGCACTTTTCTTATGGGTTTGTGTCAGTAGTGGTGTATTCCTGGAGTTTTGATGCATTTAGAACGAACTTTACTGTGCAGCTGAACCTCAGTGTCTGTGGCCACCAGCTCTTCTGCAGTCACTCCAGGGTTTACTGAGCCATTGATATCTTCCTCCTGCCCGTCCAGGGAGTGTAACCACTGCTCCTTTAACTCTGAACTCGTCCAACGGTGTCTCGAGGAACATTTAGTGTCTTTGCTGTCTTTCTGTATCCTGTTCCTTGTTTGTGAAGGGCGATGATATCTTCTCTTAACTTATTGGACCATTCTTTTGCCTTAGCCATATTTCTAACTTGCAGTCAAACAAACCTCCCCAGTTCAGATATTTCATGTGTTCTGGCTCAAGCACACCTGGTGCAGCTAATGAAGCCCTTGATTAGCAAGACGACACCTGTTCTGCAGATCTGTGCCGTTGTGAGGAATTATATTCAGTGGGTTGAATAATTTTGAAACTGCAGAAGTCATTAAAAGTTGCATTTTCAATTAAATTTGGGGAAACCACTTGAAACATCTGTTGTGTTGAGCTATTTCAATTACTTTTGTTTGTTTTCTTCATTGCAAACAGCTGAAAGTCAGTCAATTTTGCCAATAAACCTGATTTGCAGAGGGGGTTGAATAATTTCGCTTGCAACTGTAGATCCAAGGGATCTCACATGTTTCTTTCATTGCTGCATGTATAAGCTTATAAACACTGAGATCAGAAAACACGCTAAGCCTGCGTGCATCACTAATACCCAATCAAACTTTGAGTTTGTGCATTTTGGGAAGTGTAATAAATTCTCAAATGATGTATGATGCATGCTCACCTGCTTGTGAATTAAAAACAAATATTTGACCTGTATATTTATGCCAAATGATGTGCTGTCAATAATGTTCTATGGCTGTATCATCTGTATCTGTTAGCATTACTTCATGCACTGTGAACTAACACGAACAATGAACAACTGTACTTTTATTAACCAACATGACAAAGATAAGTAAATGCTGTAAAATATATTGCATGTTAATTAATGTATTAACTAATGTAAACGAATGAGACATTACTGTAAAGTGTTCCCAGAAAGACTCTTCACCAACTGTAAAACTGTGAACTGCAGAACAAACACACTAAAGCAGAAACCACAAACACAGCGGTGTGTGTTCTGGTGCGACCACGCTCTCACCTGACTGTAGGCTGGCAGGTGAGCGTGTGTGTGTGTGTGTGTGTGTGTTCTGGTGCGAGAGCGCCCTCACCTGACTGTAGGCTGGCGGGTGAGCGTGAGTGTGTGTGTTCTGGTGCGACCGCGCTCTCACCTGACTGTAGGCTGGCGGGTGAGCGTGTGTGTGTGTGTGTGTGTTCTGGTGCGAAAGCGCCCTCACCTGACTGTAGGCTGGGGGGTGAGCGTGAGTGTGTGTGTTCTGGTGCGACCGCGCTCTCACCTGACTGTAGGCTGGCGGGTGAGCGTGTGTGTGTGTGTGTGTGTTCTGGTGCGAAAGCGCCCTCACCTGACTGTAGGCTGGCGGGTGAGCGTGAGTGTGTGTGTTCTGGTGCGACCGCGCCCTCACCTGACTGTAGGCTGGCGGGTGAGCGTGTGTGTGTGTGTGTGTGTGTTCTGGTGCGAAAGCGCCCTCACCTGACTGTAGGCTGGCGGGTGAGCGTGTGTGTGTGTTCTGGTGCGACCACGCTCTCACCTGACTGTAGGCTGGCGGGTGAGCGTGAGTGTGTGTGTTCTGATGCGACCGCGCTCTCACCTGACTGTAGGCTGGCGGGTGAGCGTGAGTGTGTGTGTTCTGGTGCGACCACACTCTCACCTGACTGTAGGCTGGCGGGTGAGCGTGTGTGTGTGTGTGTGTGTTCTGGTGCGAAAGCGCCCTCACCTGACTGTAGGCTGGCGGGTGAGTGTGTGTGTGTGTGTTCTGGTGCGACCACGCTCTCACCTGACTGTAGGCTGGCGGGTGAGCGTGAGTGTGTGTGTTCTGGTGCGACCACACTCTCACCTGACTGTAGGCTGGCGGGTGAGCGTGTGTGTGTGTTCTGGTGCGAAAGCGCCCTCACCTGACTGTAGGCTGGCGGGTGAGCGTGTGTGTGTGTGTGTGTGTGTTCTGGTGCGAGAGCGCCCTCACCTGACTGTAGGCTGGCTGGTGAGCGTGTGTGTGTTCTGGTGCGAAAGCGCCCTCACCTGACTGTAGGCTGGCGGGTGTGTGTGTGTGTGTGTGTTCTGGTGCGAGAGCGCCCTCACCTGACTGTAGGCTGGCGGGTGAGCGTGTGTGTGTGTGTGTTCTGGTGCGAGAGCGCCCTCACCTGACTGTAGGCTGGCGGGTGTGTGTGTGTGTGTGTGTTCTGGTGCGACCACGCTCTCACCTGACTGTAGGCTGGCGGGTGAGCGTGAGTGTGTGTGTTCTGGTGCGACCACACTCTCACCTGACTGTAGGCTGGCGGGTGAGCGTGTGTGTGTGTTCTGGTGCGAAAGCGCCCTCACCTGACTGTAGGCTGGCGGGTGAGCGTGTGTGTGTGTGTGTGTGTGTTCTGGTGCGAGAGCGCCCTCACCTGACTGTAGGCTGGCGGGTGTGTGTGTGTGTGTGTGTGTGTTCTGGTGCGAGAGCGCCCTCACCTGACTGTAGGCTGGCGGGTGTGTGTGTGTGTGTGTGTGTGTTCTGGTGCGAGAGCGCCCTCACCTGACTGTAGGCTGGCGGGTGAGCGTGTGTGTGTGTGTGTGTTCTGGTGCGAGAGCGCCCTCACCTGACTGTAGGCTGGCGGGTGTGTGTGTGTGTGTGTGTGTGTGTTCTGGTGCGAGAGTGCCCTCACCTGACTGTAGGCTGGCGGGTGAGCGTGTGTGTGTGTGTTCTGGTGCGAGAGCGCCCTCACCTGACTGTAGGCTGGCGGGTGAGCGTGTGTGTGAGTGTGTGTTCTGGTGCGAGAGCGCCCTCACCTGACTGTAGGCTGGCGGGTGAGCGTGTGTGTGTGTGTTCTGGTGCGAAAGCGCCCTCACCTGACTGTAGGCTGTTGGGTGAGCGTGTGTGTGTGTGTATTCTGGTGCGAGAGCGCCCTCACCTGACTGTAGGCTGGCGGGTGTGTGTGTGTGTGTGTGTGTGTGTGTTCTGGTGCGAAAGCGCCCTCACCTGACTGTAGGCTGGCGGGTGTGTGTGTGTGTGTGTGTGTGTTCTGGTGCGAGAGCGCCCTCACCTGACTGTAGGCTGACGGGTGTGTGTGTGTGTTCTGGTGCGAGAGCGCCCTCACCTGACTGTAGGCTGTTGGGTGAGCGTGTGTGTGTGTGTATTCTGGTGCGAGAGCGCCCTCACCTGACTGTAGGCTGGCGGGTGTGTGTGTGTGTGTGTGTGTGTTCTGGTGCGAGAGCGCCCTCACCTGACTGTAGGCTGACGGGTGCGTGTGTGTGTTCTGGTGCGAGAGCGCCCTCACCTGACTGTAGGCTGACGGGTGCGTGTGTGTGTTCTGGTGCGAGAGCGCCCTCACCTGACTGTAGGCTGACGGGTGTGTGTGTGTGTTCTGGTGCGAGAGCGCCCTCACCTGACTGTAGGCTGGCGGGTGTGTGTGTGTGTGTGTGTTCTGGTGCGAGAGCGCCCTCACCTGACTGTAGGCTGACGGGTGTGTGTGTGTGTTCTGGTGCGAGAGCGCCCTCACCTGACTGTAGGCTGGCCGGTGTGTGTGTGTGTGTGTGTTCTGGTGCGAGAGCGCCCTCACCTGACTGTAGGCTGGCGGGTGTGTGTGTGCGTTCTGGTGCGAGAGCGCCCTCACCTGACTGTAGGCTGGCGGGTGTGTGTGTGTGTGTGTGTTCTGGTGCGAGAGCGCCCTCACCTGACTGTAGGCTGGCGGGTGTGTGTGTGCGTTCTGGTGCGAGAGCGCCCTCACCTGACTGTAGGCTGGCGGGTGAGCGTGTGTGTGAGTGTGTGTTCTGGTGCGAAAGCGCCCTCACCTGACTGTAGGCTGGCGGGTGTGTGTGTGTGTGTGTGTGTGTGTGTTCTGGTGCGAAAGCGCCCTCACCTGACTGTAGGCTGGCGGGTGAGCGTGTGTGTGTGTGTGTGTTCTGGTGCGAAAGCGCCCTCACCTGACTGTAGGCTGGCGGGTGAGTTAGCGCCGGTTTGGGTTTGTTATTCCTGTTGGACAAACAGAACGAAAAATCATGTTACTGATGTTCACCAATCATTACTAAATCAGTGCATACAAACACATATTCCACAGACAATAGTGAAGTGTGTGTGTGTGTGTGTTTGTGTGTAAGAGAGAGAGAGTGTGTGTGTGTTTCACCTGTGCTCTGTGGTGTGTGTGTGTTTCACCTGTGCTCTGTGCTGCTCTGAGGTGTGTGTGTGTGTGTGTGTGTGTCACCTGGGCTCTGTGCTGCTCTGAGGTGTGTGTGTGTGTGTGTGTGTGTCACCTGGGCTCTGTGCTGCTCTGAGGTGTGTGTGTGTGTGTCACCTGGGCTCTGTGCTGCTCTGAGGTGAGTGTGTGTGTGTGTGTGTGTCACCTGGGCTCTGTGCTGCTCTGAGGTGTGTGTGTGTGTTTCACCTGGGCTCTGTGCTGCTCTGAGGTGTGTGTGTGTGTGTCACCTGGGCTCTGTGCTGCTCTGAGGTGAGTGTGTGTGTGTGTGTCACCTGGGCTCTGTGCTGCTCTGAGGTGTGTGTGTGTGTGTCACCTGGGCTCTGTGCTGCTCTGAGGTGTGTGTGTGTGTGTCACCTGGGCTCTGTGCTGCTCTGAGGTGTGTGTGTGTGTGTGTGTGTCACCTGGGCTCTGTGCTGCTCTGAGGTGTGTGTGTGTGTGTGTCACCTGGGCTCTGTGCTGCTCTGAGGTGTGTGTGTGTGTGTCACCTGGGCTCTGTGCTGCTCTGAGGTGAGTGTGTGTGTGTGTGTCACCTGGGCTCTGTGCTGCTCTGAGGTGTGTGTGTGTGTGTCACCTGGGCTCTGTGCTGCTCTGAGGTGAGTGTGTGTGTGTGTGTCACCTGGGCTCTGTGCTGCTCTGAGGTGTGTGTGTGTGTGTGTGTGTGTGTGTGTCACCTGGGCTCTATGCTGCTCTGAGGTGTGTGTGTGTGTGTGTCACCTGGGCTCTGTGCTGCTCTGAGGTGTGTGTGTGTGTGTCACCTGGGCTCTGTGCTGCTCTGAGGTGAGTGTGTGTGTGTGTGTGTGTGTGTCACCTGGGCTCTGTGCTGCTCTGAGGTGTGTGTGTGTGTGTGTGTGTCACCTGGGCTCTGTGCTGCTCTGAGGTGTGTGTGTGTGTGTGTCACCTGGGCTCTGTGCTGCTCTGAGGTGTGTGTGTGTGTGTCACCTGGGCTCTGTGCTGCTCTGAGGTGAGTGTGTGTGTGTGTGTCACCTGGGCTCTGTGCTGCTCTGAGGTGTGTGTGTGTGTGTGTGTCACCTGGGCTCTGTGCTGCTCTGAGGTGTGTGTGTGTGTGTGTGTGTGTGTGTGTGTCACCTGGGCTCTGTGCTGCTCTGAGGTGTGTGTGTGTGTGTGTCACCTGGGCTCTGTGCTGCTCTGAGGTGAGTGTGTGTGTGTGTGTCACCTGGGCTCTGTGCTGCTCTGAGGTGTGTGTGTGTGTGTGTGTGTGTGTGTGTGTGTGTGTGTGTGTGTGTGTGTGTGTGTGTGTGTGTGTGTGTGTGTGTCACCTGGGCTCTGTGCTGCTCTGAGGTGAGTGTGTGTGTGTGTGTGTCACCTGGGCTCTGTGCTGCTCTGAGGTGAGTGTGTAGTTGTGATGGTGGCGATCTTCTCTGCGTTGGTCAGTAATGAGGCGTTTGACGTCTCTATTCGGTCAGAGAGAAAGAGAAACAGTTATATGAATTATAGCTTGAAATCAAGACATTAGAACTGTTGACAGACTTCAGCTTTCATGACTGCAGTTGCACAGCTTTGTAGTGTTTCTTAAGTTATTGCTTCAGAAACTGAAGAAAATTTGACATGTTTTCAGATTGTCCAAGTTTTTGACCAGGCGCCCGAAACACACAGATCAGTGTGTCACTAGGAGCCATTCCTGCACGATCAAAGCTTTACATCAGTGTCTCCAGCACTGCTCCTGGCGTACTCCAACACTGACTACATACTTACTATTCGAGATTTCTACATCAACATTTCCCATAAAGTTAAACTGAATAATCTCTGGATTCAGATTCTAGGCCATAAAACACTTAAAATAGAGGAACAAAAGTACATGTATTTATTTCAGCGCCACCGTGTGGACAGTTCTCATAACATCTGGCAGAAAGCATGATGTAGAAACTCGACCCCTTCTTCTTCCTCTCTCACATGATGAAGGGTAAAGCTCCTGTCATCTGAAACCCAGCAGATGTGTGTGTCGTGTGTGTTCATGTGTGTTCATGTCCACGTCAAGCAGCGGGCACTTCAAAATGTGTTTATATCATGACCATCAGAAAAATGTATGAGTAATTTTAAGGAAAAAGAATGTAAAAATGCTTTAGTATAAACCTGTTCCATGCTAGAATTCTAAAGTAATTATGTATGGAGAAAAATAATAACTCAGCGAGACCCAGCGAGACTCAACGAGACCCAGCGAGACCCATCGAGACTCAGCGAGACCCATCGAGACCCAGCGAGACCCAACAAGACTCAACGAGACCCATCGAGACCCAGCGAGACTCAGCGAGACCCAGCGAGACCCATCGAGACCCATCGAGACTCAGCGAGACCCAGCGAGACCCAGCGAGACTCAACGAGACCCATCGAGACCCAGCGAGACCCAACGAGACTCAACGAGACCCACCGAGACCCAGCGAGACCCAACGAGACCCAGCGAGACCCAGCGAGACTCAACAAGACCTATCGAGACCCAGCGAGACCCAACGAGACCCAGCGAGACCCATCGAGACTCAACGAGACCCAGCGAGACCCAGCGAGACTCAACGAGACCCAGCGAGACCCACGAGACTCAACGAGACCCAGCGAGACCCACGAGACCCAGCGAGACCCACGAGACCCAGCGAGACTCAACGAGACCCATCGAGACCCAGGGAGACCCAGCGAGACCCAAAGAGACCCATCGAGACTCAGCGAGACCCATCGAGACCCAGCGAGACCCATCGAGACCCAGGGAGACCCAGCGAGACCCAACGAGACCCAGCGAGACCCATCGAGACCCAGCGAGACTTAACGAGACCCAACGAGACCCAACGAGACCCAGCGAAACCCAGCGAGACCCAGGGAGACCCAGCGAGACCCAGGGAGACTCAACGAGACCCAGCGAGACCCAGCGAGACCCAGGGAGACCCAGCGAGACCCAGGGAGACTCAGCGAGACTCAGCGAGACCCAGCGGAGACCCATCGAGACCCAGCGAGACCCAGCGAGACCCAGCGAGACCCAGCGAGACCCAGCGAGACCCAGCGAGACCCAGGGAGACCCAGCGAGACCCAGCGAGACCCAGCGAGACTCACCGTCTCCGGGGATGATGCGCAGCGTGACCGCGTGACCCGCCTCTTTGATCAGGTTGACGATGTCCGAGTGTGATTTGTTGGTGATGGAGCAGCTGTTGACCGCTAGGATCCGATCGCCCACCTTCAGCTTTCCACAGCGGTCCGCCGGACTGAACTCGATGATACGACCGATTTTATGAGGCATTGACACGCATGTGTTTCCAGCTGAGGTCCAAGAGACAGAAAAATAAGAAAAATAAGCCCAAATTAAGATAACAGCATCCGCAGAAGGAAATCTCTGTGACCTTTCAATAGATTTGTTCATTTTCAGTTCGTGAAATAATAAAATAACTAGATGTGACCCTGGACCACAACACCACAAGTGGTTGATATATTGTGGCAATGATATTTTGTACATTTTCTACCATAAATATATATTTTTTAAAATGTTGTGAGTGGATACAGCAATGTCGAGGACTTCATCTGGACAACTTTAAAGGCGATTTTCTCAATATTTAGATTTGTTTGCACCCTCAGATTCCAGATTTTCAATAATTGTCCTATCATAGCAAACCATACATCAATGTAAAGCTTATTTATTGAGCTTTCAGAGGATATATAAATCTCAATTTTACAAAATTGACCCTTGTGACTGGTTTTGTAGTCCAGGGTCACATATATAGTCTGTTTTTAAAACAGGAGGGCATCCCGTGTGTATTCTGGGAGCTTTTGAGTATCAACCGTGATTGTGAAATCCCCTGATGGAGTGAAGGATCTCACCGAAGGTGGTGTTCGCATCCGGCCTGGACACGGAGGACACGATGACGAAGCCGAAGCCCTCGCTCTCGGCGCGCTGGATCTCCACGTCGTAGGGTTGCAGGGCCGTGACCGTACTCCCACTGCCACCTCCACCCCCACTGCCGATGCCACTGGTGCTGCCGGAGCCCGAGCTCACGGTGTTCAGCGAGTTCTGGCTGCCCTGAGGCGTGCGCTTCTCCTCGGTGAGCGACGGAGCCTGTGTGCTGCTGTGGTGAGAGGAGGCCGGAGACGGGGGAACGTCCCCCTCGCCCTTATAACCTGCAGACAGAGAAAACATCAGAGAGACCATCAGAGAAACAGCAGAGAAAAGCAGAGAGACCATCAGAGAAACCAGCAGAGAAACAGAGAGACCATCAGAGAAACAGCAGAGAAACCAGCAGAGAAACAGAGAAAACCAGAGAGACCATCAGAGAAACAGCAGAGAAAAGCAGAGAGACCATCAGAGAAACAGCAGAGAAACAGCAGAGAAACCATCAGAGAAACCATCAGAGAAACCAGCAGAGAAACCATCAGAGAAACCTTCAGAGAAACAGCAGAGAAAAGCAGAGAGACCATCAGAGAGACCATCAGAGAAACCAGCAGAGAAACCATCAGAGAGACCATCAGAGAAACCATCAGAGAAACCATCAGAGAAACCAGCAGAGAAACAGCAGAGAAACCATCAGAGAAACCATCAGAGAAACCATCAGAGAAACCAGCAGAGAAACCATCAGAGAAACCTGCTGAGAAACAGCAGAGAAAAGCAGAGAGACCATCAGAGAGACCATCAGAGAAACCAGCAGAGAAACCATCAGAGAGACCATCAGAGAAACCATCAGAGAAACCATCAGAGAAACCAGCAGAGAAACAGCAGAGAAACCATCAGAGAAACCATCAGAGAAACCATCAGAGAAACCAGCAGAGAAACCATCAGAGAAACCATCAGAGAAACAGCAGAGAAAAGCAGAGAGACCATCAGAGAAACCAGCAGAGAAACAGAGAGACCATCAGAGAAACAGCAGAGAAACCAGCAGAGAAACAGAGAGACCATCAGAGAAACAGCAGAGAAACCAGCAGAGAAACAGAGAGACCATCAGAGAAACAGCAGAGAAACCAGCAGAGAAACAGAGAAAACCAGAGAGACCATCAGAGAAACAGCAGAGAAAAGCAGAGAGACCATCAGAGAAACAGCAGAGAAACAGCAGAGAAACCATCAGAGAAACCATCAGAGAAACCAGCAGAGAAACCATCAGAGAAACCTTCAGAGAAACAGCAGAGAAAAGCAGAGAGACCATCAGAGAGACCATCAGAGAAACCAGCAGAGAAACCATCAGAGAGACCATCAGAGAAACCATCAGAGAAACAGCAGAGAAACCATCAGAGAAACCATCAGAGAAACCAGCAGAGAAACCATCAGAGAAACCTGCAGAGAAACAGCAGAGAAAAGCAGAGAGACCATCAGAGAAACAGCAGAGAAAAGCAGAGAGACCATCAGAGAAACCATCAGAGAAACAGCAGAGAAAAGCAGAGAGACCATCAGAGAAAACCAGAAAAAAGCAGAGAGACCATCAGAGAAACCATCAGAGAAAAGCAGAGAGACCATCAGAGAAACCATCAGAGAGACCATCAGAGAAACCATCAGAGAAAAGCAGAGAGACCATCAGAGAAACAGCAGAGAAAAGCAGAGAAAAGCAGAGAGACCATCAGAGAAACAGCAGAGAAAAGCAGAGAAAAGCAGAGAGACCATCAGAGAAACCATCAGAGAAACCAGCAGAGAAACCATCAGAGAGACCATCAGAGAAACCAGCAGAGAAACCAGCGGAGAAACCATCAGAGAAACCATCAGAGAGACCATCAGAGAAACAGCAGAGAAAAGCAGAGAAAAGCAGAGAGACCATCAGAGAGACAGCAGAGAAAAGCAGAGAGACCATCAGAGAAACCAGCAGAGAAACCATCAGAGAGACCATCAGAGAAACCAGCAGAGAAACAGCAGAGAAACCATCAGAGAAACCATCAGAGAAACCAGCAGAGAAACCATCAGAGAAACCTGCAGAGAAACAGCAGAGAAAAGCAGAGAGACCATCAGAGAAACAGCAGAGAAAAGCAGAGAGACCATCAGAGAAACCATCAGAGAAACAGCAGAGAAAAGCAGAGAGACCATCAGAGAAAACCAGAAAAAAGCAGAGAGACCATCAGAGAAACCATCAGAGAAAAGCAGAGAGACCATCAGAGAAACCATCAGAGAGACCATCAGAGAAACCATCAGAGAAAAGCAGAGAAAAGCAGAGAGACCATCAGAGAAACAGCAGAGAAAAGCAGAGAAAAGCAGAGAGACCATCAGAGAAAAGCAGAGAGACCATCAGAGAGACCATCAGAGAAACAGCAGAGAAAAGCAGAGAGACCATCAGAGAAACCATCAGAGAAACCAGCAGAGAAACCATCAGAGAAACCATCAGAGAGACCATCAGAGAAACCAGCAGAGAAACCAGCGGAGAAACCATCAGAGAAACCATCAGAGAGACCATCAGAGAAACCATCAGAGAAAAGCAGAGAGACCATCAGAGAGACAGCAGAGAAAAGCAGAGAGACCATCAGAGAAACCATCAGAGAAACCAGCAGAGAAACCATCAGAGAAACCATCAGAGAGACCATCAGAGAAACCATCAGAGAAAAGCAGAGAGACCATCAGAGAAACAGCAGAGAAAAGCAGAGAAACCATCAGAGAAACAGCAGAGAAAAGCAGAGAAAAGCAGAGAAAAGCAGAGAGACCATCAGAGAAACAGCAGAGAAAAGCAGAGAAACCATCAGAGAAACAGCAGAGAAAAGCAGAGAAAAGCAGAGAAAAGCAGAGAAAAGCAGAGAGACCATCAGAGAAACAGCAGAGAAAAGCAGAGAAACCATCAGAGAAACAGCAGAGAAAAGCAGAGAAAAGCAGAGAAAAGCAGAGAAAAGCAGAGAAAAGCAGAGAGACCATCAAAGAAACAGCAGAGAAAAGCAGAGAGACCATCAGAGAAACAGCAGAGAGACCATCAGAGAAACCAGCAGAGAAACAGCAGAGAAACCATCAGAGAAACCATCAGAGAAACCAGCAGAGAAACAGCAGAGAAACCATCAGAGAAACCATCAGAGAAACCATCAGAGAAACCAGCAGAGAAACCATCAGAGAAACCTTCAGAGAAACAGCAGAGAAAAGCAGAGAGACCATCAGAGAAAAGCAGAGAGACCATCAGAGAGACCATCAGAGAAACCATCAGAGAAACCAGCAGAGAAACCAGCAGAGAAACCATCAGAGAAACCTTCAGAGAAACAGCAGAGAAAAGCAGAGAGACCATCAGAGAAAAGCAGAGAAACCATCAGAGAAACCAGCAGAGAAACAGCAGAGAAACCATTAGAGAAACCATCAGAGAAACCATCAGAGAAACCAGCAGAGAAACCATCAGAGAAACCTTCAGAGAAACAGCAGAGAAAAGCAGAGAGACCATCAGAGAAAAGCAGAGAGACCATCAGAGAGACAGCAGAGAAAAGCAGAGAGACCATCAGAGAGACCATCAGAGAAACCATCAGAGAAACCAGCAGAGAAACCATCAGAGAAACCTTCAGAGAAACAGCAGAGAAAAGCAGAGAGACCATCAGAGAAAAGCAGAGAAACCATCAGAGAAACCAGCAGAGAAACAGCAGAGAAACCATTAGAGAAACCATCAGAGAAACCATCAGAGAAACCATCAGAGAAACCAGCAGAGAAACCATCAGAGAAACCTTCAGAGAAACAGCAGAGAAAAGCAGAGAGACCATCAGAGAAAAGCAGAGAGACCATCAGAGAGACAGCAGAGAAAAGCAGAGAGACCATCAGAGAGACAGCAGAGAAAAGCAAAGAGACCATCAGAGAAACCATCAGAGAAACCATCAGAGAAACCAGCAGAGAAACCATCAGAGAAACCATCAGAGAGACCATCAGAGAAACCATCAGAGAAACAGCAGAGAAAAGCAGAGACCATCAGAGAAACCATCAGAGAAACCATCAGAGAAACCAGCAGAGAAACCATCAGAGAAACCATCAGAGAGACCATCAGAGAAACCATCAGAGAAAAGCAGAGAGACCATCAGAGAAACAGCAGAGAAAAGCAGAGAAACCATCAGAGAAACAGCAGAGAAAAGCAGAGAAAAGCAGAGAAAAGCAGAGAAAAGCAGAGAGACCATCAGAGAAACCATCAAAGAAACAGCAGAGAAACAGAGAAAACATCAGAGAGACCATCAGAGAAACAGCAGAGAAAACATTAGAGAAACAGAGAAACCAGCAGAGAAACAGCAGAGAAAACATTAGAGAAACAGAGAAACCAGCAGAGAAAAGCAGAGAAACAGAGAAACCAGCAGAGAAAAGCAGAGAAACAGAGAGACCATCAGAGAAAAGCAGAGAAAACATCAGAGAAACAGAGAAACCAGCAGAGAGACCAGCAGAGAGACCAGCAGAGAGACCATCAGCTAAACCAGCAGAGAGACCATCAGCTAAACCAGCACATACTGTACGCCCTATTCACACTGTTCGGATGACCATTTATTCCAGGTGGAGCAACAACGAATTTAATAAATCCTATTTATTATTAAATAAAATAAATTATATTTTGGCATTTATTATATTTCTATGGTGTTTTATGGTATTTGTACAGCTGTTATTTTATTTGTTTTGATATTATTATTATTTAAATTTTTTACTGTGAAGCACTTTGTGACCCTTCCTTGTCTGTGAAAGGTGCTATATAAATAAACGTTACTTATGGCTCGTTTCCACTGAGCGGTATGGTATGGTACGGTACAGTTCGGTACGCAATTAGTTGCGTTTCCACTGTCAAAAGTTGTGAATGGTACCAAAAAGCCGAACCGTACCGTACCACTTTTTGTGTACCCTTCCGTTGGGGTACCTAGCACAGCGGTACGGTACTAAAAGGTGGAGCTAAACTCACTGCAGAACGTTGATTGGTTGACAGAGTATCGTCACTTGCGCGTGCTACAAGGGCATTAGAAGCGCCATTTGCCATTAGAAGCGCCATACAGTTGAAATATAATAAACTGTTATTGTGTCACGAAATGTAGTTTTAAGAGTTTTTCAGGCGAGAATGTAGTTTTTTAAAGCTCAAATCTGTGGTTTATTTATAGATTTATGATAATTTGACTGAGATCCATTCCAAGCAATCACCGGGTGCTCGGCTCAAGTACCCCGCCTGGGACAGCCTTTCCTCGGCTAGTCGTTCTGATGTTTGCCGCTGACTCTGACGTCTCTGTAGTGGTTAAACATGAGATATAATTCGTCTTGTATAGACCTAACCGGCGATCTTTGGTCTCGTGAATCTACAATTCTTTCCCTGGCCCATAGTTTTGGCAGAAGGCTAAGTGAACGTGAAGTTTCATATATTTGAGCGCTGAATTTGTTTATTTGACTGAATTGTTTGCTTTATGTTATTAAAGATTTACTGTATAGCTTTTTGTACCTTTTACTTATACTTTTATAATGGCTATTATTGATAAAACTGAAATGTAACAAAAAGAGATAGGGTTGAGTTTTGTCATTTTTTATTTTATTACAAGACCATCTGTAATGTTGTTTATTGCAACATTTGTACCAATGCACATATTGCCTGGAATATGTTTAATATTTTTAAATTTAAACGAAAAGAGGCAGGGTTGTGTTTACATACATGCAGTGAATATAATCAATAGGATATGCGTTGCCTGAACCACATTTGTGTGCTTATAAAGTTTAAAATGTATTTAGATGAAATCGAAAAGAAGCAGAGTGGTGTTTTATAACATATTTCGTTTTTATTGTTGCCTAAAATGTACATACAGAGATAACTGGAGTAGCAGAGCGAGCTGAGTGGCGCTTTCAAGAACGCGCTGTTCCATTAGCAGAATTACTGGACTCGCGTCCTCGGGAGTCATTCTCCTGAGTCGGACTTTGCGTAGGCTACTTGGTATTGAGAAACGACTAATGCCGGTGCTTGTTTCTTGTGACAAACATGTCGAGAAGCAAGAACAAGATCTGCAGTATGTCATCCATAGTTGTTTACTATGTCGCTTTCTTCTTTGCGCGAAAATGACGTCGATCGCTTCTTTCCGGCAAACACCACGCCTATCAAGTAAGGGTACTGTTGGCGGTGGAAACGCTAGCCGGATCATGGTTTACAGACCCGAACCGTACTGTACCGTACCGTACCGCTTAGTGGAAACGAGCCATTACTTACTAACTATTATTTATTCATTTACACATCCTATTTAATATTAAAAAAATCAACACACTATAGTTCAAATGTTCTTGCATTCTATCTCTCAAAATGAAAAACAGTTCATGTCGTTTTTGCGTTCAAGCCATGTCGGAATTACTGTAATAACGAGATCACGTTGTAACCGCCCAGAACTTGGTTACTGTGGTTTATAAGGGTAATGCCACTACCATGCACTAGGGGGCTCTATGTTGCATTCCTCCTCTTCTATATAGCCAGGTAAGAGGAGAGAAGAAGTTAGTTTTTCCAGAGCGAAGAGCTGGTCTGAGGTCCCGAGGTTTGCGTTCTGTCCACGTATAGACGCAGAGCGGGAACGGGACAGAGAAAAGCCAGGGCTGGGTTTGCCTCCTCCAGGGGCAGCGGGAGTGGGTAGGAACCTTGGGCACGTATCCGGGCCGGGGTCTCAGGATAATGTGAGAGTTGGCCGGGCCGAATTCTAGGCACGATTCATCGACCGAAAATGCCCACCGGTCCCCTACCCTCTTGATGGAGGCCAATGCAACCAGGGGTACTGATTGCAAAGGCTCAAAGGGTGGTCTCTGCAGTCCGGTAAGCACCAGAGATAAGTCCCAAGAGGGTATCAAGAGTGGACGAGGCGGATTTAGTCTCCCCGCCCCCCTCAGGAACCTGACGATCAGGTCTTGCTTCCCCAGCAACTTACCTCAACTGCATCGTGATGTGCGGCGAAAGCGGCAACATACACTTTAAGGGTGGAGGGAGACAGCCTCCACTCAAACCCAGCTTGCAGGAAGGAAAGCACTGCCCTGATCGAGCAAGTTCGGGGGTTCTCCAGGTGAGAAGAACACCACTCAATGAACAGGTTCCATTTCAGTGCATAGAGGCGCCTCGTAGAGGGTGCTCTCGCAGAAGTGATGGTGTCTATCACCGCTTGGAGTAGGTCACCCAGAACCTCCGGTTCCCGTCCAGGGACCAGACATGGAGTTTCCAGAGGTCTGGACGCGGGTGCCAAAGGGTGCCCCGTCTCTGAGAGAGCAGGTCCTCTCTCAGAGGAATGGGCCAGGGAGGGACTGTCGCGAGGAGCACTAGTTCCGGGAACGAGGTCCGGTTGGGGCAATACGGGGAAATGAGCAAGACCTGCTCCTCGTCCTTCCTGACTTTGCACAAGGTCTGTGCAAGAAGGCTAACTGGGGGAAACACATACTTGCGTAGGGCCCTGGGCCAGTTGTGTTCCAGTGCGTCCGTGCCGAGGGTGCCCTCGGACAGGAAATAGAACAACTTGCAGTGGGACGTGTCCGGGGCAGCAAACAGATCTACCTATGCGGTCCCAAAGCGCCTCCAAATCAGCTGGACCACCTGGGGATGGAGTCTCCACTCTCCCTGCTGTCGTGAGAGCTCGTCGGCTGCACGGTTGAGCAGGCCCGGAATGTGAATGGCATGAAGCGACCTCAGATGCTTCTGACTCCATAGGAGGAGATGGCGGGCGAGTTCCGACATGCAGCGGGAGTGTAGACTACCCTGATGGATGATGTACGCCACGGTTGCAGTGCTGTCTGTACGGATCAGTATGTTCTTGTTGTACTGATGTACTGCTAACAACTCGAGGCAGTTAATGTGCCAATGCAGTTGAGGCCCCGTCCACAGACCTGAAGCTGCATGCCCGTTGTACGTGGCCCCCCAGCCGGTGGCAGAGGCATCCATGAAGACAATAGCATGCCTGGACACTTGTTCTAGGGGGACAACTGCCCATAGAAACTAAGGGTCTGACCACGGGCTGAGGGTTTGGCGCTGCCACGACCATCTTGGGACTCGGTTGAGAAGCCAGTGCTGAAGCGGCCTCATATGAAGCAATCCAAAGCGGCGTCACAGCGGCTGCGGATTCCATATGCCCCAGGAGCCTCTGAAAAGGTTTCAGTGGGGCCACTGTCCTGCGTTTGAACGAATTCAAGCAGTTCAACACCGACTGAACACGTAACAAACTCGCACAGGGGCGAGTTTACTCTTCTCCCAGTTGACCCAAAGGTTAAACGCTGCAGACCAATCTTGGGGACGGATGCACCCGAAGATGCGTTTCTGCGTTAGCATCTTGAACGGTAGACTGAGAAGGGACCGATCAAGACTCGCGATTTCCACCGTTCGCCAGTACACGTGTGAACTGGATACCCCTGAAGGCCGGGGAACGCCGGGTGAACTGAATCGCATAGCCCAGTCTGATGGTACGGATGAGCCAGTTGGACCGGCTGGGAAGCGCTAGCCAGGCTCCCAGGCACAGAGAAAGGGGACCAATGGGACCAACGCCGCACCTGCAGGGGTGCAGGTAGCCTGCGAAACAGTGAGCGTGAAACAGAGGGCTACAGTGATTAATGAAAAAAGAATAGTTCCTCAGCTGGAGGAGTGTGTGCTGTGAGTGTGTGTGAGAGCTTCACCTGTGTAAGTGGTCTTTCGCCGCACGCTCAGGTTGACGTGCCCCTGTTTGGCCGCCTGTTGCATGAGCTGCACCACCAGCTGATGAGATTTGCCCACCACAGCGGTTCCGTCCACACAGATGAGCTCGTCTCCGGACCGCAGCCGGCCGTCCTCGTCCGCCGCGCCGAACTTCACGATGTGCCCTATGTAGATCTGGAGCACACACACGTGTCACAGTCACACACTGTCACACACGCAGCTCGACACACACAGCCTGCTGGGAATTCTGGATCATGTCCTCAGACGGGATTCCAATGAAACTATCAGAAAATTATGAGTCAAATCAGCTGTGCTTATGATTATATGTAGCAGAATATTATTTTTATCCTGGGTTGACTGGGACAGACTTCTAGTATCATTGGGAAATTAAGATTCTGATGTCAAATTTTTGTATCGATTATTGTAAATGAAAATTATAGATCAGGAAGTGTGAGGCACTGATACCATCACCAATATTTTCACACTAAAATTGGCCAATATAGAGTAAATTAAAGAAATACACAGTTTGGCCTGTTTATTCATGCAAGGAACAACAGATTCTGTTTTCTGTGTTCATGCAAATTAGAAATTCACATTTATATTTATCTATAGTCATCATAAAGAATCATGCTGTATTGTTTGAGCTCTATTTGACGAGGAAAATACATGTTTTCTAGTTCTATAACTCAACGCAATGCATGTTTATTTGTACGGATGTTATCATCGGACTCACCGGTTCTCCGGGTTCATTTCCGCCCAGGATCCGAAAGCCAAAGCCTGTGTCTTTCCTCCAAAGGAAAATGTCTTGTTCTTGAGAGTCTGGCACTGGACAAATAGAAAAAAATAAATCAGTTTCTTTGCAAGAAATTGGAGGTGTGCAGTATTAATATATATAAGTCTATCACGATATAGTTATTTTGATTGGTTTATATGCTAAATAACCCAGCGGAAATGCCTGTTGTTTGATAAATTACTTTAGAACTCAACGGTAATGTATTTTCTCTTTTCATTTGGGATTTTATGAATGAAAACTAAATCAAACACTCCATGTAAATATTATGAAAAAGATTCACAAACTGCCATGCAGAAATATTACTACCATGGTATAAACTGTAAACGCCTCTATAACAGTCTACAGGTCTTCTACCATCAGAAAGCATGTGTATATTTTACTGCTGTTGTTAGTAGTTAATACACATGCATATATGCATGATGAAAAGCAGAAATGCAGACGGGTAAGGATTCGCGGTCAGACTAAGCCTCGGCCGGTCAGACGTCTGCTTCCCCACACAGAGAACAGCATCATGTAAACATGGAGCGTTTATCTGCCCTGCCGGACACGCTGCTCGTTTAAAAGGTCTGGATGAGCCGAGCTACTCCATGTGGAGTGTTTAACAGGCCTGACTGGGATCTGGCACTGGGATCTGGCACTGGAGTCTGGCACGGGAAGGCCGGAGCGCACATGGACATCTCCTCAGGTACAGCTGCTCTCTCTTCAGACGCCACAGACTCATACGAGACATGATGAGTTTCAGTTTACTGCCAGATCTCTCATCACTGACTCCTGCTCTTCAAATACACCCCTGAGAACTGGTTTATAATGAATACTGTACACGTGACAAAAGACAATAATGAAGATCTTTTAACAGCAATATTTTCAATGCAATTCAACTTTTAAATTTTTTTTAAATACTTTCCTGTATCCCAATGTTAAATTACTAATTTAATAGGCAGAACCAACTATCGGCTTGATTTCCCGATCAAGTATGCAAGTGGTAGCTTTCATACGCCATTCCTCTCTAGTAAGCACCTCAATTTGAGAAAAATTTGAGAAAGATGTGCCAGAGAAACTAGGCAAGCAGTGTTGAAGAGGAAACAGGTGTAGCATGAGTTAGAGTTGTCAATTTTAGAACTGAAAAAATGAAGAAAATTATTACGCAACTGATTTGAACCAGGCATAGAGTTGCCAATGTTAACTTTAAGGAGTCTGTTTATATTTTGAAAGAGATGCCTGGGATTGCTTTGATTATTATCAATAATCTGAGAAAAATAAGCAGATCTTGTAGACTCAATTGCAGCTCTGTATTCCCCCGAGCGGTCTTTCCAAACTTGATAAAATACATTCAAGTCAGAGTAACGCCACTTACGCTCCATTTCACAACAACCGTCTCGGGTTACGACTGTAACCCTGGTTCTCTGAGATCAGGGAACGAGACACTGAGTCCTGAGACACTTCGGGGAACGCCTCAGTGTGACTGATGACTGAAGTACTGTATAATCACGGCAATCCTATTGGCCAGCGACAGCCATAACGTCACCGCTAGTGCGACCAGGAAGTATAACAGGCCGGCTAGAGAACATGTCATGCACTTCTTCGTCTGAAGGGACTGTGCAGGCAGCCCTAAGGCACGGCGAACGACGCAGTGTCTCGTTCCCTGTTCTCAGGGAACAAGGGTTACAGTCGTAACCCGAGACGTTCCCTTTCGAAAGGGAACTCGCACTGTGTCCTGAGACACATTTGGGGAACGAAATACCCACGCTGCCAAGCTCAGGGGATGTATAGCAATCATGGCTGTACTACAAGCACGAACACATTTAACCCAGAGTTAAATCCCCCCTACTGCACACACATCAGGCTGTTAGTCAAGTCAAGTCACATTTATTTATTTAGCGCTTTTTACAATACAGAGTGTTTCAAAGCAGCTTTACAGAGATAACAGGAAAATAATGGAACAAAGTTTGTTTCGAGAAGAACATAGCGTCACAGTCCAGCTCAAGTAAGTTCCGTGATGTTTCATTTTTGTTGTAATAAAGTTATTAATTTAGTTCATTTATATATATAGCCGCTCTGGAGAAAACCGTGACGACATCGTCCAGCTCAGTTCAGTTCTCATATAATGCTGTCAATGCAGGCAGATCACTATTATTGTTGAATATTAAAATAAATGTTAAATTAAAAGTAGCACTACCCCCTACAGCCACTGCCCGAGCTTCATACTTAATGAGGAAGCATCCTTGTGCTTCGACACGAAGGGCTTGACCCAGAGCCAGCTCAAAGGCCTGGACACCACATCCCAACTTAGAGGGGTTCCTTTAAGGGAGTATGACCCAGACCCATTGGGCCCTAGCCTGCTACTTTCAGGGGGACCAGTGTCAACCCCTGTACCAGGGAGGCTAACATGCTTTATCAGCTGAAGCCAACAACCTGTGTGTTTTTGTTTCTTTTTTTTTTACTCTAACCAGAGACAAATAGCTCCTTCACATGGCTATGGGAAGTGGAGGCCTCAGCAGGACGACTCTAGAAGAAGAGGAGGCCTGCCACACTCACACTACAGTGGTCTCTAGTGCTTTCTCTCACAATGTGGAAAAACGGCTCAGCTCAGATATGCACAATGCAGAGTTCAGGGAACGAGGGGCCTAAAGAGGCCTCAGCAGGATGAATCTTTTATGGAAGAGGAGGCTTGCCATTCTCACACCAGAGGATTTCTAGTGTTTTCCTCATACCATGTGGAAAAGAAGCTAAGCTTAGAAATGTCCAGCACAGAGTGAAGGGGGCAGCTCACTATTATGAGAAGAGCCCTCTTTTCTAGCTTTACCTGCAAAGGCTGTTTGCATGAAGGCCTCATAGGATGACTCTTTTAAGGAAGAGGCGGCCTGCCATACTGTCAAAACCTACTAAGCTCAGATATGTCTAGCACAGAGCTCAAGCAGCGAAGGGCCTAAACATAACTCTCTGATACAACGAGAGAGAGACCTCTTCTTATGCGAAGAAAATTCTATTTGCATGGAACTCTGGAGGATGGAGGACTCAACATGACGAATCTTTTAAGGAAGAGAAGGCCTGCCATACTCACACCAATGCAGTTTCTAGAGCCTTTTCTCACAGCGTGTAAAAATAGCTTAGCTCAGATACGCACAGTGCAGAGCTCAGGGAGCGAGGGGCCTAAAGAACAGCTCTTTATATTGAGAGGGCCCTTCCTCGAACTCTAGCTGCAACGCTGTTTGCATGGAGGCCTCAGCAGGATGACTCTTGAAGAAGAAGAGGACTGTCAAATGTTTGATGACAGCTAGGCTCAAATATCACCGAGCTCAGGGAGCGAGGAGGCCTAAAAACCACTCTCAGTGAGAGAGAGAGACCACTTCTCTAACTCTACCTGAAAAGCTGTTTGCATGGAGGCCTCAGCAGGATGACTCTTTTAATGAAGAGGAGACCTGCCATACTCACACCAGAGAGTTTCTAGTGTTATCTCTTACCATGTAAAAAAACAGCTCAGAAAATGCATAACACTGAGCTCAAAAAGCGAAGTGCCTAAAACACAACTCTCTGATATAAAGAGAGAGAGAGGCCTCTTCCCAATTGCAAATAAAAATCTATTTGCATGGAACTCTGGAGGATGGAGGCCTCAGGATGATGACTCTCAGATGAGAGGAAGCCTACAACATCCATATAGGAATGTGGCCGCAAGCGATGTACTCAGCATAACTACTCTAAAATAAAGGGGAACACTAAAGTCTGGTCGTTTGAGGGAGGCTTTACACTGGAAGCCGGTCACCTTAACACGTCCTGCCTGCTGGGAATATAGAGGCCCAAACTCTGTGGAGGCCTGCTATGATTCAACCAGAGGTAAAGTACTCTGCGTAATTACCCTTTCAAACTCGGCGGCTATCTGTAAAACGGAGCACTCTGTAAAAATACCCTCTTAAACGAGGGGAGAACCATCTAAATTTTTTGTTTTGTTTTTGGAAACAGTTTGTTTTCGGGGCGGCAGTGGCTCAGTGGTTCATGTAGGTTGTCTGCGAACCGAAAGGTTTTGGTGGTTCAATCCCCGGTTCCACCTGACCAAGTGTCGAGGTGTCCATGAGCAAGACACCTAACCCCAGCTGCTCCCGACGAGCTGGAGCCTTGCATGGCTGACACCGCCGACGGTGTATGAATGAGTGAGTGAATGGGTGAATGTGAGGCAAATGTAAAGCGCTTTGGTGGCCATTGGGTCTGTGAAAGCGCTATATAAATGCAGTCCATTTACCATTGGAAACAACATGAAGGCAGAAAGAGGAGGGTAGGCACAGGGAAGGAGGTGATTTATCTGCCTCTGCCCACGCCAGGACGCTCACTCCTGGTCTGGAGTACTTCCCTGACACCCTGCCTCCTTCTTCTTGACTCGCTCCGTCTCAGAGACCTGGTCCTAGTGGGAGGAGGAGCACGAGCGGCGACGGAGTCCCTCTGGCCACGCCTTCGGTTCTCGGACCGAGACAGGCCAGGGCCCCCATGCTGTCTGGGTGTGGACTCGGACCGGCGCGTTATAAATTATCTACATGCGGCCGAGCGCACCCTCGCCTCCCTGAACCTTCCGACCACTGTCTCAACGGAGGTCCCGAAAAGTTCAGTGGGCGAGACTGGGGCATCGAGGAGAAAGGACTTCTCTTTCTCCCCGATGCTCGCCAAGTTCACCCACAGATGCCTCTCCGTGGCCACCATAGGCTCATCGATAGGCCGACCGCGGCGGAGGTCTGTTTGGTGGCCCGGAGAGCAAGATTTGTGGTGCGGCACAACTCAGCCACAGCGCCCGGGGTTAGACCCTGACCCTGGTCCAAGTCCCTCAGCAGATCAGCCTGGTACGCCTGCAACACAGCCATTGTGTGCAGTGCAGCACCAGCCTGACCCGCCGCCACATATGCCCTGCCATTTAAAAGGAACGTGGTCTTTAGTGGTTTAGATGGCAGGGCCGGAGCTCTCAGTGTTGATGAGAGATAGCTCGCGAATGTCTCTTCAATGGGGGGCAGTAATACATACCTGTGTTCTTGCATTCCCACCACATTCACGTAATCCGAGTGTTGGAACCGGTGAATGCGAGAATACAGGTTCTTCCATGCCTTCTCAACCTCAGCATGGAGGTCGGGAAGGAATGGAAGGCTTACTGGAGCTGGTGTTGTGGCCAGCGAGGAAGCGCTCGTCGAGTCTTCCACGAGCAGCTTCCCCTCTGACGTGCTGCCATGGCAACTCAAGCCTAGCGGTGGCGCTCTCCATCACCTCCACTAGCTCAGTGTACACGGGGCAGGTCGGGTTCAGGCATTTCAGGATCTTCACCCGCATCTGCCTCCTCCTGCTGGTCCTGGCTCGAAGCCAGCAGACAGACAAGACAGACAAGAGCGGAGCGTTCTGATAGATAGACTGAGCGCGCATGCTCCTCACACAAACAAAACACGCACAGGTCGTGAGTGTCACCAGGTTTAAGATATCTCTTACACGGGTCGGCACACTTCCTGAAACGTTTGTCGCTTGCCATGAGAAAATATCTTACTTCACAGTACCAGCAAACAGTCCCTGAAGATGAAAAGAGGATGACATGTTCTCTAGGCGCCCTCTTATACTTCCTGGTCGCATAAGCGGTGACGTCATGGCTATCGCCGGCCAATACGATTGTTGTGATTATACAGTACTTCAGTCATCAGTCAAGCTGAGGCGTTCCCCAAACGTGTCTAAGGACGCAGTGCGAGTTCCCTTTCGAAAGAACTGCCTTCTTAGAGCGCAGCTTGTCATTATACCAAGGGGCAGTACGAGCAAAAGTGACATTGCGTCATTGAGTCTACAAGTGTGTGGTCAGTCTACAGGTGTGGTCAGCCTACAGCTATGTCAACAGGTGTGCGGTCAGTCTACAGGTGTGTGGGCAGTCTACAGGTGTGCGGTCAGTCTACAGGTGTGGTCAGCCTACAGGTGTGTCTACAGGTGTGTGGTCAGTCTACAGGTGTGTCTACAGGTGTGTGGTCAGTCTACAGGTGTGTGATCAGTCTACAGGTGTGTCTACAGGTGTGTGGTCAGTCTACAGGTGTGTCTACAGGTGTGTGGTCAGTCTACAGGTGTGTCTAGAGGTGTGCGGTCAGTCTACAGGTGTGGTCAGCCTACAGGTGTGTCTACAGGTGTGTGGTCAGTCTACAGGTGTGCAGTCAGTCTACAGGTGTGCGGTCAGTCTACAGGTTTGCGGTCTGTCTACAGGTGTGTGGTCAGTCTACAGGTGTGTCTACAGGTTTGCAGTCAGTCTACAGGTGTGTCTACAGTTGTGTGGTCAGTCTACAGGTGTGTCTACAGGTGTGCAGTCAGTCTACAGGTGTGGTCAGCCTACAGGTGTGTCTACAGGTGTGCGGTCTGTCTACAGGTGTGCGGTCTGTCTACAGGTGTGTGGTCAGTCTACAGGTGTGTCTACAGGTGTGTGGTCAGTCTACAGGTGTGTCTACAGGTGTGTGGTCAGTCTACAGGTGTGTGATCAGTCTACAGGTGTGTCTACAGGTGTGTGGTCAGTCTACAGGTGTGGTCAGCCTACAGGTGTGCGGTCTGTCTACAGGTGTGTGGTCATTCTACAGGTGTGTCTACAGGTGTGCGGTCAGTCTACAGGTGTGGTCAGCCTTCAGGTGTGTGGTCTGTCTACAGGTCTGTGGTCAGTCTACAGGTGTGGTCAGCCTTCAGGTGTGTGGTCTGTCTACAGGTCTGTGGTCAGTCTACAGGTGTGTCTACAGGTGTGCGGTCAGTCTACAGGTGTGGTCAGCCTACAGATATGTCTAAAGGTGTGCGGTCAGTCTACAGGTGTGGTCAGCCTACAGGTGTGTCTACAGGTGTGCGGTCTGTCTACAGGTGTGTGGTCAGTCTACAGGTGTGTCTACAGGTGTGTGGTCAGTCTACAGGTGTGTCTACAGGTGTGTGATCAGTCTACAGGTGTGTCTACAGGTGTGTGGTCAGTCTACGTGTGTGTGATCAGTCTACAGGTGTGTCTACAGGTGTGTGATCAGTCTACAGGTGTGTCTACAGGTGTGTGGTCAGTCTACAGGTGTGTGATCAGTCTACAGGTGTGTCTACAGGTGTGTGGTCAGTCTACAGGTGTGTCTACAGGTGTGTGGTCAGTATACAGGTGTGTCTACAGGTGTGCGGTCAATCTACAGGTGCGTGATCAGTCTAAAGGTGTGTCTACAGGTGTGTGGTCAGCCTAAAGGTGTGTCTACAGGTGTGCGGTCTGTCTACAGGTGTGTGGTCAGTCTACAGGTGTGTCTACAGGTGTGTGGTCAGTCTACAGGTGTGTGATCAGTCTACAGGTGTGTCTACAGGTGTGTGGTCAGTCTACAGGTGTGTGATCAGTCTACAGGTGTGTCTACAGGTGTGTGGTCAGTCTACAGGTGTGTCTACAGGTGTGTGATCAGTCTACAGGTGTGTGGTCTGTCTAAAGGTCTGTGGTCAGTCTACAGGTGTGTCTACAGGTGTGCGGTCAGTCTACAGGTGTGGTCAGCCTACAGGTATGTCTACAGGTGTGCGGTTAGTCTACAGGTGTGGTCAGCCTACAGGTGTGTCTACAGGTGTGCGGTCTGTCTACAGGTGTGTGGTCAGTCTACAGGTGTGTCTACAGGTGTGTGGTCAGTCTACAGGTGTGCCTACAGGTGTGTGATCAGTCTACAGGTGTGTCTACAGGTGTGTGGTCAGTCTACATGTGTGTGATCAGTCTACAGGTGTGTCTACAGGTGTGTGGTCAGTCTACAGGTGTGTGATCAGTCTACAGGTGTGTCTACAGGTGTGTGGTCAGTCTACAGGTGTGTGATCAGTCTACAGGTGTGTCTACAGGTGTGTGATCAGTCTACAGGTGTGGACAGTCTACAGGTGTGTGGTCAGTCTACAGGTGTGTCTACAGGTGTGCGGTCAGTCTACAGGTGTGTGATCAGTCTACAGGTGTGTGGTCAGTCTACAGGTGTGTGATCAGTCTACAGGTGTGTCTACAGGTGTGTGATCAGTCTACAGGTGTGTCTACAGGTGTGTGGTCAGTCTACAGGTGTGTCTACAGGTGTGCGGTTAGTCTACAGGTGTGTGATCAGTCTACAGGTGTGTCTACAGGTGTGTGGTCAGCCTACAGGTGTGTCTACAGGTGTGCGGTCTGTCTACAGGTGTGTGGTCAGTCTACAGGTGTGTCTACAGGTGTGTGGTCAGTCTACAGGTGTGTCTACAGGTGTGGTCAGCCTACAGGTGTGTCTACAGGTGTGCGGTCTGTCTACAGGTGTGTGGTCAGTCTACAGGTGTGTCTACAGGTGTGTGGTCAGTCTACAGGTGTGTCTACAGGTGTGGTCAGCCTACAGGTGTGTCTACAGGTGTGCGGTCTGTCTACAGGTGTGTGGTCAGTCTACAGGTGTGTCTACAGGTGTGTGGTCAGTTTACAGGTGTGTCTACAGGTGTGTGGTCAGTCTACAGGTGTGTGATCAGTCTACAGGTGTGTCTACAGGTGTGTGGTCAGTCTACAGGTGTGTCTACAGGTGTGTGATCAGTCTACAGGTGTGTGATCAGTCTACAGGTGTGTCTACAGGTGTGTGGTCAGTCTACAGGTGTGTCTACAGGTGTGTGATCAGTCTACAGGTGTGTCTACAGGTGTGTGGTCAGTCTACAGGTGTGTCTACAGGTGTGTGGTCAGTCTACAGGTGTGTGATCAGTCTACAGGTGTGTCTACAGGTGTGTGGTCAGTCTACAGGTGTGTCTACAGGTGTGTGATCAGTCTACAGGTGTGTCTACAGGTGTGTGGTCAGTCTACAGGTGTGTCTACAGGTGTGGTCAGCCTACAGGTGTGTCTACAGGTGTGCGGTCTGTCTACAGGTGTGTCTACAGGTGTGGTCAGCCTACAGGTGTGTGATCAGTCTACAGGTGTGTCTACAGGTGTGTGGTCAGTCTACAGGTGTGTCTACAGGTGTGCGGTCTGTCTACAGGTGTGTCTACAGGTGTGGTCAGCCTACAGGTGTGTGGTCAGTGCGGTCACTCACAGCGGCTCTCATACATGCTCCTGGACTGCGCCCAGATCCTGAAGGGGTCCGGCTTTTTCTGCAGAGTCCCGTTGGTAGCGGGGGGGTCGAAGGGCGGCAGGACGGGCAGCGGCTGGGTGGGCGGAGGCGGGACGGGTGGAGGGACGGGTGGAGGGGGTCCTGGGGCTCCCGGGGCAGAGCAGGGCAGCAGGCGTGCGGGCGAGTCTGTGTGAGCGCTGCGGTGACTGCAGACGCTGTGCTGAGAGCTGCCCTGACTGTCCTTACGCTCCAGCTGCTGACACACACAGCAAACACACAAATAACCATTCTGCCATACTTCACCACACATGTCATTTCAAACCGTTTTCTTTTCTACAGGGAAGCACAAAAGGCTGAATGTTCAAGCGTCTGTTATCTTTGACTCAAAAGCTCTAAACTGGCAACAATTAACATACAGGAAACTGCCAAGTTTCCAACACTACCATAGAATTAGACTTCTGAAGCCAAACCACAGCTTTCTGACAGACGGGAATTTAAGATGTTCTTGATGAAGCATTTTGTTAAAGGTATAATCGGATGCAAAATTCACTTTTATATGGTGTTTGCATATAAATGTGTCTTTGCAGTGTGTGGACACAACCGCCATACAATGACAAAAATCTGATGACCCCTTTAAAGGCAAAGATTTCTCCGTTTTTTGCATTCTTTTAGCAAACCCTTCCACCCTTGGTTGACTATCAACAAAGCTGACATCATTCATGCACTTCCCAGTCATTTTTACTAGATATTTATAATGTCATTCCCCTAGCATGATATTGATTATCAAAGGCTAATAACACATTTTGCAATGTCTGACCAAACAAGGTCTTCGTCAGGCCTGATTAAGACCTTGTTTGGTTGAAACATGGCAATATATTAAAGTCCCTGTAAAGTCAAAATTAAGTATGTGTTCTGAGTTTGTCACACCACAGAAAAATGTGTTATTAGCCACCCTGCCAAATTTGAATGATAAAAAAGCCAGCAAGTACATAAAATAAGCTATCAAAATCTTGAAAAAATGAGCAGTAATCTCTGCTCTCAAACGCTGGGGGCGTGTCCGCTGGCTGTGCTGAAGCCACGCCCACTCGCGGGAAAGCTGCCGTCGACTCGTCACACTCAACTCTACAGCCGAAATGGATGCTCGCACGGTGGGCACGCACTGCCGATGATGGCACCACCGGCGCGACGGGAGGATGAAGGCCGAAGCGGAAGATAGTCGGTTCAGCCCCATTCACCAGTAACAGCGGATTATCAGTGAATGTCTCAGTTGTCTCCGACGAAAGTTTATAAAACTATCCCGTGTAAAATGATCACTTACAGAGGCGGGTTTTGGCAGTGATCCTCAGCTCTCCATCAAGGTTGGCTCTTCACAAAATTAATCCACTTCTTCTTGATGTAATCGTTTTTCGGAAATTTAAATAAGGACACCGATCTGTTTTGTATGTGATCCGGTGATCGCATCCAGGTAGTAGGCCTACGCTTTTCTGTGACGAAGTCATAGCTAGCTAGCAATCTGTAGGCTGCTGTAGTAACTAATAGTACTGACCGTAACTCACGATTGAGCGGCAAAACTGATGTGAATTTGCTCTTTATTGTTAGGGGAGCGGACAGCTTTAGGGGCTCCAGTGCGTCATCAAGTAGGGGCGTGTCCAGGAGCTCAGGGGCTCCAGTGCGTCATCAAGTAGGGGCGTGTCCAGGAGCTCAGGGGCTCCAGTGCGTCATCAAGTAGGGGCGTGTCCAGGAGCTCAGGGGCTCCAGTGCGTCATCAAGTAGGGGCGTGTCCAGGAGCTCAGGGGCTCCAGTGCGTCATCAAGTAGGGGCGTGTCCAGGAGCTCAGGGGCTCCAGTGCGTCATCAAGTAGGGGCGTGTCCAGGAGCTCAGGGGCTCCAGTGCGTCATCAAGTAGGGGCGTGTCCAGGAGCTCAGGGGCTCCAGTGCGTCATCAAGTAGGGGCGTGTCCAGGAGCTCAGGGGCTCCAGTGCGTCATCAAGTAGGGGCGTGTCCAGGAGCTCAGGGGCTCCAGTGCGTCATCGAGCCCCGTTTTAGCCCCGCCCAAAAAATTCAATTCAATTCAATTCAAGAAACGTTCATCCCAAGCAAAGGCTGGATATTGGCTTTATGAGTTTATTGTCATTTTCACAGCCGTTACACATCACACATCACACACCCATCACCTGATTCATCCTGGTTAAATACTGCAGTAAAACGCTCCCACCTCCTTCCTGTCAATACAGCGTTATTATATCAAAATACAATTGTATCTACTTTTAAGTGAAACCTTTGTAATCGTGATATTATTTTTATTATATTATTCTTTAAATGTTTTACATCTGAATGAACTGTAACGAATTAGTTACCAGATTTTTTTATCCTGATTACGTAACGCCGTTACCAGGGGCGAAAAATTGACCAAAAAAATCTTTAAAACCATACATTTTTTTGTAAATAAGTTGTATCGTTTTAAAGATTTTTTTGGTCAATTTAGTCAGCTTTTTCATTCATCAAGCCACCAAAATACATTTGAATTTTTTTTACATACCTTTAGAACAACTGAATCAAGCCCAGTGTATAGTGTATATTGTGTGTATAGATAGATAATGTAGAAAAAGTGACACAATTTTATGCAACTGAGATGACGGGAATCATGTTTTATTTACTACGGAAAAGTCGATTGGGGTCATAGACCCCAAAGATAAATGAGGGTTAAAGTAGCATTTAGATGTTTTTACACAGACATAAATAATATTATGACGTAAAAAAAAAAAAAAAAAAAAAAAAATTATTAAAAATATTTGAAATGATTAAAAACATGAAAAGATACTTTAAATGTGAAATTAAAACCGCCAATAGGAGGCAGTAAGTCACTGTTAATGAGTGGGTCATTGAGATTCATTCAACTGATTGTTCAAAAAGCTGATTCATTCAGTAAGGAAACACCTACTGTGTGTTTCTCAGTGTTGTGGCTTAATTTTCAACTATTTTCGTTGGTAATATGGTGTCTAAAATGTACATAACTTAATATTAACTTCTTGTTTATTAAACTTGCATCAAATCAAAATCACGTTTGTTATCATGCTGATATCTGGAGAAAAACGGCACTCTTCGTGTGATATTATATTAGATTAACTATATTAAATGATATAAAACCGACTAAATCACAGTGAAAGCGTTAAAATCTAAATGCGCACCCGGACTAACGATAGTCAATCTAATCTACAAGACTAACGTTACATCACGTAACGTTAGTGTATGTGTACGTTACACTCTATGGGTGTGGGTGTGTGTGGGGGGATATAACTTATAAACAAGCTAGGTAAACGCAGACTGTATTAAACAAGGGTAACGTTAAACGTTATAATCGCTAACAGAGCAGACTACATCAGTGACAAAAGTACATTAGTACACAATCATATATTTGTTTTTTTACATGATTTATTAATGACTCAGCATCAGCTATATTAAAGAGAAAATAATCACTTCATCCGATGTTTAAAGTGAATAAAATAACATTGACTTGCTGGAGTTCCACAACTACTCAAAAACTTAGTTCATCTCTCCCGCCACCGGAATGTGTGTGTGTCGTGGTGAGGTAAAAGGGGCGGAGGCAGTGGACCAACGCACTGTGAGGCAAGGGAGGGGGGACTCAACTTTTTTTTGTCGTTGCCCCGTTTGCATTTGTGTTTTATTTCTTAAACAATTATTATATCATTATTTTATTTACAACACACATATTTTAATGATATTTTAGGGGGGACAACCCTCAGATAGGGGGGGTCCTGACCCCCCCGACCCCCCCGCGATTTCCGCCTATGGCCGTTACATGTATTCCGTTACTCCAAACCCGGTAAAGACATTGAGTAACTGAGAAGTAAAAGAGATGCATCTTACCAGCACTTTGGGACTTCTCTTGGGCTGCAGGACTCCTGAGAGAGAATGGAACAATTGCACATGTAAACTCAACACCGAGCCCCTAAATCCACATTCTAACCTTCACAAAACAATGGCAATATAAATTTGCGGTAAACATACAGTACTGTGCAAAAGTCTTAGACATGTTAGTATTTTCACCCCAAAAACTGGTTTTGAGCCAGTTATTTATATCTTTTGGAGTAGTATGTCAGAAGGAAATATCAGTTTACATTTACACACATTCCTTTTGCTATTAATTGCAATAATCCAGTGATATTTTTGTATGTACAAGGAGTCTGACAGCAGCCGGATCTCACCATCACCGAGTCTGCCTGTGATTTACATGAAGAAACTGAGACAGACTAAATCCAGAAGAACCCAAAACCCCTCTAGAACGACTCGGCTACTAATGTAACCTCGGTTCCCGGAGATAAGGGAACGAGAATTGCATCGCTAGACGCAATGGGGAAAACTCCTTTTTCTCAGAATACTGAATAGCTTTTATAAAATAACACAGTGCTACTGAACAGCCATAACAGTTCAGAGACTACACGCAGGCTTATTGGCTGGTCAGTGGGAACTGCACGAACCTATGGCGGAGCGGCGTAACTGCGTGAGCCAATCAGGGCACAGCCCACCGATCCCCCTACAGTCGATCTAACCTCAACCATATGGCGAAATGAGCTGTATCTATAGCCAGATGCCTCTAGCAGACGCAATACGACTGCTCCGTTCGAGTTAGAGAACTAAACCGAGTTTGTTCGTTATCGGACTGGTGCGCCACACCTCTGTGTGTGTGTGTGTGTGTGTGTGTGATCAGTAATGCTCCTTTCACAGACCCAGTCAGAAAGCGTTAGCTCACCTCTCTGCACTAGCATGGTAACCTCAGTCCCTCGAGGACACTTGCTGAGCAGATCCACCACCTGGTTGTGGCTCAAGCCCTGAACGCTCCTCTTGTTGACCTCCAGCAGGATGTCTCCCTCCTTCAGCCCTCGGCATCGTGGGTAATCCACGACCTGCTTCACCTTCTGCCCTCCACCCACCAGACTGTCGGCCATGGTGAAGCCGAAGCCCTTGTCTCCCTTCTCGATGTGGAGCGTGATGAGTTCGGGCTGCGTGGCGATGGAGGAGGCTAGCGTCGCCACATCGCTAGCGTAGCTGTCGGTCACTAGCAGAGCGCTGTCCGGCACGGGGGGGAACGGCACCGCCTCGAGACCCGACACCAGCGGCGCGACCGGCTCGAAGCCCTCCTGGCTGTTCACGATGATGGGCTCTTTGTCCAGGATGGCCACGGATGTCACCAGGCTGGTGTTGGGGTCGTCGGGGTCAAAGGGCAGAGGGTATCCGCGGCACAGCTCCAGCTGGACCATGGAGCCGATCGGGATGGA